>NC_034603.1:68630655-68640769 GCF_900095145.1 Mus pahari
TGGAAATACATAACTCAATATCTGCTTAGCATGCTCGTGAGTCTAAGTACATTTGTCCAGCATGAAAAACAAAATCATTACATCTGGTCAGTTTCCTCCTCATAACTCACATTTCTTGACCACAACCTTAATGTGCCTGGGTGTTTTACATGGACCTGAATTACTTTCGAAGTCTCCTGCCTGCTCTACAATGGCCAAGCCTACTTCCTCCAACTCCATGATCTTAGGGTGATTAAAATCTGAAATCCAACCATGTTGGTATGTTTCCTTAAATCCTGCCTTTTTATATTTTTGTTTTCCAAAGGGAGCACCTTGTTGTGATTCACCTGGTCAGACGTGGGATATGATCTTGTAATTCCCATGAAGGTACTGAATATATTATCAGCACCAGGCCAGCTCTTGGGCATTTCTCATGCCTTCTTTGGAGCTAGGTTCTCCGTTTCTCAAACTATTACATCAGTCTGCCATTCTCTCCCAGCCCTGTAGCTTTTGGGCTGAGGCCTCCACTCTTACCTTTCCAAATGCCCCAGGAGGTGCCCTCGGACAGCTCCCCCTGGCCGAAAGGTACAGCTCATGCAAGTGAGAAGCTGCCAGTATCGCAGGGTTGCAGGGTCTTGAGTAGCTGGGAGCCCAGGGGGACCAGCAGGACCTGAGGTCTGCTTAGCCAGCTGCAGGAAAAGTTCGTCCTGGAGTGCAGGCAGGTCCCGGCAGGTCTGAAGCACACCCTGCATCAGGGGCCCAGGGCGCCGTGCCCCCTCCAGCGCCTGCAGTGCCAGGAACAGCCTCACTGCCTCCTCTCGTAAGGGTGCGTAGCCTGGACCTGCGGGAGGGTGGGGGTGGAGGGATGGTTTGGAGAGGGGATACAGAGCAGCGCCCTGGGAGGAAGGCACAATCCAGAGGAAGGTCAGAGGGAGTTTAAGGGCACAAGGGATGGCATGAAAAGGAGGGTACGAGTAAAAGGAAAGGCAATGGTCCACAGACGCAAACCCTTAACCTTTGCCCCCTGTGAACCCTTCTCTCTACCCTGCTTAGCCTTTCCTAGTAAGGAAAAGAGAAAGTCTAGGGGATATATATTCAACCCTTCACCACATTCTTTAACTGGGTGCCCAGAGCCATCACTGGGAGCCAGAAAAAGAAAAAAGAAAAACTGCTCTGGAAACCAAAAACCAGGGTTCCTGGCATTCTGTAAGCCTCTAGCTTTATGACTTGGGCCAGTCAGGACTCCCTTTTCGGAGAGAAGTGTCACCAGATGAGGCCAGCACAATTCCCCCAAATGGTGGTTTTCCTAATGCCTGTAAAGGTGATGTGTCCCAGTCTTAAGAGTATGATGGGAAAGATAGGGAAGTGTAAATGCTTCTGAGGGAAGTAATCAGGAGACCCGTAGGGGTAGATGCAGGAGGGAGGCAGAGTTCTTATCATGCTCTGGTTTTGCTGCCCTCCAATCTAGATAGCTTCCAGGTCCACCCATGTACACTTTGAGAAGTCAGGAGATGGCTAGAACCCCGAAGTCTGTAAAGCTTCCCCCAGCTATCCAGTTCTCCCAAGTCTTACCCCATGGCATCAAGGAGACCTGACCTAGGGTTCACTCACTCACCTGGAGCGCTGACTTCATAGGGCAGGGGCAAGAGCGGGGCATACAAGGCACTACTGGTGTGCCTCAGGATAGGGTTCCTCCGGTAGATGAGGGCCACTGCTTCTGGGTCTCCACAGCTCTCCTAGAGGTCAAGAGGGTAACTTAACAGAGGAAAGGAGCTCTCTATGAGCCCAGAAAGTATCTAGGACCACAACCCTTCCGGTTTGTATTGGAGAACTCTCTTACCTGGATGTCCCTGAGCAGCAGTTGGGTAGGGGTCTCCAGCGGAGCCTTGGAGGCAATCGCCTCCCGCAGTGCTACCCCCCAGCGCTCTGCCTCTGCCTGGCGCGGAGAGCAGAGGCGGATGCTGTGTTTCCGGCCAGACACAGTGACTGACCACAGACCTGGTGGAAAGAGAGGCCACAGAGGGCAATCAGGGATTGTCGGGTCCCCTACCAGTAGGGTAGGGAGATTCTTAACATGTCTCACCGGTCTCCTTGGGCCTACGCTCTGGCCCAGTCACTGAGCACAGGCTTGTGAGGACCAGGCTTCCGAGTCGCCTTGCCCCCTTCCCGCTGCTACTGAACTGGTCCAGGGAATCTCTGGTGAGCACAAACCAGGCTCTGCGCGGGAGTAACCATGGCCTTGTCCCTCCTCCACGGGGTTCCCGGTACAGCCAACCTGGGGGTTGGGGGGACATAGGGAAGAAGAGGTTAACAAGAGAAGACATTATTTCTAGGAGGGCTGTGTTTGAGGGCCTCTAAAATTGGGCCCAGGTGTTCCCACCTTTCACAATGACGTCAGGGTCGTCTTCCGGAAGTCCCTTGTCTGGGATGAGGCTCCAGGTCTCTTCCCAGCTCTGCAGTCTGGACCAGAGATGAAAAATTGGGCGAGGCTGAAGGGCCTCCACTCCGCCTCCTTATTAGGGGTTCCCCAGACTACAAGGGGTACATGCTCCCAAGCTGGACACCCATCCTCCAGGCTGTGGGAATCGCGGGGCCGTTCTGACCTTGCACCAGAAATAACTAGGACCCCCCCCTTCCTCCCCGCGCCCCCGGCTGGACCGCCCCCCCGGGACCCCAGCCAAACCACAGCGTCCGGCGGCACAAGGCCTCTCCCTTATTGCACAACTTCGGGAGGGAAGATGCAAGGAAGGGGGTCCTGAGAACTAGCTGCAGTATCGGAACTAAGAGACTCAGAGTAGAAGCTCACCTGTCTGAAATCGGCCCATTCCTTGTTGGCTGAGTCAGCGTAACGTCCAGGGAACCCTAGAGAGATAAGCAAGAATACACTTAGAGGCCTTGACCCCTAGCACCAATGGTTTCAAATGAGCCCAGGACATCACTCATTAGATTGAGGAAGGAGTGTCCGAAGTCCGACAGTGACAGGGCAGGAAGAGCCAGAGCCACTCTGGGATTGTCCCTTCTACAAACACATCTCTGTGGACCATTAGAAAATGCCCAGGAGCTACAAGCTCTAGACTTATATCCATTACCCTTTGAAAATGCAACCGTGGGGGTGGGGTGGGGGTGGGCTGGGAGTCAGGAGACCTGGGTTCTGCTGATAAGAGGCTGGACCACTAAGCAACAGCCATACCTTGCGAAAGTCCCCTCCCATCTCTGGGGCATAGTTTCTCTATCTTTCAAACTGGAGACGTCTCTTCTATCCATGGAAGCCTCTTCAATTTTTTTTTCCTTCACCTCCCCCCCCTTCCTTGCTTAGAACCTCCAGGGAAGAAGAAGATGGGCTCCCAGGGAAAGAGCAGGACCCAAGACTGGGCAAAGGTGGTTACAGGGTTGACTGAAGGGGAAGAGGGACCTTTTTATAGATGATGTTTTCTAAGAGCTTTGTGTGTTCCTTTGCAGACAACCGGGAGGAAATTGACACACTACCCCCTTGCTGGGGGCTCAGGAGAGCAAGAGGCTGCTAAGCTCATACTCTTCAGACCAAGGGTGGTTTGGAATTTTGCCCTTCTCATACACAAACCCCTGCTTAGGAACTTCAATTGTAACCTGGGGTCTGCGGTTGGTCAAAATCAACCCGGAGCCAAACTAGCTAGACAGGAACTGTGCCATGGTCCCATTGCGCCCAGACTGCTAAAGCCAGGAGGAGGGTTGGGGGAGGAGGACCAGGGACACCTGTCCCTGAGCTCCTAGGAGGGGTTGGAGGTGGGGCAAGAGAGAGGCCATGGCCTATCTGACAGGGATCCTACCCATGCGGGAAGCTTGGGGACTCCCAGGTCCCACTCTTTCCCTGGGAGCCTACCCGTTTCTTTTCTGGAGGTTCTGAGTGGGGCTATCCACCACTCCACCAGAGGGCAGGTACTGATCCCCCCACCCCACCCCCACAACTCCCCTAATCTCAGTCCCCTGCTTCCCTCCTCCTCCCCTCTATATTTATCTGCCCTCTGCCTCGCCAGGTGCTGGCGCCTGCACTGGCTGCTGTGCCGCCCGCCCCACCCAGGAATGGAGCCACCGGGCTTGCTGGGGACCCCTGAGCGGGGTTTGGGGGAAATGGGAGCTAGACCCAGGCCACAGCACACAGAAGCCTGGTTGCCTCTGGTGGGTAAGGACGTAAGAGAGAGCTCCTTGAAGGATGGAGGTCTTACATACCAACTGTGCCTGAGTGTCTCTCTCCCAGGAGAGATTTGATTAAAAAAAATTTTCAGCCACCAAGTCACCCTCACCCATCCCATCTGGTTTCCCAGAAACCTCACCAGAGAAGGCAGAGAGTTCTGTTTTAAGTGGCGGGATAATGAGAAGTCCTCAAAGGGCCATCGTCCTGAGCTTTTCCTTTGTGGGGTCCCTGATGCAGACCCCAGGTCTAGGATGTCTTTTTGCCCTCGCCCAGGATACCGCGGTGGGAGCTCCCGCATCTGGCCCCAGTGCTCTTGAACTGAGAGCAGAGCGAACCCAGGCGTTCCAGCCGCCCAGCCGGCCTCACCACATTCCTTGGCTCTGGCGGAGGCGGAAGGAGACGGGATGGGACGCGGGCCCGGCAGGGAAGGGAGAGGCAGGGCCAGGTCGGGCCACGCGTGACGCCTCCTCTGCCTCAGGGCCCCCAGCAGGTGGACAGCGCCTTGCGTGCAACGCGAGGCCCACAGGCGCATCCCGAGTAGGGCTACTTGCCCCTGGAGCTCCCGGGGTTCTGGCCTTCAGGCAAGAATCTCCCCCACATTTGCAGTTGGCCAAGAGGACCGCGTTTGGCCCGAGTATGGAGCAGGCTCAGGCGTGACGGCCGGTTGTAGTGAGAAAGATTGAACACTGTTCTAAATCCCTCTAGACTTACTCTCCCGCCGCCCGCTGGACTCGGGGTCCTTAGCTCAAAGGTCTCGTCGTCCTCGTCTTCGTCCCCGTCCCCGCTAAGCTCGCCGTCCCCGTAGTCCCGGTGCAGAAGAGTGAAGCCTCGACGGCAGCAGAGAAGCCACCACAATCCCCCGGGGAGAGGCATCCGGGCGAGCAGCCTGGGAATGGGGGCGCGGGCAGCGTTGCCCGAGCAGCAGGGAATCTGAGAAACTGGAGGTGCTCCGACCCGAACTGGGTAGAGATGAGGTGCGACGAGAGGAAAGAAGGGGGCCGGAAGGAGGCAGTGTCCAGTGTTGAGGTGCAAAAGGACTATCACCAGAGCCCGCTGGGGGCTCGCTGTCTGGGCCCGGGCAGAGAAGGGGGGGAGATAGCGTCCAGGGCCGGGGGAAGGGAGCCGGGAGCAATGTCCGGAGCTGGAAAGTAGTGTTCGTTGTAGTGTCCAGCCCTGTAGGAGCAGTGCCTGATGCAGCAATCGTGGTGGGCGGTTGTCCAAGCTCCAAGGAGGGTGGTGTCCGGTAGGGCGTCCGGTGGCCGGGGCCCGGGCGGCGCGCGCTGCGCTCCCTGCAGCCCCGGGACTGGCGCGTTGGGGGCGCGGGCAGAGTTCCCAGACCCCGCCTCCCTCTCTGGCCCCCCTCCTTCCCTCCGCCTTCCCTGTTCTTTCTCTCCTCCCTTCTTTACAGGGCAGGGACTACGTTGCGTCACAGCCTTCTTCTGCCCAATCATTGTTCCTGGCGCCGGCCAGTGCGACCAATCCCAAGCTTGAAACCGCGGCGGGTTGCATCATGTGTCTCTGGCTGAGTGACAGTGGGGAGGGGCGGGGGGGGGGTAACTGGGGAGGGAGTGGGCGGTACGATGTTAGACACGCCCCAGCTTCTGAGGTCGGACACGGGGTGTCTGTGGCGTCACGTAGGACCGCCTTCATGCTCTTGTTTTAACTCTTGGCTCACCAAGCAGCAAATTAAAAAACCCTTTTCGAAGGTCTGGAGAAGGAAGGGCATAAAGCTGGAAGGAAGCTAGGCTACTGACCTAAGATTACCTGTCACATCTTGGAATCCCTGCCAAAGTAAAAGAGCCTTAAGATCTTCAAGGCATTCCACACCTGCGTGTATGAGAGAGTTAGCTGCAAAGGCAGCTCTCCCTCTTTGGAGTTAAAAGGGTCCAGATTTAGATCTTAGCCACCCCCACTTTTGAGATGAAAAAGCCGAGAAAGGAACTCCTGGAAGCCTCAGACAAAGATCTGAAATAAAAGCGAGTTTACAGGGCATTGAACTGGAATGGGGAGAGTGGCTTGGCATGCTCGGGGATTCTGTGGTTTAAGAAAATCAATAGATCAGAGGCCTCGCAGGACGACTATGCTGCATTTCTGAACAAGAAGGGGTTAACAAGGGCGCTAAAGAGTACAGGGCGGGGTTCGCGCTACAGCCTAGACGGTGGGAGCACGCACACACTTGCGCGCGTTGCTGACTCAGCGGCGATTCCCGCGGTCACGGGCGGAGGGTTCCAGGTCCACTCCGGTGGGATGTGTGCGCCTCTTGGAGGATCTGAGCAGTTTTCGAGCCTCTCCTGGTTTCTGGCTCCAAGAGGCCAAAGTTTTAAGTCTTTTACACCGCCAGAGGCTCTAGGACACACGACTAGCCAGGCTGGGCTAGGCTAGGCTGGACGAAGTGCAGACTTCAGGCCAACGCCTCCCTAGGGCCGCCACGCCCTTTTTGCCCCTAGACTCCAGGCTGGAGCGGTGGTCTGACTTTGCTGACCGAATACTAAACTGGGAAGAATTGTCTCACTGGAGCACAATCCTGGCAGTTGTGCAAAGCAAAGACCAGAAATCAATGCCCCATCTCTAGAAGCCATCCTTATGGTACTTTCATATTGAAGTGGTGTATCCTGAGATTTCTGAGGGCCCGAGACTCCACAACCATAACCTCCCTTCCTCTTCAAGATCCTAGACACTTGCCTGCTGGAGAGTTCTGTCTGATATCTGACCTCCCCTTTCCTGGCAAGCTATGCGCATTTCCTTTGGCTTGATCCCCAGGGGAAATAATCAGAGTGTGCAAGCGCCCCACACTCTGAGCTCAGGCCCAGTAACACCCTCTTGGGAAATTTGCAAATTGCAATCCCCCTCATTTATATATATATATATATATATATATATATATATATATATATATATATATCATAGGTAGAAAAGTCCACTATTTTTTTCTATTTCTTCTTCTTCTTCTTATGCAGGATATTGTTATTATTCTTGATCCTCCTGTCTCAACCTCTGGAGTAGCTGGGGCTACAGGTATCCAGTACACACACCATCAGACTCAACTTTTTAATTAGTATTTTTCTTTGTACAGCAGGACTTTAGAAGGGATCCAAAAACCTACCCCAAACTAGAATCTCTTGCCTCCTACCCCTGCCAGACCCGCACCTACAGCTGGGAACAGCATCACCCCGTACATTTCCACACGCTGGGATCTAGGTACTTGCTAAAGCAGCCATTACTGGATAGCGCTAGGGTTATTAGAAAGCCCTTTCTGACTCCTGAGGAGAAACCCCGCCCCTCCTCACCTGGCAGCTTTCTCACCTCACCTCGGTTGGCAGAGACCGAGTGAAGCATAGGGCGTGTCAGTACTCAAAGCTTTAGCCGACTCAGCAACCTGTCCCCTCACACCTCCCACTCAGACTCAAGCAGGGCCGTGGGGGTGTAACCCACGGTCTTGGCCTTGCTGCAACCAAAGCTGGTAATTCAAAAATAGTAACTGTAGTTGGGTTGCATCTCATTTGCATAGAATCGATTTAATTAAGCACAGAGGCAATCCCTTTAGATCCTGAAGTCTTTCTCAACGTCCCTCTACTTACTCCCCTTTCTATTACTCTCCCTGGGATCGTTTCTTTAGCCCTCTCCCTTCTCTGGAATTGTAGCCCTAGTTGTCCCAAGAGAGGCTGTGGGTCTCAGTAGGAGCAGAGCAGGAAGAAAGGCGGAGTCGGCGGGGGCAGCGGCCACGAGGGATGGGCTTTGGGCTGCATCCTCCACCCTGTAGCAGCCTCCGCAGGTCCCGGCGGAAACGCAGGCCCAAAAAGGCATAAAGCACCGGATTGAGGCTGCAGCGGACCAGGGTCAAGCCGCCAGTGACCAGCAAAGCTAGATCCTTGCGCTTACTGGAGGAGCAGCTCCGCTCGCGGGCTGCCAGTAGATCGGCTGTATCCAGCAGCAGGGCAAGGCTGTAGGGCAACTGCAGCACCACGAAGGCCACCACCAAGGCCACTACGACGCGCAGCGCACGCCGCCGCTCTGGCCCCCTGGCGGCCAGAAGCGTGCGGCCCAGGAGCGCATAACAGGCTACCATGACGCCCAGAGGGAGTGCGAAGCCGAGGACCACCTGCGCCACCGCGCTTGCCCCTTTTACAGTCTGCGTGAGGCTTTCAGGAAAAATGAGCCGGCAGCGTCGTTGGCCTTCACGTGGCCCGTCCTGGCTGAAAAGGAGCGCAGGTAGAGCCAGAAACAGCGACAATAGCCACACGAAGACTGAGACCAAGTGCGCACGGCTAGGCGTTGAGGGCCGCTGCCCGGCTGGGAGAGCTCGTGTGATGGCCACATAGCGGTCGGCGCTGATACAGGCTAGGAAGAGGAAGCCGGCATGGAAGGAGGCCGAGTAGAGGCCTGAGATGGCACGGCAGGTGGTACTTCCTAGATTCCAGCCCCGAAGAGCCCCTGCTGCAGCAAAAGGCAAAGTCAGGGCCAATAAAAGGTCGGCCAGGGCCAACTGGAGCAGGTGAACGGAGGTGGGAGATCGGGTAGTTCGTCGGGCTGCCAGATGGGTGGCCAAGACTAGGCCATTGCCAGCCAGACCCAGCACAGCCACCATCAGGGAGACACTGGGTTGGAAGGCCCGACTGAAAGCCTGGACATCAGCCTTGTAACAGAGCTCCGGCAGCGGCCCAGCCGAATAGGCCTCCTCATCGTACCCGGAGTAAGGTCCCCAGGAGACCTGGTGGTATCAAAATGAGAAGAGGGACCGTGTTAAGACATTCCCACACCCCTCCCTCTCACACAGGCGGTCCTCATTCAAAGCCTCAACACCAGGAGATCTCTCTCGCTAGTGTGCCCTGAACAGGCAGTTAAGCTTCGCTTGCAGTCTCTCTAACTCTGCTTCCAGCTGCCTGGGTGACCTTGAGCAGCCACTGGCTTTTTCTGGACGCCACTTACTAAATGTGTTCTACCCGGGTGTAGAAGCCCTGTTCAGCCTGCCTGGCAAGGCTAGGAGTGAGCACTGTTGAAACCCTGCAAGATAATAGACAACAGAAACATCTAGCTCGCCCTAGACCAAGCATTTGTATTATTAATAAATCTCGGCGCTTCTGTTCGCTTTGCAGTGCCCTCTCCTGGAAGGCAAGTCAGATGCAGGGCTTAGCTTCGGCCCTGGACCCTAGACTTCAAGCTTAGGCTAAAGGGCCTTCTGTCTCCTTTCCCTCACCACCCTACCGTTAGAGCACAGATGTATTGAACATTCACACCAAAGGGGTCTCACGTAGGATTTATAGGCTCCCGCACAGGTGCTAGATGACAGAGGCCCGCTGTCAGGCAGGGAATCCCATCCCTTTCCCCTTCCCCACCCTCTCTGCAACCCTCCTCCCCCTCCCTGCCCCGACTCCCACCTGCTCTGTGGGCTTGGTCCCCATCTCTGGCTACAAGGGTTTCTGAGGTACAACCACAGAGGCTAAAGTTAAATAACTAGCGGGGGACAGGAAGGAAGGGGTGGGGAGGAGGCCAAGGAGGAGGGTTCACATTTCCATCCCACCTTGCCCGATTTCTAGCTAGTCAAAGGAAAAGGAATGTTTGCATGGTCTTTCGAGAGCTTTGTTTTCCTCTGAGCCTTCCCTGTGTAAAGTACAGTAAGATGAAATCACGGAGTTGACAGGTACGAAGGTGTCCAGCACTGAGCCAGGAGCACTATTTACCTTCAGAAAACATTTTTTAAAAAAAGAATTTAAATTTGCCCTTCATTCCATCTCTAGGTGTCCTTCTTCAAAGCTTTAAATGCTAGGCTCATCTCGCCTCCTCTGAGGCACCCTGTAGCCCCAGTCCTTGTCAGCCTTGGGTTAATTGGGGGTATTTCCCAATGGCAGGTTATCTACCCCGCCCTTTCGTAATAGGGCTGAGGCATGCGCTTGCGCGGGGTCCAGGAAAAACGTGCATGCCAGGAGAAAGGCTGGGGGAAGGGGGCAGAGAGACAGAGGGAGAGGG
>NC_034603.1:68640908-68668535 GCF_900095145.1 Mus pahari
AGAGAGAGAGAGAGAGAGAGAGAGAGAGAGAGAGAGAGAGAGAGATTGGGGGTAGGAGAAAGGGAAGGGTAGATAAGGACGGGGGAAAAAAGCTTCGGTCAGCCGCGAACCCAGGAGAAAAGCTGGGGGCCTGAACCAGAACGGGAGCCCTAGCGGCGCAACAAGGCTGACACCCAGCGTTGGTCAGCTCTGCATGATGCGTCTCCGGCTCTTCAGCATCCTGCTCGCCACGGTGGTCTCTGGAGCTCGGGGCTGGGGCTACTGTGAGTGCTGGTCTCAGAGGCAGGTGGGATTTGGTGCAGGAATCTGGAGCTTGTAGGGCGAGTCCTACACCGCATTGCGGCTGGGTGGTCGCCGATCCTTCCCGGACGCGCCAGCTCGCTCCCTTTTCCTCCCTCTCCCCAGCGCTCCGCAATGCAGCTTTGAGGCTGCTGAGCGCGCGCCGCCGCTGTCTGGTGCCGATCTCTGATCTGAGGAACCAGTCAGCCCAGGGGATTTGGAGCTGTTAATCCAAGTGGGAGCCTAGGTTTGAGGTTAAGGTTGGCTCTAAGTGCGGTACTGGTGACACAGGCTAGAGCTGAAGCTTTTCCCTAAGGGGCTGGGGCTAGAATTGGGAGCTGGCCCAGGAACTAGGTAGGGTTTGTGGTTGAGGCTGGGTTTTATGGCTCGAATTCAAATAGGAGTTGTTGACCCTGACTAAGGCCAAGGATGACGCTAAGAGTGGGATTGGGGGGGGGGGAAGGGTAGGTTGGGAGTAAAGTCTGATTTGGGGATCGGTTCATGTTTTAGTGAGGGGGGTGCTGATGATCGGAAGTGATGGTAAGGCTGGGGTTAATTTCATCTTCTGAGGCCCATTTAGGTTTTAAATCCGCTGAAGTTTGGGGACTATATTTAAGGGAGTACTGAACAAGGGCAGGCGCTAGGCTAGCAAGAATCTGGCTTTGTATCTATAGATAGAGGCATAGAGTTACCCTGAGAGGGGAAGGTAAGCTCCCACGGAGGAGTAGCTGTTGCTGAAGCCCAGGTTGAGTGCCCGGCTTTAAGGTAGGGCTGAGTCAGCCACAGGGGGGCAGTGAAGAGGTGCTTTAATTACTAAGTGGGCACAGCCTTTGGAAGAGGGGGGCTCACACTAACAAGCTCGTGTCCTCGCCCCCACCCCCACTCTAGACGGTTGCAATGAGGAGCTGGTGGGGCCTCTGTATGCACGGTCTCTGGGCGCTTCCTCCTACTATGGACTCTTTACCACAGCCCGCTTTGCCCGGCTACACGGTGAGCTTACCCAACCAAGGAGGGGAGGAGGACTCCAGAGAACGGAGAGAGGGGTAGTGGATGGTAAAAGCCCCTTACCCCTTCTGTAGGCATCAGTGGATGGTCGCCCCGGATTGGGGACCCGAATCCCTGGCTGCAGATCGACTTAATGAAGAAACATCGGATCCGGGCTGTGGCCACACAGGGAGCCTTTAATTCTTGGGATTGGGTCACACGTTACATGTTGCTCTACGGGGACCGTGTGGACAGCTGGACGCCATTCTACCAACAAGGGCATAACGCGGTACTCTCGGTGCCCAGTAGCACATACTTGGGGAGCCTTCCCCAACTCTGGGCCCTGGGCTGGGCACTAGCCTGAAGAGAAGGCAAGGGGAGGGGACAGCATGAGGCAAAGGTCAGGGCTCTACTCTTGGAATTTAGTCAGCTCGGACTGTTTCTCGCCAATCATAAGGTTTAACATACTTTAGGGTAAAACCTGGGAGAGCTTCCTGAGGACAGTGGCATTAGACTTTCACTTTGAAGAAATAATAGGACAGTCTAGACCAGGAAAACCAGTCCTATGTGTAATAATGGAGAAATGGGGATGGAGTAAACAAACGCCTGTTTCTGTCCCATTCAAGGTTGGGGAGGTTTGAAGTCATTGCTGCCAGAGAAGCTAAGGGTGGGGACATGGTTACTACTGTTCCAAATCCCCACAGACCTTCTTCGGTAATGTCAATGACTCGGCAGTGGTCCGCCATGACCTTCACTACCACTTTACGGCTCGCTACATCCGCATCGTGCCACTGGCCTGGAACCCGCGCGGCAAGATCGGCTTGAGGCTGGGCATCTATGGTTGTCCCTACAGTAAGGCTGTGGAGGCCAGGGGGTGGAGGCGAGGATCCTGAGAGGGACCATCTCCCTGGTCCCCCGCCCACCCACGGTCCTTTGCACAGCATCCAATATCCTGTATTTTGACGGCGACGATGCCATCTCATACCGCTTCCAGCGAGGCGCCAGCCAAAGTCTTTGGGACGTGTTCGCTTTTAGTTTCAAGACAGAGGAGAAGGATGGGCTGTTGCTGCACACCGAGGGCTCCCAGGGGGATTATGTGACACTAGAACTGCAAGGGGCACACCTGCTGCTGCACATGAGCCTGGGTGAGTTTCAGAACCCTACAGGGGGTGCCCTGACTCAGACTGGTTTTTCCCCATTAACTGTCTGAACCAAACTACTCTTTTGTAGCGCTTGGGGCTAGCAAAGCAGCGGGCGTGGAGTCGGGAGAACTGGATTCGGTTTAGCAACCGTGTGGTAACCTTGACCATGGCATCATAAACACACACAGACACACAAAATGCTTTTTTGTATCTCATTTGCTTTTCCTAACACTCGTGTCATGAGATGCAAGCAGCGGCCTCCTCTCCGCTCCAGGCTTTGACTGGGTCCTGGGTAGCCTCTACTCTGTGTTGAGAGTTGCTGCTAGCAGGGGAACTAGAGCCTGCTAGAGTCCTCACCCTGTCCTGCATTGCCCTCAGGCAGCAGTCCCATTCAGCCAAGACCTGGTCACACCACGGTGAGCGCTGGTGGCGTTCTTAACGACCTAAGCTGGCACTATGTGCGGGTGGATCGATATGGCCGGGATGCAAATCTCACCCTGGATGGTTACGCCCATCACTTTGTGCTCAACGGCGACTTTGAAAGGCTGAATCTCGAAAATGAGGTGACCAAGGATGGGGCACCATGTTGGGGGATGTGACAAATGATAAATGTGTGTGGGGAGGGATCCACTCCCCACCCTACCACATGTGCCAGAGAGCCAGTTCTTATTGTCCTCACTGGAGATCTCCTAAGATGGGTCTAGAAATTCAGATTTGGGGTACAGGGGAAAAGTAGAAAATTGTCCCCTAGTCTCCTCCCACGATTCTGTGCAGTTGATAAAGACCATGTCTCCATCTGTATTTTAAGTGTGTAAGACCTGCTGAAGGCCTACAGCCAACTAGTGCTGGTGTTTAAGACTTAAACCTGAACACAAGCTTTATTAGCACTTACCCTGGAGAAATGTGTTCCAAGACTTTCTGAAGCCAGGCCTAGTCCCTGTCTGTGGAAAAAGGGTACTTACTGCTCATGCGCACAGGAAAGGCAGGCGTTCCCCTAAGCCCATGGAAATCTCTCTTTACCTGCTTCCTACAGATATTCATCGGGGGTCTAGTGGGCGCAGCACGTAAGAACCTGGCCTACCGTCATAACTTCCGTGGCTGCATAGAAAACGTGATCTACAACCGGATCAACATTGCAGAAATGGCAGTGATGCGCCATTCGCGGATCACCTTCGAGGCCAGTGGGCAGGGAGATCTGGGAGGACAGGGACACTAAAGCCACTTGGAAAGCCAAGAGGCAGAGAGGAAAGAGGTCTTGTTGGGAATGAGACTCTCACTCTGAAGGTCAGATTCTCAGATGTGGGGGAAGTACCATGAACTCAGAGACCTTAGTACCATTCATTCCTTAGTTAGGCTGTGAATGGGTCCAGTTCATAGACAACGAGGAAAAGGAGGTGCAGAGGCTGAGAGCAGTTTACTAGGAGCATGTGACTCCGAAGTGACAGGGTAGTCACTAAACTGTCACTCAAAGTCTTTTGATAAGCTTTCCCCTCAGGAGCTTGTGCGCATGCTCCACAGCCTTTGCGCTAAATTAGGCTTGTGCTATAGGATACTCTTAGCACTCTGAGAGGGATTATTTTTTTTCTTTTGCTTTATGGACATTAGAAGCAAACACAGGGTGGGGGGGTCGGAGACTTGTTTGAGTCTCTTCCACAAACATGGGCATATTTGCACAGGGACTAGAAGGACCACAATTGGAATTCTTAGGGAGTGTTTCAACTGGGTCTTAAACCCAGTGAGAATATTGATGGCGAGTCCTGATGCATCCATCCATCCATCCATTCTTTTTTTTTTTTTTTTTTTTTTTTTTTTTTAGGGTAATGTGGCTTTCCGTTGCTTGGATCCCGTTCCACACCCCATCAACTTCGGAGGCCCTCACAACTTCGTCCAAGTGCCTGGCTTTCCACGCCGAGGCCGCTTAGCAGTCTCCTTTCGCTTCCGCACCTGGGACCTCACAGGGCTGCTCCTTTTCTCCCACATGGGGGACGGGCTGGGTCATGTGGAGCTGATGCTTAGCGAAGGGCAAGTCAATGTATCCATCGCGCAGACTGGCCGCAAGAAGCTTCAGTTTGCTGCTGGTGAGGGGCCCTGGGGAGGCAGAAGCAGGCTAGAAAAGGGGGCGGGGGGGGGAAATCTGGAAGAAACAGGTATGTTCCGCTTCTGTGGGGTTCCTGAAGATGCTTGCCAGTTATAACCAGCTTTGCACACTATATCATCGTCTAGGGCTGTGGATAGTGACGGGAGCGGTCAGAGGTGCCACTACGAAGGGAGTGAAGTGTAATAACTGGGTGCACTTAGACTGCTGTTGGGATTCAGAGTGAGGTTGCTGCTTCCCCACTCGAGACCATCTTTTCTCTGGTGGCTTGTGATAATTTATGCCCATGATCCCAACATCTGGGAGGACAGGACAGGAAAACCACAAGTTTGAGGCCAGTCAGGACTACATAGTGAGTTCTAGGCCAGGCTGGAATACAGTGAGACCCTGTCTCAAAAGCACAGCAAGGGGCTGAATTGTGCAAGAACAGTAGTATCATTAGCTACTAAACCGCTCTCCACGCCCCCCTGTGATTCCATGAGGATCTAACGCCTCCTTCTGGCCTCCTGGGGTACTGCACTCATGCACACAGTTCAAAAAAATTTTTTTTTTTTTTTTTTTTTTTTTTTAAGATGGGGTGGGGATGGGGGGAAAACAAACCAATCTTCTCATATTCTGGTTACTGCCTCCACCCACTTACCCCGTTCTCCTTTCTCGTTCAGGGTACCGCCTGAATGATGGCTTCTGGCATGAGGTGAATTTTGTGGCACAGGAAAACCATGCAGTCATCAGTATTGATGATGTGGAAGGGGCAGAGGTCAGGGTTTCATACCCACTGCTGATCCGCACAGGGACTTCATACTTCTTTGGTGGTGAGAGGCAACTTTGCCCTGTCTCTGGGTGGGAAGGTCCTATTTCAGTTCTGATGGGGCCATATGGAGTGTACTGGAGAGACCAAGCCTCCTTTCACCTCTGGGACCTTGAGCTGTAGGTCCTCGCCATTATTTGCACTTTGATTCTTGCATCCTTTCATTTATGTATGGCTCTTTGTTGGCATTTCCCCAGTGGGGGCGGGGCATCTGGGAGCTCTTCTGGGAAGGACCTTACAGGTGTGGTTGCTCCAGGTTGTCCCAAACCAGCCAGTCGATGGGGCTGCCACTCCAACCAGACAGCATTCCATGGCTGCATGGAGCTGCTCAAGGTGGACGGTCAACTGGTCAACCTCACTCTGGTAGAGTTTCGGAAGCTCGGTTACTTTGCTGAGGTCCTCTTTGACACATGTGGCATCACAGACAGGTATCTAGAAGTGACCCCTTGATACCTAGCAAGTGACCTCATTATTTTCTTTTTAAAATAATCTCCCTACTCCTTATGTCCATGCCCCCACCTACACACACACACACACACACACACACACACACACACACACACACAGAGTCTTCCTTCACCTCTTTCCTATTTCTTTCTGTAAAGTTGCAGGTACCCAGGATTGAAAGAAATTTTCTATTCAGTCCTAAGGTTTTTGTTTGGCAGGGCCTATGCACTTTCCTTTCTTCTGGCATAAAGAGGACAGCACTTGATCCCTGTAGACTACCTAGTGTCCCTATGTCTGGGGTTGTACACAGCCAGTTAGGTGGGAAGTAAGCCGGGGACCTGGTCCTTTGGGAAGCTGGTCCCAAGCTTCCTTCCCTTGGTGCCTGACCCCTTCCACAGATGCAGCCCTAACATGTGTGAGCATGATGGACGATGCTACCAGTCTTGGGATGACTTCATCTGCTACTGCGAACTTACCGGCTACAAGGGAGTTACCTGCCACGAACGTAAGCCAGATGGTGTAGGGAGTGAGGGGAAGGTTGTTGGGGATCAGGAAGCTGCTAGAGGTAGTAGGGATGGCCATTCTTTTAGCCTTCTAGCTCCACAATTGTCTTGTCGCCCCCACTAGCGTTGTACAAGGAGTCCTGTGAGGCTTATCGGCTCAGTGGGAAATATTCTGGAAACTACACCATTGATCCTGATGGCAGTGGACCCCTGAAGCCATTTGTGGTGTATTGTGACATCCGAGGTAAGTGGCTTTGATGGGTGGAGGTAGAGGGTTGACTAGGCAATGTATGAGATGTGGGGGTCAGAGAAGCTATAGGAGGGGTCAAGATCAAACTGTAGTGGGGGGTAAAGGGCGGTGGGGAAAAGGGACATCTAAAAATGTGCAATGTAGCCTTACAGCTAACTTCCCAGTTCTGGTCATTCCAGTAGCCTCATCTCCATCCTCCAGTGTGGAGGGCCCAAGGCTGGACTGAAGGGAAGTGCTCAGCCACTCTGATAGGCTCCAGCTAGGTTGGTAAGGAGGGAGACAGAATGTTCATGTCCAGCCAAAGCTCTGTCCCTTCTCTTTCAGAGAACCGAGCGTGGACAGTTGTGCGGCATGACAGGCTGTGGACCACTCGAGTGACTGGTTCCAGCATGGATCGGCCCTTTCTGGGGGCCATCCAATACTGGAATGCCTCCTGGGAGGAAGTCAGCGCCCTGGCCAACGCTTCCCAACACTGTGAGCAGTGGATCGAGTTCTCCTGCTACAATTCTCGGCTGCTCAACACTGCAGGTTGATGCTGGCGGCTGGGAGGGCAAAGGCATGCCTGGAGGAGATCCTTGGGTGGGGGTAAGGTCAGGGCTGCTTGAACCTAGGTATGAGGAACTCAGAGGCTGATGGAGAGGCAGGGACTGGAAGCTGCTTGGTGTCTTCCCCAGGAGGCTACCCCTACAGCTTTTGGATTGGCCGCAATGAGGAACAGCATTTCTACTGGGGAGGCTCCCAGCCTGGGATCCAGCGCTGTGCCTGTGGGCTGGACCAGAGCTGTGTGGACCCTGCACTGCACTGCAATTGTGATGCCGACCAGCCACAGTGGTGAGAACAGGAGGGCCTGCTTTTGGAGACTGCAGGGGCAGCTGAGAGGCAAGGTGGAGTCACCGAATCCTATATTCCCACAGGAGAACAGACAAGGGGCTCCTGACCTTTGTAGACCATCTGCCTGTCACTCAGGTAGTGGTAGGTGATACAAACCGCTCAAATTCTGAAGCTCAGTTCTTCCTGAGGCCTCTGCGCTGCTATGGTGACCGTGAGTGGCAGACTCCTTTGGTGTGCCTGTCCAGTATTGACTGTTTCCCTGATCCACTGGGAATCTCTAAGCCACATGGCCAGATAGATGCTCCTGCTGTGACCTGACCCCCTGCTTTCCTTGTACCTCTGCACCTTATTCACTTCACATCTTCATCTGTCTTCAAAGAGTCTCCCCAGCTCTCCCTGCTCCTCCACCCTCTAGCTCCCTTGACAAGGCCTTGCTCACCCCGTTTTTGCAGGCAATTCCTGGAACACCATCTCCTTCCACACCGGAGCTGCACTGCGTTTCCCTCCAATCCGAGCCAACCACAGCCTTGACGTCTCCTTCTACTTCAGGACCTCGGCTCCCTCAGGTGTCTTCCTGGAGAACATGGGGGGTCCTTTTTGCCGGTGGCGCCGACCTTACGTGAGAGTGGAGCTCAACAGTAAGTGGGCAGGGCTAGGAGGAATGTGGGTAGAGATGGCTGAGGGGGCTGCATTAGGGGGTAGGACGGTCACCCTTCTGAGAGGTGGTAGGGAGAGGACTGGAGATCACTCTGGGTCCTAGACTTATTGTCTTGGTGTCTGGCTATGTGGCCGGAGACCCTTGGGCACATGCTCTGCCTCTGTGGGCCCTTTACCCCTTTTCTTGTGAAAAAGGAGCTAGGCTCTTGAGGTCTCAACCATCTCTAATTAGCTATGCTTCTAGCCTGGGCATGGAAACTGATTGCAGGGAATCTGTAAAACAGGGGAACAGATTGACATATTGTGGTTTTTAGCCTTTTGTAGATTTTGTCTTAGGCTATGAACAAAGTGGAGGGCCATAGGGTGAGGAGATTGTATTGGGCAAGAATACTGTGAGGGATCTGGGGGATCCGAGCCCCCCTTTACTCCCTTACCTACTGTCATGCTGTGCAGCATCCCGGGATGTGGTCTTTGCCTTTGATATTGGCAATGGGGATGAGAACCTGACAGTGCACTCGGATGACTTTGAGTTTAACGATGATGAGTGGCATTTGGTCCGAGCTGAAATCAACGTGAAGCAGGCCCGGCTGCGAGTGGATCACCGGCCCTGGGTGCTAAGGCCCATGCCCCTGCAGACCTACATCTGGCTGGTGTATGACCAACCCCTCTATGTGGGTAAGCAAGAACCCAGGAGCAGGGAGAAAGCCTCCATGACATTCCTACACTCTCGTGGGCCATGTTTCCAGAAAGCCCATGTTCTAATCCTCTATGCCCAAGTGAGCCAAGGGGCCATGCATCTCCTTCACTCCCTCATATCCTAGTCCATCCTCCTAGCCCCCCCCCCCGGCTCCCTTCTCCCTCACAGTACTGATTCCTGTCTCTACAGTCATTTTAGGGGAGCTCTTGGGATTTTCTACCTTTGACCTCCATCTCCAGCCTCAGCTTCTCTACTTACTCCTGACCAGGATCTGCCGAGCTTAAGAGGCGCCCTTTTGTGGGCTGCTTGAGGGCCATGCGTTTGAATGGAGTGACTCTGAACTTGGAGGGCCGTGCCAATGCCTCTGAGGGCACCTTCCCCAACTGCACGGGCCACTGCACCCACCCCCGGTTCCCCTGTTTCCATGGAGGACGCTGTGTGGAGCGATACAGCTACTACACATGTGACTGTGACCTCACAGCTTTTGATGGGCCGTATTGCAATCATGGTCAGTGCTGCTAGTTACTAGGGATGGGACGGGCGTGGGGAGGTGGGGATGGCAAGGAGCCTTAGGGCATGATGGGAGTTTAGAGGGAAGATTACAAGTCAGCAGTCATGGAAAACTAGAATTGTCAGTAGACTTCTGAGCTCTTAAAATGGGGCAATCAGGCAACTAGAATATGCTGGGTAACTCCAAAGTCATAATGCAAAGCAGAGGGACAGTAGAGCTAGCTGACACAAGAGCCCCAACATTAGGCAAATAACTCCCATTTTTCCCACTGTTGTCAAGGTCACACAGACCCCATGCACATCTACTTTGTATACATGCAGATGTATGTGCATGTATGTATGGAGGTGCACGACGGAGGTCAGAGGTCGACCTCAGGTGCATCCACCTTGTGTTTTCAGACAGGTCTCTCACTGGGACCTGGAACTCAGTAATTAGGTAGACTAGCTGGACAGTGAGCCACAGAGATCCTCTTGCCTTGGCCTCCCCAGCAGTGGGATTCCAAGTGTGTGCCATCACAACTAACTTTGTGTGGGGGTGCTAAGGATTGAATTCATGTCTTCACACTGGTACAGTGAGCATTTTATCAACTGAACAACTGTCCTAGCTCTGGTATTGACTTTGACTTCACAATACATTTCTCCCCTGGCCATTTCCTGTCTATCACTGAATTCCTAAAACACATCTTACAAACTGACTCTTGGTTGAGGTGAAGCTTGAAATTCAACATATCCAGACTATATTTTCTTAAGGCTGGCCCAAGTAGGTTACTGTGGGTAGAGTCTGGTAATTTAGGGAGACATAGGAAGTATGAATAACAACACATAATTGGATGGAGTCGGGGTATCTTAATTTTCATCTTGGCCATCCACATAAACAGCATCCTCGGGGGAAGTCATGACCCATCTTTAGGGTTCAGTGTCCTCACCAGTAAATGCTGGGATGAGACCAGATGACCTTTCAAGTTTCTTATACCATTATTCTTCTACTTGGTGCTAGAGTTGGTGTGGGCCTGTAAAGCGAGCACTTTTCAGGCCGGCTATAAATTTGAGTTACAAAGACAGTGTCTCCAAAATTGAAGGGGGGGGGAGCAAATAGTGGCAGATACAGGTGTGTGCATGGGTCGGTGACATAAAAACCCTTTGAACTTGTGACTGAGTAGTTTTCTCTGCTTCAGATATTGGCGGATTCTTTGAGACTGGCACATGGATGCGCTATAACCTCCAGTCAGCACTGCGCTCTGCGGCCCGGGAGTTCTCTCACATGCTGAGCCGGCCAGTGCCTGGCTATGAGCCTGGCTATATTCCAGGCTACGACACTCCTGGTTACGTGCCCGGGTATCATGGCCCTGGGTACCGTCTGCCCGAGTACCCGAGGCCTGGCCGGCCAGTGCCCGGGTATCGAGGGCCTGTCTACAATATTACTGGAGAGGAGGTCTCCTTCAGCTTCAGCACCAGCTCTGCTCCTGCAGTCCTGCTCTATGTCAGCTCCTTCGTACGTGACTACATGGCTGTGCTCATCAAGGAGGATGGTAAGTCCTCCTCGGCTCTCTCCCTCCAGGTGCCCAGACTCCCGCAGAGATTGACTGATGCAAAGATCCAGTCCTTTAGAAGATGAGGGGTTGTGGAAGCCGAGAGAAGAGCCCATGTTCCTCCTCCCACCCTACAGGGACCCTACAGCTTCGGTATCAGTTGGGCACCAGTCCCTACGTGTACCAGCTAACCACCCGGCCAGTGACTGATGGCCAGCCCCATAGTGTCAACATCACCCGGGTCTACCGAAACCTCTTTATCCAGGTACAGGTGGAAGGGGATGGGCCAGTTAAGTCATAGCCTCACCATCCTGGCTATGGCACCAAGAAAACGTCTAATGATTACATGTCTGAAACACAGCTCAGTATACAAGGGATTTTCACATGTATCACCTCTCACGACCCTCACATCAGCTTTGTGAAGTAGGTGTGGCTAGAAATTACTCTGAGGCCGGGCAGTGGTGGCGCACTCCTTTAATCCCAGCACTTGGTAGGCAGAGGCAGGCGGATTTCTGAGTTCGAGGTCAGCCGGGTCTACAGAGTGAGTTCCAGGACAGCCAGGGCTACACAAAGAAACCCTATCTCGGAACAAACAAACAAACCAACTAACAAAAAAGAAATTACTCTGAGCTTCACTTTATAAACCAGTAAACAGGCTGGTAAACAGAAGGTAAAGTGTTTTCCTCAGTCAGTCTAGTAGGAGATACTGATGTAGCTTAGTTGACACAGAGCTTGTCTACTAGGCATGAAGCCCTGGGTCCCCTGGCCAGCACTGCACAGCCATGTCATCTCAGTGTATGGGAGGATGGGGCAGGAGGAGCAGGAGTTTAAGATCATCCTTGGCTACATGGCAAGTCTGAGGCCAGCCTGAGCTACATGAAGCCCTGTATGAAAAGGGGGTGCTGGTGCTGGTGAGATACTCAGTGGGGAGAGCGTGATAACCAGAGTTTGATCCCGAGATCCACATTGGAAAAGGGGAGAAATGACAGTTACATTGTTACCTGAACTCCAGACAAATTGTGGCACTCCCCATAAGAAATAAAGTATAGCTGGTACAGTAGCTCAAGCCTTGGGAGGCAGAGGTAGACATGGATCTTTGACTCTGAGGCCAGCCTGGTCTACACTGTGAATTCCACGACAGCCAGGGCTATGTAGATAGACCCTGCCCTCCCCCATCCACACCACCACCAACGCCCCCCCCCCCAAAAAAAAAAAAAAAAAAAAAACCAACAAAACAAAACCAGAAATGAAAGTCAAGCTACTAGCAAACTGCAAAGCCAAGGGTCAAAACCAGATTGAGTCAGGTGCCAAATCCTAGCTCTGGGCCCAGGGGTTTATTGGGCAGAGTGAATCCCTTCCTGGTCTTGGCTGTGTCCATCCAGGGTTTTCCTCCCTCCCGCACTTCTACCCTAGGTGGACTACTTCCCGCTGACAGAACAGAAGTTCTCCCTCCTGGTGGACAGCCAGCTGGACTCACCCAAGGCCTTGTATCTAGGGCGTGTGATGGGTAAGCTGCTTGTGAGGATGGATCTGGGGAGAGTGGGGAAGCAGAAAGAGCAGTGAGGGCAGTGGGAGGGGAAATGGAAGAGCAGCAAGGCTTCTGGGTGAACCCTGATGCCTCTTTCTTGGCCACCTCTCCCTCAGAGACAGGAATCATTGACCCAGAGATTCAGCGGTACAACACCCCAGGTTTCTCAGGCTGCCTTTCTGGTGTCCGGTTCAACAATGTGGCTCCTCTCAAGACCCATTTCCGAACCCCTCGCCCCATGACTGCTGAGCTGGCGGAGGCCATGCGGGTTCAAGGAGAACTGTCAGAATCTAACTGTGGAGCTATGCCACGCCTTGTCTCTGAGGTGCCACCGGAACTTGATCCCTGGTACCTGCCCCCAGGTGAATCCCTAGACACAAGGGGTGGGGTAAGGTAACAGTGATGGGAAATGGCTCTGAATACAGAGGCAGTGTCTCTTAATCGGCCTTTCCTCTTCTTTAGATTTCCCATACTACCATGATGACGGATGGATTGCCATACTCTTAGGCTGTAAGTAGCACTGACCACGAACCCGACTTCCCAAGACCACCTTGCCAGCATCCTCCCTGGCTCCTGTCCCCAGAAGCAGGGTGGGTGGAGGCGTAGCTGTGAGATGGCAAGAAGGAGACAGGGACAGGCTATGCTGACATCAGTATTTAGCTGGGGGAGGACTAGGCAGCTATAAATTTTTAATTGAAATGAAATATTAAAATGCAGCCCTAGTTACAGGATGAGGAAAAATAGAAATATAGTAACATCTAGAAAAATAAGAAATTGGAGAAGCCGTCAGAGACACGGAAAGAGTAAAGTGGGCAGTGGAGAAGCCGAGAATTCAGACATTCTAGACAGAGCCATGGCCTGACAGCTATGCTTGCTATACACGGTATATGTGATGCTTTGGCCGAGTGTGTATGTGTGTGCCCCGAAGACCTTCCCTAAGTTGTTCCTTTTCTTCCATTCAGTTTTGGTGGCCTTCCTGTTGCTGGGGCTTGTGGGAATGCTGGTGCTGTTCTATCTGCAAAATCATCGATACAAGGGCTCCTACCACACCAACGAGCCCAAGGCCACCCACGATTCCCATCCTGGTGGCAAAGCTCCCCTCCCTCCCTCAGGCCCCGCCCAGGCCCCTGCCCCTACTCCAGCTCCCACACAGGTTCCAGCCCCAGCCCCAGCGCCAGCCTCTGGCCCCGGCCCCAGGGATCAGAACCTCCCCCAGATCTTGGAGGAGTCCAGGTCTGAATGAGTCACAAGGGCTTCAGGGACCAAGGCCAACTCCTTTAAGTCCCCTCAGCTCCTGCCTCCCCTCCCTCTTCCCCTGCCAGGGACATTTGGCTCTTCTAAGCAGGTTCTGTTCACCAGGAGGATCCCCCTCTTGCCAAGTTTGGTGCACAGAGCTACAGATGGGACCAAAGGGAGTGGCCGAGCCTCACTGCCTAAACCAATGCCCTGCTCATCCCTCCACCCACCCACCCCACCCCCCCCAGCTCCAGGCTGTTGGACTGCCCTACAGGAGAAAGCCCATGGAGCTGAGACAGGCCTTTCCTGCCATCTCTGTCCCAGCTGCTGGCAAGGATTAACAAAGAAGGGCAGGGGAGATGAACTGCCTCCCTTCCTGTGTACACTATCAGCAGGGACAGATGTGGGGGATCGAGAGGCTGCTAAAACACACCCTGGAGCCTCCCTCCTGCCCTGCTGACCGGCTGTCTTCCATCTGCTTCCTCTCAGCTGGGGCTGAGGGAAGAACTTCATCATCCCCACCCCCACCTCACCCAACCCTTTTTGTTCTTACAGAGACCAAGAGGCCTCAGTTTAGCACTTTAGTACCTCCGCTGCTTCACTTGCTTCAGCCAAAGCCATAAAAAGCCTGCGAGTAGAAAAGATAATGCAGATGCCCTGCCTAGCCAGCCCTCTACTCTTCCGCCCCTTTCCAAAATATGCAATAGCCTTGGTGCCTGTACACAGGCCTGGCCCTCTCCAATGCATGAGGAGCCCTCCCCCTCTGCTCAGAAATGCTGCTGCGTTTACCCAGGAGGTCATATTCTTTATATATATATTTTTTGTTGCAGAGTCTCTCTCCAGAGAACTATATATTACTCTAATTTTTTAATTATCTGTTTATATATAAAAGAACTCAGTGGGCTGTCCTGTGCTGTGCCCAGTTTGTAGCGAGCTCCTTCTGTGTTTGATGTCTAGTGAGTCCTGCCAGCCTCTCACCCACGTGCTGGGCACTCTAGAGCAGGGCAGAGCCCGCTGTGCCCTCAACTGAGCAGGTTCAATAAAGCAGCGTGGCAGAGCCCCGTCTGTGCGTGGTAGCTGACATCCTGGCCAAGGAATGAAGTCTTCTTAAGGGAACTATTCTGAGAGCTTGGAAATTTCTAGTCCTCAAAACCTATGCATATAAGCCAGGCAGTGGTGGCACACACCTTTAACCCCAGCATTCAGTAGGCAGAGGCAGGCAGATCTCTGGGTTCAAGGCCAGCCTGGACTACGGAGCTGACTTCCAGGGCAGCCAGGGCTACACCAAGAAACCTTGTCTCCAAAAACCAAAAGCTATTCCACCTGCCAGGGGCTTCACCTGGTCACACTATCTCACTCGCGGACGATGGTGGGGATCAGAGTGCTAACGCTTCTACCCAACCTGCTCCCATGCCACCACCTTTTATGCTTCCAGCCCAAGCATGGAGGACACAACTTGCCAAAATGGAGTCTTAACACTTTATTAGATAAGAGGTCACAAGCCACAGGACTTTAAAGTGCAAGAAATTCACTGGCAATAAAGCCGCATGTACGCCAGTTCCCCACCAGTCCACAGCACCTCACTTTACCTACCACATGACGTGGGGCAGAAGTGGAGAGGAGGGGTGAAACCCGTCATTAAAAATAGAGGACAGCAGGAACCAAGAGTGGGCGGCTGGAGGAGCATGAGTAGTATTAACCTGGAGGAGGGCTGGCTGCCAGTGATGCTTGCTGAGGGAGGCTGAGGTCTAGAGCCATGTTTTAAAGCATTCCTCATGACCAGCCCCTCCACCAGTCTCTGGTTTCCCAGAACTGAGTAAGTCAGACCCTATAGTTAGGCTGGAGGGTAACCCTGATACACACAACAGACATAACCCCCCAGCAGATGTCAGTTTCAGAACTGGGTGGGGACTGGCCCAATGGGGGTGTGGGAGAGACTACTGTGAGGAGCTGTAGAGTGTGTGCTGAGTGTGAGGTACACATGGGCCTACCAGTGTAGTGAAGGAGTGAGTATGCGCACAAGCATGTATATCCCATGCAGATCTCTAAGAGGCAGTGTGGTAGAAGGGAGTCTGGTTTCTTTGGTGGGAAAAGGGAATGGTTAGCAAGGACCACAGGAGCTCTGGTTCTCCAGGAAGCAAGAAGCTTGTGCCCCATTCTAACCCTACCTAGGGCAGTCTCTATCTACCCAAGTGCCCTTTCCAGCACATGCTCTACTTGGCAGGCACACCAGACCCAAGGTAGCTACGCTGACTAGTTTTAGTTCTTGTGTCAAGACAGCTCCTCCTGCCTCTCAGATGATATTAAACTGCAGAATCTTCCACTCTCCTCTAACTCCTTCAGAAGTGGGATTCGGGCAGAGACTTGGCTCAAACCCCACTCCAATCTATCAACCTTCTAAAAGAGTTAAAGTGCTTTGTTCTCTATGAATCCCAGAGAATGGTGGTCTGCCTGCCAGTCTACCCTGCACTGTGACATGCTCCTAAATGTGCAATGGCACCCCACACCCACCCGCAAACACAACCAAAAGCAGGTACTAAAGACGGAGTAAAACAGACCAGCAACATCTCCCTCTAGCCTAGATTAGGCTCAGCTACCCTGAAGAAAGCAGCAAGCTGCTCCATGGACAAGCCACTGAGGAGTGGAGGGTGGGGACAGCTGCAGCTTCACTCACCCAGAGTACTCACTCCCAACCATGCTCAGCTACAGCTTAGGCATGCTGCCACTGAGCCAGAACTTTGGAAGGAGTGGGTCACTGGCACATGCTCCTGGGAGCCTGAAACACCCTGCCACCCCCGTAATCTATAAGCTAGGCCTTTCCCCAGGGTCTAGCTGGCTCTGTGTTCACAAGATGAGGGAACTTAGCTTTCCTTCCTGTATCCTTAAATTCCTGCTTTGATGGCATGGAGACACATCTCCCTTTGAGTTCTGTCTGCAATGCTTGCCAGGCTCACCTTTAACCCTGAGCACAGTCAGTGACATAGAACTCTTGAAAGCTAAAATGGTAGCACTGGTTGGTTCCTGAGGGCCCACAGCTTGGGAGCTGAGGAAAACTCAAGCATTGATATCATCCCAAGCCCACCATCTCCTCCTCTTAACACGGAAGTGCAGCTTCTTACATCTGAACTCTCCCGGGAGACCAGGTCTTCACCGCCTCTGTTTCCCCTCTCACTGAGGCAGTGTGTCCCCTTGGAATAAAGTGGAGGCCTAGTTATGCAGGGTGGGTGGGGTTTCTCAGCATGGAAGACATTGCAGGAGCTGGAGCAGCAGTGGTGTGTGCCTGAAGCCATGACAGTGCTGACACCACAGCACTGGCACGGGGCCCAGAGGGCTAGAAGATATCCGTTTCCCTCTCGATGCCCACATACTTGAGGGCATCAGCTTGGCTGTACCTATCCCAGGGCAGGGAGGAGGAACCAGGTTACTCTGCGGTTGACAAGATGGGGTCCCCTCCTGCTTCCCTTCCACCCGATCTCCAGCAGCCATTTAGAATGTTCATAGTTCTGAGGCAAACAATGGCAACTGCAGACCCTCTCTTCCCCCCAGTTTAGCGGCTCTAAGTCCCAAAGCAATTCCAACAGTCACTCCTGCTTCCTTCCCAATCACCTCACCTATAATCAAAGAAGAGCTCTTCACCAGCCTGAATTGCTCTCTTGGCAAAGATCCCAATGCGGTGATCTCCATTCACCATAACCACTGCAGAGAGGAGAGGACAGACCTAGGCTAGTGTCCAAGCCTTCCTAGGCACTCCACACTGCAAGCCTGCGCTCATGAGAAGTCTGGGCTGGTTTTCTCTAAATTCCCAATAGGATCAAATGGGAACAGAATGCAGTCATGAAGGCAGGCACTTATCTCTCAGCTTTTGACTCTGCTTTTACAGCAGTGAGTTTGGGGAAATGGTGACCTTTAAAGCATGGTTACGGGAAGGCATTTTTAATGTAGTCAATGGAAAGCGCCAAGTATGAAAGGAGAGGCCTAAAATGATGGCAGATAGTCATCAAGAGTCTCCTTGGAAAACAGTAACTCAGCCATGAAAGAAGCCGAGTGACGGTTAAGAATCACAGGCCATGAGCAGTTGGTCCAGCCCACCCACTTCCTAGGCTCCTGAAGACTCACTCACCTTTGGCATAACAGTTGGGGTTCACTGAATGGTTTGCAAAGCGAATTTTGTTTCCTTTCCGGGTAGCATCCACTACAAAATCTACATGACATAAATCAAAGAAAATCATGAGTGCCCCAGGAAACTATATTTTGGGGGATACAAGGTCTAGCTCTGTGGCCCAGGATGGCCCAGGACTTACTGTAACCCTCATGCCCAGTGCTATGACTTCAGGTCTGTACCACTGTGCCCATTTTTGTTTGTTGAAGACAGGATCTCCTGTAGTTCAGGCAGGCCTCAAATGTGTGGTAGCTCTCTTGTTCTAGCCTGTCAAATGCTGGGATTACAGGCTTGAGAAATGTGCCTAGCTTCAATCCCTGCTTCTGTAGCTCTAGTTTAGGATCCATTAAGAGATAACAGAAACAATTTAATCTAATGGGAACGTGAAGCCCAGAATAGTAACAGGAGAAGTGAAAGTGCAGCCTGCCTCCTTGTGAGGGAACATCCCCTGGGGGTCCTCCCTCTCAATTTTGGATCTCCTCCCATCTACTGGTTAGGGTAGCTTTCTCAAGTGGAAGTGCCCATGTTCCCATTCCTAACACAACTCAGAAATGAAGCAGAGCCCAGCAGGCTTCCAAGCTCAGCTCAGCACTCTGCTTCAAGAATCGGTCCAGTCAGTGTGGATTTGAACCTAGATCACAGCCAAGGTGAAGACTTGCACATGATCACCTAGGTACAGAAGGCCATGCCATACCATTGTTGAGGTTGAAGAGGAAGCTGGACATGTATTTATCATAGACCTTCCCTCGTCGATCAGCCTCATCCTGAGAGATGAGCTGGAGGAGTAAACAAGGAAGAAGTGGATGTCATGCCTGCTCGAGGTCTGACACTGTCTGACCTGGGAAGGGGCATTGCAGGAGAGCAAGACTCTGCTAGCCCCTCTCCACCAAAGCTGCCCAGGGTGAAGGCTAGAGAGAGCAAGACACCAACACTTGACAAACAGTGGTTTGTTTCAGGATTGCAAACAGTTCTGTGGGATCCCCTGAGAGGCCACATGAAAACTGGGCTGAGTTATTTAGAGATGAATTCACAGAAGCCTAACCCACAGAAAGTCAGAATTTCTTGTCAGCGCCTTCCCAGTAAGAACATGGGCTGAACCTGGAACACTCACCTCACCACAATATTCAGAAATGAATTCATTCTTCTGCACAGACTCCTTGATGAAGGTGCCCCATCCGGCCACATCGGAAGGGGCCAGCAGCAGGTGCTGGGGGAGAGGGAGGCAAGCCTTAGATGGCAGGCGGGCAGGCGGGCGGGTGTGAGTGGGTGTGAGTGCTTCATGTGCACGTGTGGGACGGGGGAAGGTGGAAAGAACTACCAACTGTCAGGGGAACCTGAAAACAGAAAAGGTCCAAACCATTTCGCTCTTGAGGGGTAAGAACAAAAACTGGAAATGGTAAACAGGATATTTTCCTCCTCTTCCTTGTGGACTTCCGGGGCTGAGTCTGGGCATACACCATAATGCAGGTAGTACAAGGGGCAACTCTGGGGCTGAGGAGCCTGGAGGGAAAGTGCTTGCCTCCCATGTGTAGAGACTTGGACTTCAACCCAACACCACAGGGGAACAGAATGGTCTATACCTCTCTGCTCCTTTTAGTAGAATGGAAAATTAGATTACTTTGACCACTGACAGGATCTGTCAAGCACTTTTACATACAACCCCTCTGAGGAGTCAAAGGAACAATGACACCTGGTAACATTTCCTCTTTCCCACTGTCATCTTGACCCAAGAAAAGACCTCACCTTTTTGAGGCCACGCTGGATGCTGCAGTTTTTGCAAGACACCACCTTACAGTCCCAGTGCTCTGAGGCCCCACAGGTAAGGCACAAGTCAGGGTCACACTCACGAACTGCCAAGTAGCATGGACATTGCTTGGTATTGCACTGAGTCTTACAGCGACAACCAGGAAAACGATTCTGGCCTGAGTGGGGAGATGGGGATGGTTAGGAAGTGGGCACTCATGCAGGTCAGGCTCAGGGAGAGCAGAGAAGTGAATGTGACACATCCGAGGACTCTTGGCACAACAGGCAGAAGGCTCCTTCCCCTGAACATCTGGCTTTTCCCTTAAGACAGGGAAGTGCCTCCTTGAGGGCTCAGGTCACGGGCTCAGTTGTTAAAGCACTCACCATGTAAACATGAGAAACTGATTTTGATTCACAGAACCTATATACAAATGTCAGGCATGGAAACACCTATGTGAACCCCAGTGCAGGGAAAGTGCAGACAGATGGATTCCTGGAGCTCACTCACCACACAACCTAGCTAGTGAGCAGTCCCTTAGTTGCAGTGAAAGATCCCATCTAGAAAAGCAAGGTAGGTGGTTCCTCACAAATGACACCCAAGATTAACCTCTGGCCACACACACATGCACACGTGTGCTTACACAGATACACATACACTATGAACTAATTCCCAACAGACAAAAAGGCAGGTGTGAATATTAAGTGTCACCTGGAGATTTCCTAACAGGGTCCCCCTCTTGTCCTTGTTGACAGAATTTAGAATTGAGGTGGAAAGAACCCAAAAGAAAATGAAATCAGTGCTTTTCACAGTAAATCCTCCTCATCAAAACAAGCACCAGCTTCCGAAACGAACGCATCCGCTCTATGTGGTCCTCCGCTGCCCACAGCTCTCAACAGCACAAGCTCTTATCTACTGTGGCTAAGATCACTATCTGTTCCTTGTCAGGTGACAATCACAGCACAGAGGCCTGGGTACTGCCCTCTGCAAACCCAGAGGCTGCCATCTATTGCTTGGTCACAAGCAGGAAAAATGAGGAAAGGTTAAGGTGGGTAAGAAGTGGAGAACTATTTTTCTGCTGACACCTCCTACCCTGTCTCCTACCAAATTATGTGTGTACCCATGTAAGTATGTATGTATGCATGTATGTATTTTTATTTGATGTATGTATGTATGTATGTATGTATGTATGTATGTATTTTTATTTGATGTGTGTGCCCATGTATCTATGTGAAACACATGCCTGAGTAGCCACAGAGGCCAGAAGAAAGCAGCAGATTCTGTGAGTGGAGTTATAGCTGGTTGGTTATGAGGATGCTGGAAACAGAACCTACACTCTCTGCTTTTAACCACTGAGCTGTCTCTCTAGCCCCCTACATATTCTTAATTTTAATTATATGTGTGTATCTTTGGGTGAGTATGTATACCTGAGTGCAAAAACCCTTGGAGGCCAAAAGGTGGCATTAGATCCCTCAGAGCTAAAGTTACACTTCCTTGTAAGCTGCCTGATGTGGGTGCTGGGAACCAATCTAGGGTTCCCTAAGAACAGTATGCACTTTTACTACCCCAGCCCCTCCTACCAGATATATTCAAACTCCTCAGCTGAGCATGTCGGCGCACGCCTTTAATCCTACCACTCAGGAGGCAGAGACAGGTAGATCTCTGTGAGTCTGAGGCCATCCAGGACTGCATACTAAGATCCTGTCTCAAAACAAAACAAAATAAACAACAAAATAAACTGCAGCTAATATGAAAATATTGAAATCAATGTTCTTTATCCAGCTTACTTAATATATGCTGGGGGAAAAGAAAAAGTTCTAAGAGGACTTCAGCCAGGGTGAGTATACAGACAAAGCATAGCAAGGACAGGTCATAGAATTAACGGCTAGTCTAATAGTCACTCTGCAGTGGACATAAAGAACCCGTATGGGTCCAGTGTGATGGTGCACACCTGTAATCCCAGCATCCAGGAGGTAGGGGTGAGAGGAGTGGGAGGTCAAGGTCATCCCCAAGGTCTGTGCATGTATTCTTTTTCTTTTCTCCAAACGTTTCCCTTTAATTACATACTCAGTGGGTGTGTGCATGTGGGTAGAGGTAAGAGGACAGCACAGGAATCCGTTCTGTTCTTTCCTTTCCTCACGTGGTTCCAAGATCTAACTAAGGCTTCCTGGCAAATTCATTTTATTGCCTTTTCCTGAAGAACTGTTCTTTTTTTCTTCTCCTTTTCCCCCCTCTCCCTCCCTCTCCTGTTCTCTCTTTTGGGACGAGGTTTAACCTGGGTACAAGGCCTATGTCATTCTCCTAATGCTAGGGCTGGTTATAGGAAAGTGCTCCTGTATCTACCTAAACAGACCTAGAGGTGGTAGGTGTTGTTAAGACAGTAGCACAGGTTGGCCTTGAACACTGATCCTCCTGACTCAGACTCCCACAGTGGAGGTCTAGACCTAATTACAGTTATACACTACCACACTCAACCCATGTAACTTTTTTGTTCACTTTTATTTTTATTTATGTGTATGTGTATGTGAAGTGTGCGTGGATGTCCAAGGACAGAAGGTGTCAGATCTCCTGGAGCCGGAATCACAGGTGGTTGTAAACTGCCTGATATGGATGCTGGGAACCAAACTCAGGTCTTCCAGAAGAGCAGGAAGTGTTGTTAACCACTGAGCCATCTCTCTGGCTCTAACTTGCAAAGATCACCATCCTGACGAGGAGACCCTGAGAGCAGAAGCTCCTGCTTCTTAGCTCTCCTACGAACAAGATGGAGAAGCGTCATGTCTAGTTCCTGCTTCCTGAATCCCACCCTGAAGGCTTAAACATTACTTTCACAGCTAGGAAAGATGGCACACACCTGTAATCTCAGCTACCTATAAGGTGGAAAAAGGAAAATTGCTTGAAAATACAGAGTGGGTGGGGAGGGAGAAGAAGGCAAGAGATGGGAGGGAGAGAAAAGACTTTTTTGGTGGTGGGGGTTGTGTTTTGAGACAGGGCTTTTCTATGCAGCCCTGGTTGTCCTGGAACTCAAACTCACTCTGTAGTTCAGGCTGACCTCAAACTTGGGAGGGCCACCTACCTCTGCCTCTGGAGTGCTGGGGTAAAGATGTGCACCACCACCACCACCCAGTGTTTAGTTTTTTTGGTTTTTGTTTTTTGAGACTTTGTGAGCTCAGGAGTTGGGGGTAGACTAGGGGTTGGAGAGATGGCTCAGCAGCTAGAAGCAATGGCTGCTCTTCCAGAGGACCTGAGATTGATTCCCAGCACCCACAGGATGGCTCACAACTGTCTAACTCCAGTACCAGGATATCTTATTCCCTCTTCTGACCTTCTTGGACAACAGGCATGCCCCACAATACAGACATACATGCAGGGAAAACACTCATATACATAAAATAATAAAGTTTTAAAATTAGAAATCAGAAAACAGAACAGACCAACCCCCACAACTTGGGAGATCACACCTTTCTTCCCTGTAGGATGCCTGCAGCACAGCAAAGGGATAGTAAAAGTCTACAGGCAGCTAAGGGGCAGGAGGAAGGAGTCTGGGCACTCCAAGGCCAACCACTTGGGTAGACGATGGTGAAAGCAGGGTGCTCTTACAGTCTGGACTGCACTGGCAGAACTTTTCACAAAAGTTCTGGGTCATGATGCAGGGGCATGTGCTGTCACAGGGACGGTCCGGGTGGTCACAGGGTTGGTAGTTATACACTTGTGTAGAATTGTTATCTAAAAGAGAGAAAAGAGCAGGACATTGTTGTAACCAGGCTACCTTGATGCCCTATCCTCCAAATGTTCCAAATGCTTGTCCCAACCATGACCCTGGACTCACTCAGCACTTGATAATATAGCTGACCCCTGTGCATAAACAACAGAGTATCTGCTTTGTGGGCAGGGTGTAGAGATGACCCTAGATAACAAGGCAGCTACTCTAAACATGAAAAGAGGTCTGTAACTGGCAAACAGCACACTCGAAAACTCAAGAGACCACAAGGCTTTAAGTTTATCTTCTGAGACAGCATCTCGGCTGTAGTCATTGGCTCAGCCCTGAAGATGCTGCAAAGAAATCTGCAATCTGTAGAAGCAGCTAGGGCCAACAAGAGCTATAGGTGCAGCAGGGTGATAACCACAGGGTGAGGCCTCAATCTGAACTCTGTGTGTGTGTGTGTGTGTGTGTGTTCCTATGAGCAAGGCACCTAAGATGGAGACCATGACCTTGAACATGCTAAGCATGCACTCCACTCTGATCTATCCCCCACCCTTTTTCTACCGAACTTACCTTTCTTCAGCTGAATTTTCCTGCAGTGTGCAGCCCACAACCTAGGAGAAAAAGAAAGAATAGGTCTGAGTTGTGGTCCTCTGAAGACACATGACAGTGTCCTGCTCTGAGGGGCAGCTGGACAACTGTAAGGTGCTCTTTCTGAGTTCTTTAGCAGGAGGCTCCTCCTCCCAAAACACCAAAACAACAAAAACCCAGACAAATCAAAGCCACAAAGCTGTCTCACACTACCACTTCTCCCTCTTGCCACTTCACCCCTTGCCTGGCAGAACTCTAAGATGGTAGGAGGAAAGGCCTACAGTGCAGAGGCTGACAGGAGAAGAGCAGAAGGGACTTCCTTCCTTGCTAGAGCTAGAACCACCTCCATTACTTATCTGATAATACATTAGGGTCATCAGAGTGATGCTTTTTATCTTTTAGACAGGGTCTCACCATGTAGTTCTGGCTGACCTGACACTATGCAGACCAGGCTAGCCGTGAACAGAGACCCATCTGCCTCTGAGTTTTGGGATTAAAAGTATATAACCACACTCAGCTATTTTTTTTCAACTTCCAATCAATAAACAGCACTATGTAACTCTGAAAAACAACACTATAAAGAAAAGGAACAAACTCTGCAGAGTGGGGAAGATGGTCGACACCCAAGAAAGGGGAAATAATCTTAGTGCAGAGGCAGAGGCCAGCCATGTCCTCAGTGTGGGCACAGGAAAGGGCTGGCCCTAGTCACAGGTCCTGAGGGAGTTCTGAAGACAGGCTCTCATCTGAGTGTCCCAATAAGATGGGCTAGTTCTGCCCAGTGCAGTGAGTGACCAAGGGGGCAGGCAAGGGGTGTCCCCAAGGAGCACAGATAACCTGAGGACCCTTAAGAGTCCTTTGTCTAATCCTTGCCTGTGTTTTCTTTTCTTCTTCTGTGCAGGGTTCATGAGCTCATCTGTTGGCAGTTTTAGGATAAGTGATTCTTTGACTGCAAACTGAAAGACCTGGAAGAGAAGTGAATAGGACCTGTCACATCTCTGGGATGAGGTGACTAGGCAAGTGGGCCAGGTTCTGGGCTTGTTAAGAATCTGGAATTTGGGCCGGGCGTGGTGGCGCACGCCTTTAATCCCAGCACTTGGGAGGCAGAGGCAGGTGGATTTCTGAGTTCAAGGCCAGCCTGGTCTACAAAGTGAGTTCCAGGACAGCCAGGGCTATACAGAGAAACCCTGTCTCGAAAAACCAAAAAAAAAAAAAAAAAAAAAAGAATCTGGAATTTGCAGGCAGCTAATGGGGGCATCTTTTTAATAGAGACAGGATGTGGCTGGGGAGGACACTGGCACTGAAGATTTACTTAGACCCGGGAGGCAGAGCTACCAAGCCGGTACTGCCATACATCATCCTGGCTTTCATCTACCACTTCTCAAGCCATGGTGAGCTGCCTGAGTGGCTCTGCCTTTTTAGAAAGAAAACTGCAGGTGTTGAGTGAGGCCTGATGGGAACAGTGTCACTGGGCTAAGCACTAGCTCCCTCTGTTGGTAGAAAGGTGCCAGAGCCTTGGCTGTCCATCAGGGAAGCATTTAGGGAGAACTGGCTCTTCCTCTACCTGCTTCTTCCTTTACAACATTCATTTCTAGTGCTCCCTCCCTCTTTTTCTTTATTCCCTTCTTGGCTATGGGAACTTCTGATATCCTGCAAAAACTATAGATAGTATCAGGAAAATATTGTATGTATGTGTGTATGCATGTATGTATGTATGTATGTACGGTTTTCAAAATAGGGTTTTCTGTGTAGCCCTGGAACTATATAGCCAACTATATAGTTCCTAACTAGTTCCTGGAACTAATCTATAGCCTAGAACTAGCTCAATAGACTAGGTTGGCCTGGAACTCAGAGTACTGCCTGCCTCTGCCTCCCAAGTGCTGGGATTAAAAGACACCACCATGCCCAGCTGCCTTTTAAAAAAAAATCACATATAACTCTATAGACTTTTAGGGTAAAGAACCTGTGCTGTGGCTGGCAATATAATGGCTGAGCAGGAAAAAGCACTTGCCAGGCAACTCTATGACCTGAGTTTATTCCACATCTTCTATTGCTTAAGGAAAGGACCAATACCCAAGAGTTGTTCTTTGCCCTCCACAGAAATGCTAGGGCACATGAACACTTACACACTTATACACCACACACAGACACACAGTAATAAAAGTAATACAATTTAAAGAAGCATCTGTGTTGCAAGGAAACAGATATGGGCTCTGGAATGAAAGTGCAAATCCCTTCCACTCGTAATTCTCCTCAGCAGCCATATGAAGGAGCATGAAACAGGCTCCCAACCCCTTCAGAAGAGCCTGGCTTAGTAATGCTTATGGCTGTGCCCCAGAAGAAACCATGCAGACTGCAGAAGTCAGGGAGCTGTGGGATCAGGGTGTCAGCGCTGGGCTGCTTCTTGCTGGACAAACTGGCCCAGACACCTGGCTCTCATCTCTGTTCTCCCTTCTGCACTCTTTTCTCCTTGCCATTTCTTTTAAAGAATTTTATTGTACTTCACTTATTCATTATGTATGCATGTCCATGCTTGTGTAGGTGTGTGCTGTAGTGTAAGTATGAAGGCTGGAGAACAACTTTAACAGCTGGTCCTCTCCTAATGAGTGGGTCCTAGAGATCTGACTTAGGTCTTCAAGCACCTTTACCTGCAGAGCCATCTTATCAGTCTGCAGTCTTTTCATGCGTCTGGACCATCAGTAGGTGTTGTCAAACTGCATTTTCAGGAATGGTATGAGCAAGAAGGAAAAGGTCTGCACCCAGGTATTGGAGTGGCAATTAGAAAACCTAGTGATAGCCGAGCAGTGGTGGCGCATGCCTTTAATCCCAGCACTTGGGAGGCACAAGCAGGTGGATTTCTGAGTTCGAGGCCAGCCTGGTCTACAGAATGAGTTCCAGGACAGCCAGGGCTATACAGAGAAACCCTGTCTTGAAAACAAAACAAAACAAAACAAAATAAGAAAACCTAGTGTTGGAAACTTGGAATACAGACTGCAAAGAAGGGCTGGACATGGCAGCACACACACCTTTAATGCCAGCACCTGGGAAGTAGAAGCAGGTGGATCTCTGTGAGTTCAACATCAACCTAGTCTACATAATGAGTTCTATTCTAGGCCAGCCAAACCTATCTCAAAGAAAAAAAATCTCTACTCCTCCCAGAGTCCCCCACCCCCACCCCCCCAGGATCTAGGCTTCAACAAGATCTAGGAGAGGTTCACTGTCTGGACCCATCCTGCTAAGACAGGAGAGGAGGTGAGCACTGAGGAAAGATCCACATTCATTCTGTTGCCCTCCCTCAGAAGTACCTGTTTGCATGTCTTTGTCCCCAGAAGCCTGGCTATTGAGCAGAAGTTGTTGAAATAGGTGCCATGGAAGACTCGGAAAAGAGATTCTTCAGCTCCAGTCCATTCCACAGGCTCTGAGGGGGCTTCCACAACACAGAGCTGAGCTGGGGCTGGACTGGCTTTCTGTTTCGTGGGGGTCTGACAGCGAGAGTTAGCCTCTGAGCAAGGGAGAAAACACAAACGTATGGAATGCAGTTTGCTGGTGCCCCTGTGTTATTCTGATGTGAAAAGGAGAACATTTAGGAATGGAAACGTTAGCTATGCAAGGCACACTCCCGTGATCCTGTAAACAGAGTCAGCAGGATCAGGACAAGTTTGAGGTTGGCTTGGTCTACATAGTTCCTGCATGCGTGCTTTCGTGCGTGCGTGCATGCGTGCATGCATCTGCCTCACTTTCATTGCTTACAGGTAAATTGGTAGAAAAAATTAAGTTTTTAAAAGTTATAAGTATTAAGAGATGAGGAGCCAGGCGTGGTGGCACAAGCCTTTAATCGCAGCACTCGGGAGGCAGAGGCAGGAGGATTTCTGAGTTCGAGGCCAGCCTGGTCTACAAAGTGAGTTCCAGGACAGCCAGGGCTACACAGAGAAACCCTGTCTCA
>NC_034603.1:68671885-68695694 GCF_900095145.1 Mus pahari
ACAGCACACACGTCCTCCACTCTGACAGCACACACGTCCTCCACTCTGACAGCACACACGTCCTCCACTGTGACAGCACACACGTCCTCCGCTGTGACAGCANACACGTCCTCCACTCTGACAGCACACACGTCCTCCACTGTGACAGCACACATGTCCTCCGCTGTGACAGCACACACGTCCTCCGCTGTGACAGCACACACGTCCTCCACTCTGACAGCACACACGTCCTCCACTGTGACAGCACACACGTCCTCTGCTGTGACAGCACACACGTCCTCCACTGTGACAGCACACATGTCCTCCGCTGTGACAGCACACATGTCCTCCACTCTGACAGCACACATGTCCTCCACTGTGACAGCACATGTCCTCCACTGTGACAGTACACATGTCCTCCACTGTGACAGCACACATGTCCTCCGCTGTGACAGCACACATGTCCTCCACTGTGACAGCACACATGTCCTCCACTGTGACAGCACACATGTCCTCCACTCTGACAGCACATGTCCTTCATTCTGACAGCACACATGTCCTTCATTCTGACAGCACACATGTCCTCCACTCTGACAGCACACACGTCCTCCACTCTTACAGCATACACGTCCTCCCTCTGACAGCACACACGTCCTCCACTCTGACAGCACACATGTCCTCCACTCTGACAGCACACATGTCCTCTGCTCTGACAGCACAAATCTTCCACTGTGACAGCACATGTCCTTCATTCTGACAGCACATATATCCTCCACTGTGACAGCACACATGTACTCCACTGTGACAGCACATGTCCTCCACTGTGACAGCATACAAGTCCTCCACTCTGACAGCATACAAGTCCTCCACTCTGACAGCACACACGTCCTCCACTCTGACAGCACACACGTCCTCCACTCTGACAGCACACATGTTCTCCACTCTGACAGTACACAAGTCCTCCACTCTGACAGTACACACGTCCTCCACTCTGACAGCACACACGTCCTCCACTCTGACAGCACACACGTCCTCCACTCTGACAGCATACACGTCCTCCACTCTGACAGCACACATGTCCTCCATTCTGACAGCACACAACATATATATGCCATGTGCTCATGTGCTTTCTTCCTTTTTTTTTTTCTTTTGACTTGTTTTTCAAGACAGGGTTTCTCTGTGTAGCACTGGCTGACCTCAAATTTAGAGATCCTCCTGCCTCTGCCTCCCAAGTGCTGAAAATTGCACCCAGCCTTTTTTCTTCTTTTTTTTTTTCAGTGCTAGATAAATCAAGGCTTTGTACATGTAGACAATTGCTCTCGCACTGAGATATATCCAAGCCCTATAAATGTTAGCCCAAAATACTTCTTACCATAAATAAAACCTAACCGCAGAGCTTACTTCTGAGAATTCAGGAATCAAAGAACAAGGCCAGTGATGCTGAGAAAACAACTACGTCCAGAATATGGATCATCTCACAAGACTGAACTTCCAAAAGGAAGAAATTCGGGCTGGCCGCCAGCACGTGGGAGACAGAGGCAGGCTGATTTCTGAAAGTTTGAGGCCAGCATGGCTTTCAGAATGAGTTCCCAGCCAGCAAGGCAAACAGAGAGAGACCTTGTCTCAAAACAAACACAAAGATGGAACTGTCTGAAGTAAAACTAGTACAGTATCTTATAGTCAAATATGGTCTCTGACCAGATAATATGAAATGAGAACAAAATCTAAGTGAATAGTCAGGGATGTGGCTCACTGGAAGGGATGTATCTAGCAAGCGTGGCTCTGGCTTTAAACCCCAGCACCAAACTCCCCACGAATATCTAGATGAAGATGGGAAAATATTTCAAGTCCAGGAAGACCACTTTTGATTTCTTTGTACATTAAAAAAAAATGTTATCTCGAAAAATCAGAAAAAAAAAAATGTTATTTAAGAGCTAATGCAGACAGGTGGTGTACACCAGTAATCCCAGCATTTGAGAGGCTGAACCAGGATCTTGAGCCTGAACTGTTTTCAGACTAGGAGTCTGAAAACAAAAGGTTCTTATTAACAAGTTAGTAAGCTGAGAATGGCTCAGTGTTAGAGTGCCCGCCTAACATGCCTGTGGCTGTAAATTCAACTCTCAGCACTGAAAAAAGAAAAAAGAAAAAGAAACTTAAAGAAACTATAAACACTGGTTTCTCTTCAGCCTTTTGCTTTCTTCTGAAGCTTTTCATTAGAACAACCAAGTTCTTGGTTACCATTCGGAAGGCTTTGGTGGGGCCAGACATCTTCTTAAGATTAAAGACACTATCCGTAAAGAAAAACAAAAATAGGGGAAGGAAGGATAGCCCAGCACATTTAAATGTGTGTATATGGCTATCTCAAGTTGAAGAAACACATGCACATGGCTTCAGAGTGGTGACCCAGAGAAGGGTGATAACCTTTTGCGTTATTGAGGTGCTAAATGTTGACACTATGTTTAGAGAAAGGCCTGGAAAAAAAGCACAGCCTGCAGACGTAGATCAGAGTCTGCATCTGAGCAATGCTGTTAGCACTGACTTATTAATAAACTGTGCAACACATGTGACCCTAATGTCTTCTACCTCAGAAAGCCGTCAGAAGAGGAACAGTCAGCTAATGCAGGCTGGGGCGCTGTGTGGGACGTGACACACGGGAAGGTGTAGTACATGAGTTGGAAGGTGTCCACTTATTCTTTCTTTTCTGCTGTAACCATCCAGGCCACGTCAGATGAACTAGTAATGTCTGCAACCATGCCCCGTCTCTTATCCTGCTTTACACTGTAGTTTTAACTAGCGGCAGAGACTGTGTCAAGGTAGTCTACCCTTTCTCTGGGCACAGCCTACTACATAGATAACTGACAAATGCCCCTCCTGTGGAGGTTATTCTGGACAAGTCCTTCACCACACCCCTTCTTCAGCCTAGCACTGAAGTCTAAGGACAAGTCACATCCTAAGCAATAAGTGATCTATGCTGTAGACTGACAGAACCCAAGAACATCTGATGGCCTTCGGATAACACCAGTATATATAAGATTCTGCATTATCCTTCAGTTTTGTGCACCACATCGAACAAACCACGTAGATTGCTGAGGTTTAACAGCAGAATGTCTGGGCAGATGGCTCAGTGGGTAAAAGTGCTTGCAGCAAACCAGAGTTTGATTCCTAGGACTCACACAGAAATAGAAAACTAACTCCTAAAAGTTGTCCTCTGCTGGACAGTGGTGGCGCACGCCTTTAATCCCAGCGCTTGGGAGGCAGAGGCAGGTGGATTTCTGAGTTTAAGGCTAGCCTGGTCTACAGAGTGAGTTCCAGGACACAGAGAAATCCTGTCTCAACACTCTACCATGTCTGGAGAACCTCTGCAGTATTGTGTTCCCAGACACAGAAAATTCTAGGACCATTTCCTCCTCAACTTCAAACAGAGTTAACAAAGACAGAAGAGCTTAAAAACCTACCAGTAAAAGGAAGCAGTCTGTGCCACATGGTTCTGGCTCAATCTTGATTTCTTTGTTCTTGCGTTTATATACATTAGGGGTGGCATGGAAAGCTGGAAAACAAAAGGCTGTAGTGTTTCCAAGGCTCTATCCTTTTGACAAGAAAACTGAGTTAGGGAGCTATGGCAGGTGTTAATTCAATTTAAGGGCTGGAGAGATAGCTTAGTGGCTAAGAGCACTGACTGCTCTTCCAAAGGTCCTGAGTTCAAATCCCAGCAACCACATGGTGGCCCACAACCACCCATAATGAGATCTGATGTATTCTTCTGGCATGTCTGAAAACAGCTAAAGTGTACTTATATATAATAATAAATAAATCTTTGGGCCAGAGCAAGCAGGGCCTGAGCGAGCAGAGTTGACCGGAGTGAGCAGAGGTCCTAAAAAATTCAATTCCCAACAACCACATGAAGGCTCACAACCATCTGTACAGTGTAGTCATATAATAAATAAATCTTTTAAAAAAATCCATTTAAAAGGTGACCTTCCAGGTATAGAAAATCTAGATTGTAGATATCTATATAATCCTTTCAAAGGTAGGCGGCACCAAGAGGAAACAACCACAGTGCTTAATTAGGTTGTACCTATCATGCAGACCACATCACATTGTCACTGAGCAAATAAAAACACAACTGGGCCTTCATGGATCTCTTGCGGGAGCAGGAGCTGGGAACACCACATAGTAAAGCAAAACACAGGGAAAGAGCTGGGCTGGGGTGGGAGTAGCAAAGCACTTCCCCCAGAGCAGCCCCACTCACGGTGAAGGAAGCAGTCGTATTTAAAACAGCGCCGGCAGAAAAGGGTGTGGAAAGAGTGCAGGGACTGCTCCCGCTGCACTGACTTGGCGTTGGGGCCATCGATGTTGGGTGTGCACTGAGGGGGAAGTGCATTGGGGTCTGACATCTCTGTCAGCTCTCGATACCTGTAAGAAAAGAGAGAATTCCTCTTTAGGAAACTCTCCACTGTAGCCAGGGAACTGCCATCCAGGCATGGCGTGCCAAGGGAGGATAGGTGGCCTTTAAAGGCTTGGTGGGTCAGGAGATGGTAAGCAACTAAGTGGACATGCCATCCCAATTCTGCAGGGCTGGGCATAAATATCAAAGTGAGGAGCAGACAGCTTGGTAAGGTCAGTGGTGGTGTAACTACCCAGGAAGGTAGAGCAAGTTTTCTTCCCTGACATCCTCAAAAGCAGCACACAGAATGATCCCTACTATGTCAAGGAACATTCAGAGGTAACTAGGGAAGAAAGTCACAAGTAAAAGTAGACCATGGCACACAACAGGGCTTTTTAATATCCAAATATGGGCTTGGGTAAGAATCTGTTCACGGGCTGGAGAGATGGCTCAGTGGGTAAGAGCACTGACTGCTCTTCCAAAGGTCCTGAGTTCAAGTCCCAGCAAGCCCATGGTGGCTCACAATCACCTGTAATGAGATCAGATGCCATCTTCTGGTGTGTCTGAAGACAGCTATTGTGTACTTACATATAAGTAAATATTTGGAGGGAGCGGGGTGGAGCGAGCAGGGCCAGAGTGAGCAGAGGTCCTGAGTTCAATTCCCAGCAACCACATGATGGCTCACAACCATCTGTACAGCTACAGTGTACTCATATACACAAAATAAACAAATCTTTAAAATAAATAAATCTCTTACAAAAAAAAAAAAAAAAAAGGAATCTGTTCACAAGCCCTGGGTATGGCCTGAGTGGAACAGCCTTCCCTACCTCTCCTTCATGTCGTCAGGGACACCATTCTCAGGAAACATGGAAGCAATGGCGCTGAAGATCATGTCATTTGGAAACTGTTTCTTGGAACTCTTTTTGTTGCCTGAATGGGAAATGACAATGAACTCCTGAGCATAGACAAAGTTGTTTATAGTTTTCCCTTTGCTGCAGCAGAATGATTAGAGCTGCTGTGCTCATCCAAACCTCAACTGTATTGATAACAAAGTCTACAGTCCCTATTATAATCAAGAGGAGAGTCTCTCAGAGGTGAAGACAGATGAACCCCACTATAACACTGGTGCTGAAGAACAGAACTGACTCTGTGACCCTGTCAGAGGAAGAGAGACACTGTCTCTGGACACACAATTAAATAACAGTGTAATTCAGTAATTCAGCAGTTTCTTCTTTCCCCATTCTTAAGTGCCCGTGCACTTAAGATGTGTGTTTGTATATGTGGGCACTCATGCACATGCACGTGAAGTCCTGAGGTTGATGTCTAGAATCATCTCCCTCCACTCCTCTTCCTCCTTATTCACTGGCCCAGAGTTTGCCAACATGACTAGTCTCGCCAGCAATCCTGTCTTGGGGAAATCCCCTTTCTGCACCTTCTAAGGTTGGAATTACAGAAAGAACACCACACCCATTTTGCATCTTCATGGGTTCTGGGTATCTGGACTCTTGTCCTCATGCTTGTATAGCAAGACTTTAACCACTGAGCAATCACCTCGGCCCAGAAATATTGAATTAAATACTAGTGACTTGGAAAATATTTATAAAATTAAATTAAGAAGATAAAAGTTTATATCACGCACCCATACAATCTCAATTTTGTATGAGCATGCTGATTTAGATATGTACAATTTAAAATTTACAAGGAATAATCTGATTATTCCTATGTAGCAAGATTGAAGTATAATCTTATTTTCTCCTTTATATCTTCCCAGATTTTCCAAACACAGTAGAATTAGAAACTAATAGCAACGACTATCCTGGAAATTGTTCTACTCTCATCTTCAGCTGAACTATCAGTTAATGACCATGTTTTTCTTTTAAGTAGACCAGAGAGAAGCATGAATGTTTTTTAAAAAAATAATACTCTCAAGTTTTCCCTTCTTCCCTGTCAATTTCAAAACAGTCTGTGGAAGCAGGGCTATGAACCTTCGATGGCGTGGCGCTTCCGCTTCCTCGTTACGGGCAGGTCCTCTTTGCTGTCCTCTTGCTTTCCATCGGAGGGGTCGTTGTGGCCGTCCTCCTCTTCATCTGAGTACTGATTGAGGGCATCTACCAACTCCAGAAACACAGCATCACTGATCAGCACAGATCCAGGGATCATCTCTGAAACACAAGGACTAGAAAAGTGAGCAGTGATGTCCTCACACTCTACTCATCTATGCAGATAGGGTTTTTGCACACACCCCCTTTAAGACAGGGTCTTGCAGCTAGAGAGACAGTCCAGTGGTTAAGAGTACTGACTGCTCTTCCAGATGGACCTAGGTTCAATTCCTAACACCCGTATAACAGCTCACAACTATCTGTAACTCCAGTTCCAGGGGACCCAATACCCTTACTCAGACATACATATAGGCAAAACACTAATGGACATTTTAAACAAACAAACAAAAAGTGTCTTCCCAGGTGCAGTGGTGCACATCTTTAATCCCAGCACTTAGGAGGCAGAGGTACATGAATCTCTGAGTTTGAAGATAGTCTATACAGTGAGTTCTAGGACAGTCAAAGCTATATAATGAAAACCAGTCTCAAAAAAAGAAAAAAAAAAAAAAAAAAGCAAGGTATGTTTTTTACACTCACCCGAGGTTGAGGGATCTAAGGGGTGTAACACATTTGATTAACTCTAACAACTACTAACAGTCAACTAGCTAGGGACTTTATCCTTATTAGAATATTCCAGTTCTATAGTCATTGATAACGCTGGATTTGGTGTTCAAAAATCTTAACAGCAAGCCCAGTATGGTGGCACAAACCTTTAATCCCAGCATTCAAAAGACAGGGGAGCCTGATCTACAAAGTGAACTCTAAGACAGCCAGGGATCAGACATACTCTCTCCCCAAACGTCAAACAGCGATAACAAAAGTATGCCAACAACCACAAGCAAGGAAGAAAAATAGCAATCAAGTGAAAAATCACTTGGCTTTGTGCTTATGTCTCAATAGTGACTTCTCTTAATCAAGACAATTTTTTTCTTCTGGAGGGGAAACTGAGAAGGGGGATAACATTTCAAATGTAAATAAATAAAATAACCAATTAAAAAAATGACCAAAAAAAGGGCTAGAGAGATAGCTCAGTGGTTAAGAGAACTGACTGTTTTTCCAGAGGTCCTGAATTCAATTTGGAGCAACCACATGGTGGCTCACAGCCATCTGTAATGGGATCTGATGCCCTCTTCTGATGTGTCTGAAGACAGCTACAGTGTATTCAAATACATTAAATACATAAATAAATAAATCTTTTTTAAAAATGAAAATAAATGATACCGCTCATTTCTAAAATCAGTTCATTTGGTTATACTGCAACTTGAAATAATGTCTTTGAACACTAGAGGGTGCTGTGGATGTATTTTTGAACATTAGCAACTGTGCAGAGCAGGTAGGGCTATTACCTGGCATGCATGGGAAGATGCTCTTCTCACCACTGAACTCAGGACTGTGGACAGGCTACGCATGCACTCTCTCACTGAGCTATATCCCTAGTCCTTTTTTCTGACTCGAGACAAGGTCTCACAAGATTGCCTAGTCTGGCATTGAACTTCCTCTGTAGCCTTAAGCGAGCTCTGAATTTGCAATCCCCTTGCCCTAGCCTCTTGAGTTCCTGGGACTACAAGGAGACACCACCATGACCAGGTCCCCTTCCTACTTTTTTTTTTTAATTCTTCCAAGATAGGGTTTCTCTGTATAACCCTGGCTGTCCACGAATTCAGAGATCCTCTTGCCTCTGCCTAAAAGTATGTGTCACCACACCTAGCACCTCTTCCTACTGTTTATTCACTGATAATCTTTTCTAGAATTAAAGCTAAGACCTGGCAATAGGCTCATTGGATAAAGGCATTTGCTGCCAAACCTGGTGACCTGAGTTCAATCCTTTGCACCCATATGGTGGGATTAACTCTCTGACTTCCAATCTACACTGTGGCAGTGTGGACTGTATCCCCCAAATAAAGGTTTTTTGGTTTTGTTTTAAAGTATAACAGGGGGCTGGAGAAACCATTCAGAGGTTAGGAGGACCAACCCAACAGTCGAAGTCCCAGCCCCCACAGGGCTTCTCACAACCTTCCGGGACTTGATGCCAAGAGATCCACTGCCCTCTTTTGGCCTCCTTGGGCACTGCAGACACATGGTACACAGACATTTATGCAGGCAAAACAACCACACACATAAAATAAACAAAAACTCAAAAGAATTTTAAAAAACTACAACTAAGTTCAAATGCTTTGCCTTTATAAAGTAAGTATATATAAGCCAATTTCTGAGAAGTCCAGAAGAAACCTGGATCAAAGTATGACAGAGATGATGTGTCTAATGCTGTTCTCAGTGAAAGGGAATTGAAAATCAAAATGGCCTCTGATGTATTTATGGAACATGTCAAAGATTAAATTCTCCTGTTCAATAAACACTCTCATAGCCTCTGATTACTAGGCAACTCTTTTTGTGACCCAGCTTTTTTTGTAGTATAAAATTCTAACCCTAAGTCATATCATCACACTGGAATATTCTTTAGCATGCACCCACAGGGACGGAAGAGAACAAAGGCAGCAGAGTGCTAGCAGTCTTCCTGCAGTGAGCCCAGGAGGACTACCTTCTTCTCCGTGGACTTTGCCGTCATAGTTATTGATCAGCTCCTCGATGAAAGTTTCATCTTCTTCCTTCACCTCATCACCCATGTAGGGAATATTGCACAAAACCGTCTCATCTTCCACCTGCAGAACACAGATAGATTCACACCACGAGCCACCCTCTCTCTCCTCTTTCCTACCCAGTGGAGCATTTGCTGGGCTGGTCTTTCACTTGACCTGAGTCTCCTACATGCCTACAAAACCTTTAATGAAAGGGGCAGCACTACTCTTAGGGAAAAAAGCAAGTTTAGTCAATATTAACCACTAAATGTTTACCTTGACATTAGCAATGGCATGTCCAAGTCTAAAATGTGACTCAAGTTACCATAAAATTTGAAGTATTCTAGAAACATCCTCTTCCCCACAATGAAGAAGCATGGCTGTAACTCGTATTAACACAGGTTATAGATATTTTGGGGCAATAAATAAATCTAAAGGAGAAAGATGTTCAGCAGAGAAAACAGACATACAGCAAGGCTAAGCACACACTCCTCACTAAGCTATACTGCAGTGCCAACCTAGTCATTCTTCAATCCCCAAGGGTCAAGTAAAATCACTGGACAGTTTTACGCTGAGAAGTGACTCCCTCCTGTAGACCGTGTCTTAGTCCAGTCAGGAGCACTGCTCTCAGTGGGGGGAGGATGAGCAACAGCATTAGAGGAGCGATGACCAGTGCAATGATCTTAGCAAGCCTCGGGATAAAGGACTAGATGAAGGCACTGTTACCCTCAGCCATCTCTCTTCTCTCAGTTACCTTCAGAGCACCTTGCCATTAGAGGATTCCAAAAGACTTGCTCCATCATCAGAGATGGCAACTTGCTTAAGCCTAAAGGGTATGATTCAGTCACATTTAACTATGACTAATATACATTTGGGTCAATGTAGTAAGAAAACTGGGGGGGGAGAGGGGAGCTGGAGGGATGGCTTAGTGGTTAAGAGCACACTGACTGCTCTTCCAGAGGTCCTGAGTTCAATTCCCAGCAACCTGGTGGCTCACAACTATCTGTAATGGGATCCAATGTCCTCTTCTGGTGTGTCCTAAGACAGCTACAGTGTACTCATAATAAATCAATCAATCTTTTAAAAAAAAAAAAAAAGAAAGAAAGAAAATTGGGAGTCTTGTCCTATTTCATTAATTTAAACAAAAGCAATCAGAAGTATATTTTAGAGAGCACCAAAATCTAACAGGATAGAGCAACCTGCAGTATGAGTGTGTGACTATGTGTGTGGGGGGATGGGGGGAGGTGGGCACATATATAGAGAGGCCAAAGGACAACCTGCAGGAGTCAGTTCTTGACTCCTACCACACAGGTCCTGGAGACAAAACTCAGGCTGCCAGGCAGACTGGTGAAGGAGGCCTATATCTGCTGAGCTTCTGAGCAGCTTGTAATGTATGTCATTTCAGAGCGAGATAATTACAATAACCTTGCACTCGCTAGATCCAAGTTTTGTAGTATGCCCTGACAGTCTTTCAAAGAACCTCACACAGATCAGCATAAAATGATAATACAGTTTGAACAATTGTGTCAGTTTTTTCAACACATACCATGAAATTCTGCTGGAGAGGGGACCAGGAATACATGATGGGAACCAATGCAACCGTGTTCAGAGACCTCATCAACATATCCTGGCTGTCAAACCCTGGGAAGATGCTCTCTATGGTACACTGAAAGAAAAGCAGCGATACACAGAGTAAGCACACATCCCAAGAGAGGACCAGGTAAGTCAGCTACAATGGTACCCTTCCTATAGCACCCACACTCGGGGCGAAGCAGGGCAACTGCAGTGTCTGAGGCCAGGCTACGCTAGACTACAGAGAGAAATGAATAAAAACAAAACTATAAGAAACACTCTATAGTGTCCTTCCAGAAAGATGCTGATATTTTCCTAACCTTTTTTTTTTTCCCCTTTGAGGACCAAGATCACAGATGTGGGTCACCGTGCCAGTTTCATGCAAAGAGAGTTTGGGATCAATCCCAGGGTTTCATGTGTGCTAAGCAAGCAGTCTACCAACTGAGCCAAACCCCATCCCCATATTCTTAGAAATCTTTTTAGGTTAATTTTAAATTATATATGTATGTGTCTGTGTATGAGTGCAAGTGTGTGTGAGTGCCTACAGAGGCTGGAAACATCAGATGCCTGGAGTTAAAGGACCTGGGAATCACCAAAATGGGTTCTGGGAACCCAAGCCCTTTGCACAGCAGCATTCTCCATTCTTCCAAACTGTTAAGTTGGGCAAACGTTAGCACCAGCTCCCAAAGGGACCTCTAACCTTGCTAGCTGTGGAAAGCAGGGACCGTCTCTAACTCACGTCTGGGTCTCCTCACATTTTGCTGCAATGCTTACCATACTCAACAGATGTCAATTCTGCCAGAGTGTGGGTCTCCTAGAAAAATCTCAGAACTCGGGCCTTGAGATCAGGAATGTTTTCTGAAAGATCTAAACTTTAGATATAGCTACAGAGGTGATGGCGACTGCACATGGGGAAGGAACGTGGTGTACAAATTAGTTATATCCTACTTGGGAATGATCATTGGTCTTAGTACACTAGCAGCTTTTTATATTTAAAAAATATTACCAGGCTGTTAAAATGACTCGTTAGGTAAAAGATGGCCAGCAAATCCATGGCCTGAGTTCAACTGCTAGGGCCCACATGTGGAAGGAGCACTCATGCACACACGCACGATTTGAGCAAAATAAAGACATGTAATAAAAAATTAAAAGTATCACCTCTTTAAAGCTAGAATGTTTTTTTTTTCCCTTTCAAACACAGGCTCTAAAGGAGCCAGTATAACCTGATTTATTATATAGCTGAGGCCAACCTCAAACTCCTTATTCCTCCTGCCTCTACCTCTTGAACTGGGTTTTAAAGGCATGTGCCACGATACCCAGCTAGAATGTCAATTTAACAATAAACAAACATTTATTTACAGTACGACAGCCCCTCTGATCAGCACAGTCCCACCCATTACCTAGGAACTCACCTCCTAGTATCTAAGTTTATCAAGCACAAGATGGGACACCTTGAACACACCCATAGAAACAGTGAATGTTTTGTTTTTCTATGAAAAGTTACAATTACACTCATTAACTGAGGACAACAGACACAATGGCTAATTTTCAAGCTAAATTTATAACTTCCTGTCCAAGGAGAAAGGAATGCTGACCCAACCCCCCGAGTACCTTTTTTAGGAAAGGGTGCCCACTCACGGGCTTCATTGGCTGAACCGGCTGGACACGAAGTTTCTTCCATTCTTCATTGAGGATTTGGGTTTTTTCTTGAACCTTTGCAAAATTTGCCACATACAGAGCCTAACAAAGCCAAGGCAAAGACTGTTAAGAGTCAATGCAGGTCACAAAGGAACAGCACCAGAACTATACACTGGAGAAACACACAGAGAGATAACCTTGCTCTTGGGACCCATCTTTACCTTTGCTCCCATATTTGCCTGGAGCCGTTTGAGCTGCCGAAGCCGCATATACTCAGATTTCACTTTTCTTTTCCAGTATGTGATGCATTTGGAAGTTGGGGGAGTTGCTATATCCATTTTCCTGGACGCAGAAAGACAGATATGACAAACAACACTTGATTACTTGGACAGGAAGACTTCCCCAAATTCAAATGAATATGGAACATCAGAAAACCCAAATAATGAGTTTAAAATTTCCACTGAAAACAGATTTTGCAGGAGTAATTTCTGGTCTGAAAAATGTTGGTGTGTGTCATCCTTTAGAGCCTTGTATTACATTTAGAATGGGAGCAGCACGGCGAGGCTCAACGTGCAGAGATCACCTTAACGTGTGGATTTAGATGCTAGGCCCAGCACCGTAACAGAAACAAATAAAAAGGATGTAGAGCATTACAGAGAATGCCTACAATCTAATCTCATCACTTAGGAAACAGAGGCAGGACAATCAGGAGTTCAAGGCCAGTCTGCTCCATATAACAAGGTCCAGGCAACCCTGAACCACAGAATAAAACTGTCTCAAGAAACCCAAGCAGGCTGAACCTCAGTGGCAGAGCACTTGCCTGGCACGAGCTAAGACCCTGAGTTCAATCCCCAGGCAATCCCTGTCCTCAATTACAGATGCCTCATAGTTATTAGAGACTTGATTTTTTTACTTTGGATCCACTGGTGACTACTGACTAAATTCAAGTTTATTTTTACTAATTTTAATTACAAGTATGTGTCTATCTGTATATGGGTATGTGCATGTGCTAGAGCTGAGGTTTTAGAGTACTCAAACCTCGCTGAAGTCACAAGCAGTTATGAAAGCAGCCCGACATGAATGCTGCAGCTGAACCAAGTTCCTCCAGAAGAGCCACAACTCACTACCTGTAATGCCAGTTTCAGAGGCTCCGACACCCTCTTTCTGCCTCCTCATGCACTATAAGCACATGATGCACAGTCATTTATGCAGGCAAAACACCCATATTCATAAATAAAAATATACATCTTTTAAAAGGGAGAGAGGGATTTTTTTCATCATTCATTCATTCATTCATCCATTCATTTCTTCGATGCACTGTTGCTGGATCTGTGTGAGGGTTCAAATACCCTCCAACTGGAGTTACAGACAGTTGGGAGTGGCCATGTATGTGCTAGGAATTGAAATCTGGTCCTCTGGAAGAGCAGCCTGCGCTCTTTGCTGAGCCATCCCTCCAGCCCAAGAGAAGGGGAATGTCTGTACCAAATCCAAGTTCATACTTACAATCTCACCTCCACGTCAGCAGCAGACCTACAGACAGAGACCACACTGAGAATTTCTTTTGGGGGTGGGGTTGAATTACATTTGAAAAATTTAGAGAATTTAGTGTGATATGCTCTACTTACCTCATGGAATGTAGCAGGAAATGTTGGACTTTATAATGTACTTCTGTTCTTCAGATGAATGGCAAGATCTAAGGGTAAAAAGAAATGTTCAGCCGGGCGTTGGTGGCGCACGCCTTTAATCCCAGCACTCTGGAGGCAGAGGCAGGCGGATTTCTGAGTTCGAGGCCAGCCTGGTCTACAGAGTGAGTTCCAGCACAGCCAGGACTACACAGAGAAACCCTGTCTCAAAAAACCAAACCAAACCAACCAAACAAAAATGTTTAGCTTCTCATGAGAATAAACACAAGGGGGTTTACTGAATCAGCTAGCATGCTCAGCTCTCAAGCCTCTGAGCACGCTTCCCCAGGACCAGAAAACTTCAGGGTCTCTGCTACCCGTCTGCATATTAAGTCAAGCCTCAAAGATGCTTGATCTTGACACTTTTTTAGAAAGTTGCTTTCAAAATTCCTTCTAGGGCTAGAGAGTTACCTCAGAAGAGCACTTGCTGCTCTTGCAGGGGACCTCCACAGGCACCACATATACACAAACACACATACATGGTGCATATACATACGTGCAGGCAAAACCACTACCCACATAAAATACATATATATACATACATACATACATATACATATGTATATATATATACATATATATATGTATGTTTTTGTTTTTTCCTTTTCTTTTTTTTTTTTTTTAAAGATTTATTTATTTACTATATGTAAGTATACTGTAGCTGTCTTCAGACACTCCAGAAGAGGGCGTCAGATCATGTTACGGATGGTTGTGAGCCACCATGTGGTTGCTGCGATTTGAACTCTGGACCTTCGGAAGAGCAGTCAGGTGCTCTTACCCACTGAGCCATCTCACCAGCCCTTTTTTTCCTTTTCAAGACAGGGTTTCTCTGTGTAGCCCTGGCTGTCCTGGAACTCACTCTGTAGACCAGGCTGGCCTCAGACATTCACCTGCCTCTGCCTCCGGAGTACTGGGATTAAAGGTGTGCGCCACCACTGCCTAGCAATAAATATTTTCTTAAGAAAAAATACAACCCTTCCAATCAAGTGCACTCCCACCATCACCAAGCTTCTTTCCTTACCCAATTGCTATGCTTAGCCATCAGGTAGACTTAACACATTAACTATATGTACAAGTCAATAAACTCTAGTTTTATTCTATATTAACTAGCTTGCTAGAGACCTATTTCTTTTAATTATACTTATTTTCATTTTATGTGTAGGAGTGTTTTGCCTACAAATATGTATATACATCATGTGTGTGTAGTACCCACAGAAGCCAGAAAAGGGTATCAGCTCCTCTGTGACTGCAGTTTCAGATGATTGTGAGGCACTACGTAGGTGCTGGGAATGCAACAGGACATCTGAAAGAGCAGCCTGTGCTCTTACCTTCTACACCGTCTCTCCAGCTCTGAGAGCCACTTCTATTCACTTAGTCAAGTACTGTAAAGTTTCAAAAATCATTTCAAGGAGCCATAAAAAGCTAAAATTCAAAACAGAAACAAGTGGTTTCAGACTGTGTATGTATGTGTATGTGTGCTTTTTGATATATAATCTACATTGGCTTTGAACTATTGATTCTCCTGCCTTAGTTTCAAAAGTACTGGGATTTTAGGTGTCCACTACCTCATCTAGCTTTGTGAAGTAAGGAAGCCTAATGTTAAAGGTCAACCTTGCTACTTGGAGCTCACCCTGGACACAGTCTCAAAAAATAAAGTTAAAGAACGTGCTAGGTATGATTAAAGGTGTGTATCAAAATATGTAGTTACTAACAACTGTTCTAATAGCTTGTGCGTATCAGAAATTTCAACTTTAAAGTATTTTTTAATCTATTCGTTTTTACATGGTGGAGGACTGTACACATGCATGTGGTGCCTACAGAGACTGCAAAGAGACAGTTCCCCCAGAACCGAAGTTATAGATAGATGTCTGCGAGCCTGGCTTGGGTACAGGTGACTGAACTCAGGTCCTCCAAAAGGGCTTCTAGAGTCCTAAATCACTGAGTCGTTTAAGAATCATTTTTTATTAGGGGTTGGGGATTTGGCTCAGTGGTAGAGCGCTTGCCTAGCAAGCACAAGGCCCTGGGTTTAGTCCTCAGCTCCGGAAAAAAAAAAAAAAAACTTTTATTTATATGTCTGTGTGCATATATTTCACAGGTGTGCAGGTCCCTGTAGAGACAAGGAAGACAGTTTTGGGTCCCCTGTGCTAGAGTTACAGACTGACTGTAAGCTACCCAATGTGAGTGCTGGGAACCAAACTCATATCCTCTGGAAGAGCAGCAAGCATCTCTCCCTAGGCAAAATTTAAAGCCAATACATTTTTATTTATGGATTTTACCTGTGGTTTTTTCACTGCCCATGAAGTCCACTCTAAGTCCCTTAAAGCTAAAGTTCAAGATTTTTCAAAATCTCCTGTTTTGTTTAGTTTTGTTGCTTGAGGCAGGGTCTTTCTTGTAGTTCTGATTGGCCTGGAATACACTATGTGGACCGGGCTGCCCTTGAACTGCCTGCTCTACCTCCTGAGGACTGGGATTAAAGCAGCATGTGTCAACAAGCCACAAAGCCCACAATTTTCAAATCTCAGCTTCTTTTATCTCCATTTAAATCATGGACATAACTGATAACTTCAGAGTTCCCCAACAGAAATATAGTATTTGGGGCTGGTGAGATGGCTCAGTGGGTAAGAGCACCTGACTGCTCTTCCGAAGGTCCTGAGTTCAAATCACAGCAACCACATGGTGGCTCACAACCATCTGTAACAAGATCTGACGCCCTCTTCTGGAGTGTCTTAAGACAGCTACAGTGTACTTACATATAGTAAATAAATAAATCTTAAAAAAAAAAAACTACAGTATTTAATTTCTTAAAATCATTTACTGCAGGACAGTTTGACTGCCTGGCTCTCAACTGTTAGCATCCTAAGCTGGCCTGCTTTTTTGGTTTTGTTTTTTGAGACAGTCTACAGTTGCTCCCTCCTGCCTACAGTTATTGTGTGTGACTGCCATTACCCAATGGCTTCTGCTCTTATCACCTTGGCCCTGAACAAACAGAGTAACAAGCCTACTCCAGGAAGTCCTTCCATCCACAGACAGGCCTGGCTACCTTGGGAACCTTAGGCTATGCTCCTGGGACCCACATGAGCAGAGACAGTGCAGCTTCTTTAACAAAGGCTACTGCTCTTACTCCTCTCTCACCTCTCCTCCCTTCCCAAACACAAGCCTCATTTTTTTGTTTGTTGTTTTTAAATTTTTTAAACAAGTCATATTTTGTAGTCCAGGCTGGTTTTGAACTCAAGATCATTGTGAAGCAGCCTCACAAGTTCAAGGATTACAGAAATGTTCCATGTTCTGAAACAGTGAACTCAGAACACATCACTCTCGACTGACAGCTGCTCCCAGGACAGTACTCATGGTGGTGGTACAGGGAGAGTGGGAGTGCGGGCTGTGGTGATGGGGTGAGCACAGGAGTGCAGGCTGTGGTGATGGGGTGAGCACGGGAGTGCGGGCTGTGGTGATGGGGTGAGCACGGGAGTGCGGGCTGTGGTGATGGGGTGAGCACGGGAGTGCGGGCTATGGTGATAACAGGTAGTGAGGGTAAGAGTAACAGCTGTGGTGGTGGTGGTAGTGTGTGTTTGGAGTTCTTAGAGGAAATGGTCACAGAAAAATGCCGGAATTTTCATTAGAGTCATAACTGAACTGCTATCTCCTACATACAGTCTGCTGGGAGATGACAGTAAGCAAACAATCCAACAATGAATGGTACCGTGTAGAATTTTTCTAAAGTGTTTTATTTGGCAAGGAGTATACACACACACATAAAAAATGCCCTAGAGTTTTAACTAGTCACAAAGCAAAATAAAGCACACTTCCTCTTTTTACAATTTAAGTGGTATGTGAATCTTGCATGTCCAAGAGCCATATTTATCTCACTTTTTTATTTGCTTTCGATGTCTCTAAAAGTTTACTTGGCAGATGATTTCTCACAGAATGTAGAAAGAAATGAAGACACTGCAGAAACAGGTAAACATGATCAAAAAACACTTGAAAGGGCTGGAGAGATGACTCATCAGTTAAAAGCATGGTATGCTGTTCAAGAAGACCTGAGTTCTATTCCCAGACCCTACATGGCAGTTCACAAACGTATGTAGTTCCAATCCCAGAAGATCTGACACCCTTTTTGGACCTTCCCTACAAGCAGGGGAGATAGTGTATACTCATATACACTAAATAAAAATAAAATTTAAAAAACTAAACACAGGGCTGGAGAGATGGTTCAGTGGTTAAGAGCACCGACTGCTCTTCCAAAGGTCCTGAGTTCAATTCCCAGCAACCACATGGTGGCTCATAACCATCTGTAATGGGATCCGACTGCACTCTTCTGGTGTGTCTGAAGATAGCTACAGTGTACTTACATATAATAATTAAATCTTTAAAAAAGAACAAAAACAAGACACAACCCTTAAGTACAGCTATGACTGCACAGTAGCAGCTGGATCCTACTGAATGGTTATCACAACAAAGTCAAGAAAAAAAGCAAACAACTGAGCATTTGGAACCGGCTTGGAGAAAAATGGAATCATCTATCTCAGGCACAGGAGGTGGCCCAAAAAAACACTGTTTCCATAACCATTTTTATCAGCACTTACATTTCAGTTAAGTATTAGCCTTCCATCAGAGTCACTGTACACTGAAAATACCCCAAAACATACTGTTTGAGGCGTAAGTCTTCATACAATTACCTTCAGCTCCACAAAAACAGCTCAATAAAGATGAGCATGTCAAGTAGATTATAAAAGATTCACTGGAAAATGCAGATTGAACACAATAAGGGGCTCAGTGACTAAGGCCACTTGCTGCTCTTCCAGAAGAGCTGAGTCCAGTTCCCAGCACTCACATATGACCACCTCTAACTCCAGCTCCAGCAGATCTGACACCCTCCTCGGGCCTCCAGGGATACCTGCACTCACGGGTACATATAAGCAATTAAAAATAAACTTCAAAGAATAATGAGATTGTAAGTATACTCACTAGTATGGTTAACTTAGAAAAAGGCTGATAAGCCGGGCATGGTGGCGCACGCCTTTAATCCCAGCACTCGGGAGGCAGAGGCAGGTGGATTTCTGAGTTTGAGGCCAGCCTGGTCTACAGAGTGAGTTCCGGGACAGCCAGGGCTACACAGAGAAACCCTGTCTCAAAAAAAAACAAACAAACAAACAAACAAACAAACAAAAAACAAAAACAAAAACAAAAAAGGCTGATAAAATTAATTATAAATGAGTATGTGAAGCAAACAGAACCGCAGCACTGCAGGTGAGGAGAATGTGAGATTTGAGTAAAGGTTCTTGCTGCCAAGCCTGACCACCTGAATTCAAGCCCAGAAATGCACATGGTGGAGAGAAACCACTACTGAACTATATCCTCTGACCTCCTGTGTGCACACAAAGAAAAACAAGAAGCAAACTGCAACATATGCTTACCACACAACTTGCCACAGAAGAAAAAAACAGCACCCCCTCCACACAGAGACACACACAGACCACACCTGGTCATTCACTAGTTAATAATCTAGTTAGTAAGCAAAATAACAAAGGCTTTGGAGCCATGTGACACCATAGCTTCTTAATTGTCCCATCTTATTTTTTCCATTTTGTTTTGTTTTGTTTTCGAGACAGGGTTTCTCTGTGTAGTCCTGGCTGTCCTGGAACTCACTCTGTAGACCAGGCTGGCCTCGAACTCACTTTGTAGACCAGGCTGTCCTGGAACTCAGAAATACACACGCCTCTGCCTCCCAAGTGCTGGGATTATAGGTGTGTGCCACCATGCCCGGCTGTTTTTTCCATTTTAATTAAAATTTATTATCAGATTTATTTTATGTCAGTGTTTAGTCTACATGTACATATGTGTGCCGTGGAAGGGCCAGTGCCCTCAGAGTTCAGAAGCTGGTATCAGTCAGATCCCCTAGAGCTGGGGTTATGGGCCATGTGGGTCCTGGGACCCAAATCAGCATCTTCTACAAAAGTAACAGATACTCTTTAACTGCTGAGCCATCTCCTCAGCCTATTGCTGTTTCATCCTTAATTCATAATAGAAATGGGAAGTAGGGTTAAACCATGGACATAAGATATATAAAATGGAGCCTAAAGAGAGGTCCTGAGTTCAATTCCCAGCAACCATAGGGTGGATCACATCATCTGTAATGATCTGATGCCCTCTTCTGGTGTCTGAAGACAGCTACAGTGTACTCATATACATAAAATAAATAAATCTTAAAAAAAAAAAAGAGAGATATCTAAATTGAGTCACTAGTCTCAATTTCATCAACACTTGTATTAAAATCAACTGTGAGGCAAGGAACACAATTATGAGAGGAGACACACATTTTGTACCCATCCAGGTGTGTCTAATCTGTGGTCCACAGATCATCTGCATCCCAGGACAGTTATGAACACAACCCAACAAAACACAAGGTCAGGTCAGGTAGTAAGGTCAAAAGGGGGATACTTGACATTCTTCTACTTCTCCAAAGTATTTACATATCCCAGGTTTAGTTTCTGGGCACATCACACCTCTATTGTGACTTTAAAAAAAAAAACAAAAAAACAGGATGTCAAGCTGGGTGTAGCTCAGTACACACATTTAATCCCAGCACTCAGGAGGCAAAGGCAGGCACATCTCTGAGTTTATGGCCTACCTGGTCTACAGAATGAGTTCTAGGTACTAGAACTAGAGTAGCTAGGTCTCAAAACAAACAACAAAATGCCAGTATCTCTGGTACTCCATCAACCTCACCTCAAGATTGCTAGGTAGTCATAGATAACCTTGAACTACTGAACCACCTAACTCTATCTCCTTAGTACCAGAATTACAGACATGGACCACCATGCCTGGTTTGCTGTGAACCACAATCTTAAATAAAGAACTCTAATTAACATTAATATTTCCTAGTGTTCAATAGAACCAGGTCATTTCCACTGCAGACAAGAGTGACAAAAATCAAAGTGCCTTTGGTTTTCTCCGGGATGCTTTTTGTATTTCCAGGAACAATGGAAAGTGCTGCCTTGGAGATATACAATGTTGGTAAAGAGCCACATTAGCTTGCTACAGGCGGGGCCCTGCCTTAGCTAGTTATGAACAACATCAGCATAAAGTTTTGTTGGGGACTATCCATTATCATTCAATAAAAAACAGACTTTTCAGTTAGACATACAAGTATTAGAATAAATGAGTCAGAACATCCACAGAAGGCTTTAGAAGGGTGTGTGCACCACATCCCCTTAGATGTTTCATTTTTACAGATGGTTCTTTCTTCCATGTTTACATACTTTTGTGGTTGTTTTGACAGAGTTTCATTTAGTCCTGGCTGACCTTGAAAAGGCTGGCCTTGAACTCCTAAGCCTCCTAATTCCATCAACCAAGTTCTGGGATTCGACGCCTGCAGCATCACAACCAGCATCATCATGTTTATGTGATTAAGGTCTTCTCTCCTAACATACAGGCACTCCTACGTGGGCTGGTTATCTCCCCTTCAGTGCCAAAACTGGGTTTCCAAGGCTGAAAACAGGTTTCTCAAAGATCAAAAGACTGGGGCAGAGGTCATACCTTCTCAGGCTGGAAAGACATCCAATGTCCTTTCCTCATCTTAAAAGCTTTGGGTGGAGGGTGGGTCATACCTTTTAATCCCAAGAGGTAGAGGCCTGAGGATCCTGTGAGTTCAAGGCCTGCCTGGTCTTCAGGAAAAGTTCAAAGATAACCGGGTGCTATGCAAAGACCAAAATCAACAAAAATATTCACTGGGCTGGAGATTTCTTATTCTGAGATATCATGTAGCAAATGTACCCCAAAAGCCTCTATATTTTCAATGTCCTCCCTGTACATATGCAATTCTTTGCGTTCCTTGGCTCTGTTTCCAAAGGCATAGGTTCCATACTTTGGCTAATCAGTTTACCCACACCCCCAACACTAACCTCCATCTAATCTATATCCATTCTCTTCCTTGTGCCCCACCACCTACATCATCTCAGTGGTCACTCTGACCAAAATAAGCTCGTCCTCACGGACTGAAAAGCCTGCTCAGCGGTTAAGAACACTTGTTGCTCTTGCAAACAAGGACTGGTTCAGTTCTCTGCACCCACATGGTGGTATGTAAGCATTCTTAACTCTAGTACCAAGGGATTCGATGCCCCTGGAACCGTCCATACATAGAGTGCACACACATTAAATAAATAAATAAATCTTAAATTCTCTTAAAAGTTTTGTCTCACATCTACTTCCTGACAAGTTATGTGCCAAGTACAGCACCTTCCCTTTTACTTCGGGACGCGTTCATTTATATATCGTTTGTTTCTCCAGAGAATTCTGGGGACGGGAGAGACAAGGTCACAGTTTGAAGACGAATCCTTACTCAAACCCGGAACTAAAGTGAGGCGAGGCAGACCAGCGACAAGCTCCGGGAGCAAAATGTTGGGGAGGTGCCGCGCGACCCTGGGAGTCTCGACCCTGACACTTGGGAGCCTTGAGAACCTCTCGCACTTCGCCGGCATCTCGGCCTGGCCACCCCCTCCCCCCCTTCCTCAACATCACTCAAAGCCTCCGCAAGCCCGAGCCACCCGGGCCTCTGGCCCTCCCGCTTACGAGAATCAGGGTCCCCTGGCAGACGCCAAGGCCCACCCACGCTCGCCCCGGCCACCAGCCGGGCCCGCCCCCGCCGCGCCCCCTCCGCCACGCGGACCCCCGCAGCTCGCACGCGCTCTCGCCCCGGGTCCCACCACACTCGGGACGGCAGCCTTCGCGCTACCCGGGGTCAGGCAACGGTGTGGCCCTCAGCTCCCCCTCCTCAGTTTCCTCATCTCTTCGCCTCCCCGGCCCTGAGGTTCCAGCGTCACGCCATGCCGAGGCCCGGCCCCACCGCCCAGCCCGGTCTTGTTTACTCACTCACCCTCCATCCTGAGACGCAGCCACCCGCCACTAGGACGCCTGCGCGCTACGGCCACGCCCCTGCGCCGCGGTCACGCCCCGCGCCTCCCCTCCGTGCGCGTGCGCACTCTGCGGGTGGATCACCTGGGCTGCGGTCTTCGCAGGTGTGTGTTTTCGCTAAGGTGATGCAGCTCTAGTCCAGACACTTTCCTAGGTGGCGCTGTCGGAGAAAAGTCATCCTGGAGCCACAGATCTCTTCTTGAAGACTTGATTCAGCAGCGCACCATTGCCAACCCTGTTTAGACAACTTACACGTCAAATTTTGGAAGACAGCCTAGAATTTTTTTTCACTCTTATACTTCACATTTACCGACACCCCAAATACCTCTGCGATTTTTTTTTTTTTCGAGACAGGGTTTCTCTGTGTAGCCCTGGCTGTCCTGGAACTTACTCTGTAGACCAGGCGGGCCTCGAATTCAGAAATCCACCTGCCTCTGCCTTCCAAGGAGAATCTATCTATCTATTTATCTATCCTCGTATCAGAATATTTCTTCACAGAGCTGGAAGAGTTGTTTCAGGGGTTAAGAACATAGCTTTTCTAGCTGACTCAGGTTCAACTCCCAGTATCCACAGTACCTACCTCACAACCATCTGTAATTCAAGTCTCAGGGAATTTGACTCCTGGCCTCCAGTCACCAGGCACACAAGTGCATGGACGTATCGGAAAACAAAATATTACAAATATTTTAAAGACTAGGATTAAGGGCACACAGCACTGCATCCAGTCTTGATAATTTATTTTAAAACCTCTCCACAAGATACTTAATATTACAAAAAGGAAATAGTAACTTTAGAGGTAAGAAATATCCATCATAACCGGGCGTGGTGGCGCACGCCTTTAATCCCAGCACTCGGGAGGCAGAGGCAGGCGGGTTTCTGAGTTCGAGGCCAGCCTGGTCTACAGAGTGAGTTCCAGGACAGCCAGGGCTACACAGAGAAACACTCTCTCGAAAAACCAAAAAAAAAAAA
>NC_034603.1:68696784-68702924 GCF_900095145.1 Mus pahari
AGCATCCACTTCTGTATTTGCCAGGCACTGGCATAGCCTCACAAGAGACAGCTATATCAGGGTCCTTTCAGCAAAATCTTGCTAGCATATGCACTAGTGTCTGAGTTTGGTGGCTGATTATGGGATGGAATCCCCTACTATTCTTTTCCTTTTATCAAAAGCTTTTGGCTGGGCAGTGGTGGTGCATGCCTTTAATCCCAGCACTTGGGAAGCAGAGGCAGGTGGATTTCTGGGTTCGAGGCCAGCCTGGTCTACAGAGTGATTTCCAGGTCAGCGAGGGCTACACAGAGAAACCCTGTCTTGGAAAAAAAAAAAAAAGAAGAAGAAGAAGTTGGAAAAATTCATAGGGCTATGGAGGATGAGAGTTGGGGAGCCCAGCCAGAGTCCCACTTCCTCATTCAGCCCAGCTGTCCTCTTTCACCCCCAATTTTACCCCTCTCTTCCTCACAATAATTGACATGGCACTAACCACAAGGTTAAGTAATCCTCATCAGTGCCAGCGAAGGTCTATCCTTGTCAACTTTCCACATTATCCTTCAGAAGGAGGTTCATGTGGGAAATTTTGCTTGCCTGTGTGTTCCTTCTTCCTGGGCTGGACCAGGTAGCCCCTACACCCCACCCCCAGACCAGGCACGTTCTCAGCTGACAATGTTCCTCCAGATACCATCAGCCAGCCTTTGTTTGGCCAGCTCTTCTTCTGAACCTCCTTTTTTTCTTTTGCAACCCTTTAGGTCTTTGTCGGGTGTAGGCTGGTTACAAGGACATCTGCTGGCCAGTGGTCAGCAGCTGGACCTTTGAAAAGCCAGCATCTCAGCCTCCTCTCTTGGCCCCACCCCCAGCCACCCTATCCTCCCTGTCCCACTCCCAGGAAGCTGCAGAGAGAAAGGAATAGCTGTGCAGCTCCTGGCTTCTCACTCCGCATCTTGCTCTTAAATTGGAGGCCTCTGGGGCCAGGAGAAACTGGACACAGTGTGCCCAGCAGTCTAATAGGACTGGTTCTTTTTCTGAAAGTTCCCCTATTGCGGAAAAATAAAATTATGTGTTTAATTTCTGAAACCCAATGCCTCATTTGCCTTGGCAGCCATTCTGCCTGGCTTGCCTGAGAGTCTGGCAACACAAGTAGACTGATTAATACCAGCTCAACTTGCTCCCTGGAGGAAAGTGTTATTTACTTGACTATTTTCTTAAATCCTCTTTAATTGACTTGTATTTCAGTATAATCATATTGGTTTTAACATGTTCGGTCTCTGACTACCGGCCCCAATGAAGCCCAGAAGAGCTTCCCACTCTGTACGCTCTCATCCCCTTCACAAAGCAAGATTTTGTTCAACCCAGTGATTAGAAACGGAACATCACGTGTTCTACTCCTGGGATGGGCAAGTTCTAAGTGTACTTTCATCCCGTTAGTCCTGGATCCCTGGTAGAAAGGGAAAGAGATGAGGCTTCTCAGGTCAACAGGGCTTTCTGTTCTGTATTCTTTCCTCCCTTCCAATCTGAGATCCCTTCAGATAGCGACACCACCCCTATGTCCTGACCCTCCCTTGTGAAGCCCCCAAGGATATCAAATAGCAAGTGTTGGAAGGGGACACAGAGGGACTGTGGAAAGACTGGGCCCCAGATTTCCCCAACAGTGAAGTGTAAACACAGCTGTGGAGATGGGTGTGAGGCGCCCTCCCTCCCCCAGTTCCCACCCAGAAGCAGAGAAAGGCCGCCTGCCGAGAGCAACCAAACAGGAAAACAAAGCGAGGCGCAACCTAAACGCCCAGCAGGAAGGTCACCAGAAACTGGGGCTGCTGCCCAGGACTTGGTGTGACCAGTGGAAGAGCCAGACCCCTCCCTGAATGCTTAGGGGCCAATACAATTCCAAAGCCAGTGGAGGTCTGGACATGATGGAGCCTGGAACCGTGGCTTGATTTTGGAAGCCTCTCTGTTGCTGGACACTTTGTCCTCTGAGCTCAGAAAACTCACTTTCTGCCTTAGGTAGTTAGCCTCTGGCCCCTAGCGGCTTAGGGATGGTAAGAATGCATTTGATTCAGCAAGCAAGAGCAAGCCCACAATAAACCCTTGTCCGGGGCAGTTAGAAACTTCAACGCTGAGCCTCCAAGCCAAAACATTAAACAGGACTTCCTCAGCCTTTGTTAATTACGAAATAAATAATTCCAGCAGGAGGAGCTTGCCTCTTCAGGAGATTGCTTGATGGGGAGGTTGTGTGGGTGGGTGGGGAGGGACGGGCATTGTGGTACTCCAAAAACTCCAATCCCATGGCTAGGCTGATGTTATACCCATCTCCCTCTCCAAGTTCAGCTCAGTTACTGCAGGACCTTGATCTCTTGGGACACACCTTTGGCATAGCCCTGGGAGGCAGCAGGGTAGTAGCTCTGGTCAGCTGGACAGCTAATGAGCTGTGCTTCCTTTCTGGCCATCAGGAGCCTCAACCGTAAAAGTGAAATTGCAGAGCTAGAGAAAACAGAAACGATAGCAGCTGACAAACATTAAGCTCTCCTGGGCCTGGGCCTATTCGCAAGATTTCTTCACAGGGATGCTCTCACTTCACATGAGTCAGGGATATTCTTCCCCTCCTTTTACAGCTGAACAATTGAGGGCTTACACGATTCTAGAACTTTCCCTCAGGCTGTGCAGCCATCAGCTATAATGGCCAGGATTTGTGTCTTCACTCAGCTTCCTTAGCCCGTGCTCCAAAATTCTCTGCTACCCCTCCCTCCTCTGAGGTCTTCTAACTCTGACATCATGATTCTGGATCCACTCCCTGGCTTTCTGCTCTTACCAGTGGCGCCAGAAACTGAATCTATTAGGGGCTCCAGTCTGCTGGTCCAGAGGGAAATAGCTGAAAGTTAAGGGGGCTCCTCACTTCCTCTGTACTAAAGATGCCAATCAAAGCTAGACACTCCACAGACCCCCATATCAGCAGGGAACAGGCTCGGTGGAGGACAAACAAATCCTAGCCAGGCAGGAAAGGGGAGGTCCCTTGGCTGGGTAACTTCCCCTTTCTCTTTCCTGGTGTATCAGTTTATCAGGACACACACTCCCACACCCCCACACCCCACTCCACTCCACTCCCAAGGATTGTATTGGTTCTATGTAACATTGTGGGTAGGATGGGTTATCCAGCTACATATAGATCTCTTCCAGAACAAGTATATGCATCTATATTGTTTGTAAATGAACAAAAATAAAACACACAAGACAGGCATGGCAGTCCAGTGTCTGTAATCCCAGCATAGGAGTCTAGTAGGGCAGTGGTGGGACACACCTTTAGTCCCAGTGTTCATAAGGCAGAGGCAAGCAGACCTCTGAGTTGGAGGTCAGCCTGGTCTATAGAGTGAGTTCCAAGACACTCAGAGCTACATAGTAAGTCCTTGTCTCAAACCCCTTCCTACCCCCTCCCTCGCAAAAAAGAGCACATACTAATCTTTCAGAGGACCAGAGTTCAGTTCCCGGAACCCACAATAGGTAGTTCACAACATCCTGTAACTCCAGCTCCTGGGATCTGACTTCCTCTCTGGCCTCCCTAGGCACTTGTGCTCACATGGACACACACATGGACACGCACACACATACACCTCACATTTATTTATACATTTAACAATTTGTTATAGTGAATGTGAATATATGTAATCCTTGCAAGATACCTGAAAAATAGATATGATTATTCCCATTTTACAGAGAAGGACACTGAGCTCAGGGAAACTGCCATACGGTCTATGGCCTCACTCTGCTAAGAAGGAGAGCTGAAATGCCAATGCATATTAAAACTGAGTCCAAAATCTACATTATTTACAATAAAAGGAGTATTACATAATGAACACAAAATTATGAGACTGGAGAGATCCCAAAATATCTTAAAAATATAGTTGTCAGATTGTTATCATATGTGACTATGATTATGGGTCACTTCTTTTTAATTTTAAAAAACTTGCCATTTATCTAGTGAGACATGCATATGTCACAGTGAGTGCAAGTCATAGTCTGGCCTTGAACTTGGCTGTCTCTGAGAATGACTTTGAACTTCCCTATCTTTCTGCCTTCGCCTCCCCAGAGCTGAGACCCAGGCACAACCACATCTGCTTTATCTAGAGCTGTGGTGCTAGAGATTGCAAGATTGGTGGTAGCTCAAAATGACCACTGTTGTAAAAAGTTAAGTAAATGTCAAGATGTTCTCTTCCCAGAATTTGCCTCTGGTCCTTAAGTTTACCAGCTAAGAGATAGTCCTCTGATTGTTTAGAGAAGCCCACACAATGCCTCTGGTCCTTAAGTTTACCCAATTAAGAGATAGCCATCTGATTGTTTAGAAAGGCCCACACAATGTCTCCTGTCCTTAAGTCTGCTCCCTTAATGCAGTTAAAGGTTAACCAATGATAAACTGCCAGCCCTAAACTGTGACTGAGAACTGCTCTAAAAAATGTATAAAAGGTGTGTGCTTTAGCTACTCGGGGTCACTTCCATTCCGATTTCAGGATGACACCAGCATGCTGGATCAATAAACCTCTTGCGTTTTGCATCGATCTCAGTCTCTGCATCGCTGTGAGTGGGACATCCTGGACATAAGGCTTCTCGGGTCTTACAAGACCAAACCAAGCCTGGTGCTCACTGGATTGGTAAGTGCTCAACCAGCTGAGCTGCATCCCTGGTAACTTCTTTTCAGATATACGTATGTTCACAAAGTCCTAGGCCTTTGGTCATTAGCTTTACGTGTATCATCTATACTGATTGGTGGGGTACATCAAGTCATCCCATCTGGCAGATATGAAACCAGCTTAGAGGGGTAGATGCCTCAAACAAAGCCATTCACAGCTAAAGAAGCAGTGGACCTGGGATACAAACTCAAGCCTACCTAATGGAGAGCACTCTCTTAACAACAAAGGCAACGACAGCAATAGCACTACAGACAGACTGACAGCAATAGCACTACAGACAGACCGTTGAGGATAGCCCTGGGGCTGTTTGTATTGTGATGGGAAAGGTGGGGCTGGAAGTTTTAGAGGGAAAAGAGAGGAAGGAGGAGGGGGAGACAAGGAGACAGAGGAAGTCTGGAAGAGGAGGTGGAAAGAAGATGGAGCAGAACCTGAGAAGCCACAAATAGAGGGAATCTCATAGTTGGGGAATAGCGTAGTGCAGTGGTAAATCTGCCCAATCTAGGTTATAAATATTGTAACTGAGCTTATAAATATTGTAACTGAGTTGTATGTTCTTTGCATGGGCTTATTGGGGTTGGAGATTTACTGCAACAAAAGACTATGGCCACATTCTGCTCTAAGTATTTTATGCCTTATAACTTATTGTTAATTATCCCCTGTATTAGTCACTTGGACATCACTGTGACCATAGTACCTGAGAGAACCAACTTAAGGCAAGAAACATTTTATTTTGTTTATAGTTTCATAGTTTCAGCCCATCACAATAGAAAAGGAAGGCATGGTAGACAGAGCAGCCCAGGTCATGGTAGTGGGACCAGGTGACAGAGGCTGTTCATGTCATTGTAAACCAGAAAGCAGAAAGAAACATAGAAACCACAGGCAGGATTCATATATTCATACATATTGTGCAAAAGCCCTTTCTTAGTGACCTACTTCTTTGATGATGTTTCTAGAGAGGTTTAACTGAGGGAAGGAGAGCAATTCATAATGTGTGTGGCATCATCCAATGAACTAGGGGTCTAAGATTGAAGAAAATGGGGACTGGGAACATGGCTCAGCGGTTAATAGCATTGGCTCCTCTTCCAGAGGTCCTGAGTTCAGTTCCCCACAAACACATGGTGGCTCACAACCATCTATAATGAGATCTGATGCCCTCTTCTGGCATGCAGGTATACATGCAGATAGAACACGCATATACATAAAGTAAATATTTTTTTAAAAAAAAAGATTGAAGAAGATATGGGGAGAGCCGAGCGTGGTGGCACCTGCCTTTAATCCCAGCACTCGGGAGGCAGAGGCAGGCAGATTTCTGAGTTCGAGGCCAGCCTGGTCTACAAAGTGAGTGAGTTCCAGGACAGCCAGGAGGACTATACAGAGAAACCCTGTCTCAAAAAACCAAAAAAGAAGAAGAAGAAGAAGAAGAAGAAGAAGAAGAAGAAGAAGAAGAAGAAGAAGAAGAAGAAGAAGAAGAAGAAGAAGAAGAAG
>NC_034603.1:68702969-68707847 GCF_900095145.1 Mus pahari
AAGAAGAAGAAGAAGAAGAAGAAGAAGATATGGGGAAAACAGTGTTCATTTCTCCCAAAGTTTCCAGAATCCTCCAAGGGTCTGCTACCAGCTAGGAAACAAGTGTTCAAAATGTAGGCCTCTGAGGGAGATTTCAGATTCAAACTATAACATACAACACAAAAAAATATCAACTTAAGGAAGGAAAGGTCTGTTTTGACTCACAGCAGCAATTCTCAGTCTGGGGCTGGCATATAAGAAGATATCCTCATGTCAGATATTTAGATTATGACTTGTAACAGTAGCAAATTATATTTATAAAGCAGCAATGAAAATAGTTTTTGGGGCTGGAGAGATGGCTCAACAGTTAAGAGTACTGTCTGTTCTTCCAGAGGTCCTGAGTTCAATTCCCAGCAACCACATGGTGGCTTAAAACCATCAGTAATGGGATCCAATGGCCTCTTCTGGTGTGTTTGAAGACAGCAACAGTGTACTTATATACATAAAAGAAACAAATCTTTTAAAATAATAATAATAATCATCATCATCATCATCATCATCATCATCATCATCTTATGGTTGAGATGACCACAACCTGAAGGACTGTCTCACTATGTTAGATGGTATAGTCCGCCATGACAGAAAGGGCATCTGTGCAGGTGCCCACAGGATCCAGAAGAGAGTATCAAATTCCCTGCAGCTAGAGTTACAGGAGGTTGTGAACTGCCTGAAGTGGGTGCTGGGAACTAAGCTCCAAGAGCAAAAAGTGCTCTTAATGTATTATAGACAATTTCGCTAGGCTCCGCCCTACAGCTACCTAGCAACAGCTTGCATCATCATCTGCTGCCAGATGTGAGCCAGGTGTGGCAGTTTATAAGAGGACTACTCCATGCCTTAGCACCCCTTCCTCTTTCCCACTCTGTCCCCACGAGTTCCTGGCAGACCCCTCTTGCTCTTTCTGCCTTTCTCTGTTCCCTCATTTCTCTGCCTCTACCCTTTTCCTGGTCCCTGATGCCTTCTCCCACAATAAATCTTTATAACTAGATCTGTCTCTTGCAACAATTCCTCAGGGAGAAACCTCGGCATGGGCCTGCCAGGTATCCCCTTACTCCTTCCCTTACTCCTGCTACATTATATCTTTTTTTTTAAGATTTATTTATTTATTTTAAGATTTATTTATTTATTTTAAGATTTATTTATTTATTTTATGTATATGAGTACACTGTAGCTGTTTTCAGATACACCAAAAGAGGGCATCAGATCACATTGCAGATGCTTGTGAGCCACCATATGGTTGCTGGGAATTGAACTTAGGAACTTTGGAAGAGCAGTCAGTGCTCTTAACCACTGAGCCATCTCTCCAGCTTCAAGTTACTCAACTTTTCTGAGCCTCGGTTTCTTTGTCTGTAATTCAGGTTCCTATCGTACCTCATTTAATATTCACCTTTCTCTCTCTTTCTTTCTTTCTTTCTTTCTTTCTTTCTTTCTTTCTTTCTTTCTTTCTTTGTTTTTCGAGACAGGGTTTGTCTGTATAGCCCTGGCTGTCCTGGAACTCACTTTGTAGACCAGGCTGGCCTCGAACTCAGAAATCTGCCTGCCTCTGCCTCCCGAGTGCTGGGATTAAAGGCGTGCGCCACCACGCCCGGCTATTTTTTATTTTTTTAAAATTCACCTTTCAAATGATGCAAGCTGCATGAAGCTTTGGATATCCTGCCTGGAATCCCCAGGACTCGGTAAATTGTTTAGTATACACTCTATGTTATGTGATATCCAGGTTCTTGAGATGCTATGAGATCATATTCCCATGGATGGTTTCATAGGCTAGCCATGAGGGACAGGGGGAGGGTCACAGCAATCTTTGCATCTGGCAACTGGATCCTGAGAGTGACAATGAGTCAGCCTCAGGTACTTAGGGACTAGCTGTGTTCTTAGCATAGCAGGGCGTATGCTGTGGTCATTTTGGCCACGGTCCTTCTCAGTCACGCTGTCTGACTGGCATTCTTGTAAATCTGGCCTGGGTTCTTTTCAGAAAAACAGCCTCTATTATATGATGTCATGGTCCAGCCTGGGTCAGAGAAGGAAGAGGAAGCAGTTTGCACACACGTCTTGTTTCCAGATGAGTCCATACGCTCCGAAAAAGAAAAAAGAAAAAATGGAAGAAAGAAACCAACTATTTCTGTCTTCCTCTCAGAACTCAGCAGAGCTGGTGGGATAGCTCAACTGTCGAGGGTATGTTTAGTATGATGGAGACCCTGAAACCAAACCCAGTACCCAGTACTTGACCCCCATCAAAAAATAAAAAATAAAAAGACATAGTATGGAGTAAGATTTTAATCTGGGATAGGAAGTAGGTGATAAAGCAAACGGTTAAGGCATGGTGGCCCTTAGGGTCAAGCTATTCTGGGCTCAAATCTTGACTCTGCTAGTACCTCAACTGTCCTCTCATTTCCTGATTGAGAACAAAATTCTGGTTGTTATTTATTTTTTTTAATTTTGAGACCAGGTCTTATTATATAGGCCAGGGTAGCCTAGAACTCCATATTTAGGCCAGGTTGGCCTTGAACTGATGCACAGAGCTCAGCTTGCTCCTGCTTCCTGAGTGCTGGGATTAAAGGTGATGCCCATCTCCAATGTATTTAAGTATGTGTGCAACATACATACACGCAGGCACTTACACATATGCGTAAATAAAAATGAAAAATAAATTAAGAGAAAGGATGTGTGCAAAGGGGTTTGGAATATAGCTCATTGGTGGAACACCTAACGTACACAAGACCCTAGATTCAAATCCAAGCACTATATATGCACACCAAAAAACTATCAGAGAGACATATAATGTAACACACCGTCAGTGTTCCATGAATGGTAGCTACTATCAAATCCCCAGTGCTGGATGAAAAGTGCTAACCTCTCAGTACCTGGGGCTCTCAGAGCTGCCCCTGGGACCCAGGGCCAGATGTCAGCATTGCTGTCTCCTCTGTTTCTCAGAGCTGTCCCTTGAGGCTATCCCCATGCCCTCCCATCAACCCCAAGGAGCCTGGCTGTTATATAGCATGGGAAGACTACACTTTCAGGGATCATTTTATAGTTCATTCATTATACAGTACAGGGCATAACATGTCCAAGCCCTGAGAATGCCCTGTAGGACGCTCAGTTCTTCAAACAAATTGCTCCATCTTAAACTCGCACCTCTGTTAAATTGGAGGCCCAACCCCTTGCCTTTTACCAACTGGGGAACCAGGTTTCTTCCGAGAACCATCCTTTTCCCTGAGAAACACCTGGGTGTTCACACTAGGTGTGCCAGCCTCCTGGGGATGAAGGGGCTGGGCTGGATGGAGAAATCCTGTGTCTCTACCCACTTCATCTCCCTTCTCCTAGCCAGCTGGCTCCAGGCTGGTAGCTCCCCTCCTCCCTGGCGCCAGTCCCCCCCCCCCAAAGACGTCTGTCTCCTCTCTGGTTTGAGAGGATCGGTCCCTCCCAGCCAGGACTTCTGGTTTCCTTTACCATGCTACCCCCCTGCCCCCCATCTTCTCTTGTGCTCTGCTTTTCATTTTGCAGTCAGCTGGGGAAGAGGCCAGCATGTATAAACTAACAGCAGGCAGGATGCTCCACGCAGGATTTCACAGTGTAGGAGGCCTCTGGTACTTTTGACTCCCTTCTGTGTTGTTCTGGCTTTGTGGGTGTGTAGGGGGAGTTTAAAGAGTATAAATGGCACCCCTTCAAAGACTTGAGTCACCCCTTTCCCTGCTCCGGGCAAGATGGCCCTTGGCCTGAAACAAGAAGGGAACTCATATAGCGGTAAGTCCCCTACAGTCCCCTGCTCAGAAGGAATCAATCTACACTGGGGTAAGAAATCTCAGGATCCTGTCCAGCTGGACCCAAACCAGATTCTTCCACTTGCAAGCACTGGGACATAGGGAGTGGGGTGAAAGCAGAGGAATAAAGAACTGTATGGGAGCCTTAAAGACCAGACTCTGATGAATATAAAAGGAGAAAGACACTGCCACGGTTAAAAGGAAAGAGATATATCTATATGCAGTATCATGGACGCTATTCAAGACATACTAGTATATATGGGGGTGGGGGAGGTATTGAATGGGCAGGCAAGATACCTCAGCAGATAAATGTAGTTGCTGGCTAAGTCTGACAACCTGAGTTCAATCCCTGGGCTCCATGTGGTGGAAGGAAAGAATGGACTCTGACGGGTTGTCCATTGACCACTACATACGTGCTGTGGTGTGAGCACACACACACACACACACAAATAAAAAGAGTGTAATAAAAAATTTAAAGTAAATGAATAGAAGATATATTAAATCTCATTTATGTTGTGTTTTGATCTAAGACATATGTAAGGCTAGAGAGATGGCTTAGAGGTTAAGAGCACTTGTCGCTCTTGTAAAGAACCTGGGGTCAGTTCCCAGCACCCACACGGTGGCTCACAACCATCTGTAGCATCAGTTCCAGGAGATCCAATACCCTCTTCTGACCTACACAGGCACCAGGCATACATAGGGAGGCATATGAAGGCAAAACATTAATACACATAAAGTTATTATTATTAATATTTTTTCAGGTAGGGTCTCTGCATAGTCCTGGCTATCCTGGAACTCTGTAGACCAGGCTGGCCTCAAACTCACAGAGATCCACCTGCTTCTGCCTCCCAAGTACTGGGATTAAAGGCGTGCACCACCATCCATTCCCAGTAAGTAATAATAATGATAATAGTTATTATTAGCTTTTTTTAAAATTATGGTTTCTCTGTGTAGTTCTGGCTGTCCTGGAACTCTCTCTGTAGACCAGGTTGACCTCAAACTTACAGAGATTTTCCTTCCTCTGCCTCCCTCCTGAGTGCTGGGTTCAAAAGTATGTGCTGCCGTGTCTGACCAGGAAAATTAT
>NC_034603.1:68709011-68732855 GCF_900095145.1 Mus pahari
TGGTTCTGAGCCACCATGTGGTTGCTGGGATTTGAACTCTGGACCTTCGGAAGAGCAGTCGGGTGCTCTTACCCACTGAGCCATCTCTCCAGCCCCCCTCACTTGATTCTTAAGTCCTGACTTCCTGTCCTCTCTGCCCAGTTATAGGCCCCAGCCATTTATTGACCAGTCAGGGACTAGGAGGGAGAACTCTGTACAGTACATAGGTTAATACAGTGCTCCAAGATCAGGTTACAGCCCAGACAGGGGCCCAGAACTCGGCTTCTAAATACGTAGCACACAAGACTAAACCCAACACTAGGCTAGCCTTGGCTAGAGACTGAGACCTTCTCTCAGACAACAGACAAAGCCAAACAAAACAAAGTTGTATATGTGCGTGTGAGGTTTTTATTCCATTTTATTTACTTATTTTGTACGCATGAGTGTATGTGCATGTACTCGGCATGTCAGTTCTCTCCTCCCACCATGTAGGACCCAAGGATTGAACCCAGATCATTAGGTTTGGCGGAAGTGCCCTGACCTGCTGACTTGCCAAGCCATCTCTCATCACCTCCACTAAGTACATAATTAATAGCAGAAATGAGATTGGAAAGGAAGAGTAATAACCCTTAGGGAGAAAAACAAAGAAGGTCTGTGACAGTGGCAAAGCCAGCTAGGCCCCTCATGAAGCTTGTGCTGCTTCCAGTTGTCATGAGACATAGCTTCTTGCAAGAGGAAGCTGAGGTGTAAAGTCGCCCCCCCCTGCCCCGTCTGCCTCAGAGGACCCTCCCCTTCCCAAGGGACCCTTAGTTACCAGGATGCACCCAAGGACTCAGTGAAAATATCTGTTGTCATGGTTTGGAATATGCTTAGCCCAGGGGGTGGCACTATTCGGGGGTGTGGCATTATTGGAGTAGATGTGCCACTGTGAGTGTGGGCTTTAAGACCCTCATTCTAGCTGCTTGGTAGTCAGTATTTTGCTAGCAGCCTTCAGATGAAGATGTAGAACTCTCACCACCTCCTGCACCATGCATGTCTGGATGCTGCCATGCTCTTACCTTGATGATAATGGACTGAACCAGTAAGCCAGCCCCAATTAAATGTCCTTATAATAAGAGTTGCCTTGAGCCGGGCAGTGGTGGCTCACACCTTTAATCCCAGCACTTGGGAGGCAAAGGCAGATGGATTTCTGAGTTCGAGGCCAATCTAGTCTACATGTAGAGTGAGTTCCATGACAGCCAGGGCTACACAGAGTAACCCTGTCTCAAAAACAAAAACAAAAACAAAAAACAAACAAACAAACAAAAAACAAAAAAAAAAAATAGAGTTGCTTTGGTCACGATGCCTGTTCACAGCAGTGAAACCCTAACTAAGAGAACATCCAAATACCCAACTGCTGTGGGAAAATGGGAGAAGCAAAATCAATAGGCAAGAAAGCTCCCAGATTCTGCCCTGCTCCCAAGTTGAGGAATGACTATTGCTTCTTGTTTTTTTGAGACAGGATCCCAATGGGTAATCCCAGCTGGCTGGGAACTTGCTTTATAGACCAGGTTGGCCTTGAACTCTCAAGAGATCCACCTGCCTCTGCCTCTGAAATGCTGGGATTAAATATCTGTGTCACCACACCTCACCAGGAGTGATTTTAATAGGCTGCCCTTTGTGGCAAGGTAAACATGGAGATTCCTCAAAGAAATCAAATTAAAAAGTGACTACCATATAATCCAGCTTTCGCACTCTGGGGAATAGCCCAGAAGATCCTGTCACATTAGCCCAGTCATATTTGCACATACATGTTTATTGCTACACTGCTCACAACAGCCAAGAATTGGAACCAGCTTTGGTTTTCAGCATAAACAAAATTTTAAAAGTGACATAAGTATTGGCAAGACGGTAAAGCCCTTGCTATACAACCCTGGCTGCCTGACTTCGATCTCCTGAACCCAAGACAAGGCATAAAGAGAGAACTGTCTTCTGGCTTCCACATGTGCATGGTGGGAGGGATGTGTCTATATCCCCCACCTACCCAATAATATAATAAAGGAAAGGAAATGTCATGTCACAGCAGCTCCCGAGTGACACCATATCTCTAAAACAGCAACAAAACCAACAATAAAATAGAAGAAAAAAATACTATACAGGGGAAGTTTTATTTGATAAAAAAGATAGATAAATAAAAATCTCGTGTGCCGGGAGTGGTGGTGTACGCCTTTAATCCCAGCACTCGGGAGGCAGAGGCAGGCAGATTTCTGAGTTCGAGGCCAGCCTGGTCTACAAAGTGAGTTCCAGGACAGCTTCTATACAGAGAAACCCTGTCTTGAAAAACCAAACCAAAACAAAACAAAACAAAAAACAAAAAAAAACAAAAAACAAAAAAACAAAAAACCTCAGCCGGGCGTGGTGGTGCACGCCTTTAATCCCAGCACTCGGGAGGCAGAGGCAGGCGGATTTCTGAGTTCGAGGCCAGCCTGGTCTACAAAGTGAGTTCCAGGACAGCCAGGGCTATACAGAGAAACCCTGTCTCGAAAAACCTAAAAAAAAAAAAAAAAAACCTCATGTCATTTTCAGGAAAGTAGAAGGAACCAGAGATCATCATGTCAACCAAAATAAGCCAGGCTCAAAAGACACAAAAGACAAATATCGCATGTATTCTCTCAACCTTAGTATCTAGATTCTCACACACACACACACACACACACACACACACACACACACACAGAGACAGAGACACAGAGAGACAGAGAGAGACAGAGAGAAGAGGGAGGCAGAGGATGGAGAGCAGGGGGTTCGTGAAATGAGAAGGAAGACTTACTTTTCTATTGCTGTGATAAAACACAAAACAAAAGTGAACTGTGGAGATATCTTAATTTCTGAATGTCAGCGAGATATGACAGGTGATAAACATCTGCTTTCCCAAACACATTAAATGCTTACATCTAGAAAAACCCCAAAACGTCCTTTGGAGGGTCAACATCACGATGCAGATTTAACTCCAAGTCCCAGTGAAAAATTGCTCTTAATACCAAGCTACCTGTATTTTTACCCCTTTAGTTCTACAACCATTTTACTAAAGAAGATGCTGAGGTCCAATGACAGGAAAATGATATGTCCAAGATTCCTCAGAGAGATAGAGGCTGGACCTGGTCAGTGTCTGCCTCCGAATTTGGTGGTTTTATCCATTAGACGAGCTATCCCATTTAAAACCACATTTGCTTTCGTCACCTTTAACCTTGACCTGGACAGCATCCAACACACAGCAGGCTCTGGTCCCATGCGGTGGAAATCCCTTCTTTCTGCTTTCTGCTTCTCCTTTCTCACCTCTCAATCTTTCTTTCTTTCCTCCTGTCTTCCCCTCAATCTCATGGCCCAGACACTTCCTCCTTGGCCAAGTTCCCTTCTTGAAAAGGGCGATCCCGGGCTGGGAAGGAGCTCAGTGGATGGAGAGCTTACCCAGCAAGCTTGAGGCCCTGGATTTTATCCTCTGCACAGCATCAACTGGATGTGTCTGTGAACACTTGTAATCCCAATACTCAGAAAGTGGAGCAGGTAGATAGGAACTCGAGGTCTTCCTTGGCTGTGTTGTAGCTTTAGGAGATACTGCTCCAGAAGGAAGAAAGGAAGGAAGGAAGGAAGGAAGGAAGGAAGGAAGGAAGGAAGGAAGGAAGAAAAGAAAGAAGGAAGAAGGAGGAAGGAAGAAAAGCAAGCAAGCTAGGGAGATCACTTAATGGTTAAGAGCATTTTCTGCTCTTGCACAGGAAGGAGTTCCCAGCATTCATATCAGGTGGCTCACATTCCCTTGCAACTTCAGCTCCAGAGGACCCCTGTACTCTACTCTGGCTTCTTCAGGCATCTGCACACACACACAGAGACATACATTAGAAAGTATTTAAGGGCTGGTGAGATGGCTCAGTGGGTAAGAGCACCCGACTGCTCTTCCGAAGGTCCGGAGTTCAAATCCCAGCAACCACATGGTGGCTCATAACCATCTGTAACAAGATCTGACGCCCTCTTCTGGAGTGTCTGAAGACAGCTACAGTATACTTACATATAATAAATAAATAAATCTTTAAAAAAAAAAAAAGAAAGTATTTAAACTGTAAAGAATAAAAGGACAATTCTTTGAAGACTGCTTCCATTCTTGGTCCCCAGTTTGAACTGGCTCTGAGGCTACCTGGCTCTTGCACCTCTGATCCTTACCAACAGAACTTTGAGGTGTTCAAAGGGCCACCCCCAACCCCTTATAGCTGCCTGTAATTAATTCCAGCTGCCTGTGGCCAGCTGGAAGTCCTGCAATGCTCCCCCCCCCCAGGGGAGACCATAAAAGATAACTTTGGTGGACAGGAATCAGTAAACTGGGACAACAGCAACAGCTGAGTTCAAGGGTCAATGTCTGGGAGTAATTGGGAAAGTTTTGCGCTGACAGCTATGTGCCTGGATTTGAAAAGTGTTGCCAAACAAGCCCCTGGGCTAATTCAGGCTAATGGCTGGCTGGCCCAATATACAGCAACAGCTGAGTTGTGATAGCTGGCGCGCAGGGTGGGGTGGGGGTGGGGGGTCCCTGGAGGCCCAGACTGAGCCTTTGGGGCTTCCCAGTAAAATGTGACCTTAGCCAAGTCACTCAGGAAAGGAAAAAAGAGAACTGGCCTCTGTGAAGTTAAGTGTAGTCTCTTTCCACGAAGGAGATTCCTCCAGAGCAGGAGGAGAACAAGGTCCTAACAGTGCATGAGAAAACAACTGTCGACTCCAAGGCTGTAAAGCTGGGGAAGGTAGATTTGGGAACAGAACTTTTCAGTTCGAGTCTTGGGGTCTCTCCATGAGCTTTAGCAGCCTCCTCCTCTATAAAATAGGTGATGGTGATAATATGCTAATAGACTTGCTTGCCTTGGGCTGAGGTTCCACCCCAAAGCAGCAGCGGCAGTAGCCGCTGCCAGCTGCTGCTGCCACCACCGCCACCACAATAACTCACCTCAAACACTAAGGAGCGCATTGGAAGGTCTAGTATCTCCCTTTGCTCTAGCAACCTGGCTAGCCATTTTCCTGGAAATGTAGTCAACTTACTTTTTGCACTCCAATATAAATAGAAATATCCAATATTTGTGGGTAAAGGACTCAGAGTTTACATTGAAGGGGGTTATTTAGACTTTAACTCCTCCCTACCCTGCTTCTCAGACCTTCTCCCTTTCTCAGTAGAGCCAGGCCCCTCTCCTATCCGGATTTTGGCAGACATCAGTGGGTGTTCCCTGGGAAAAGAAAGTGGGGCGGGCGCAGCTCTTGACGCCGCTTCCCCCAAACTCCCCTGCCTCAGATACCCAGGCATCGGAGGCCTTAGGAGCTCCCAACCGCCTCCTTCTTCCCCAGGTCTGGGACAGCAGCTGGTCCCCACCCCTCCGGTGCGAGAAGGAGTGAGCGACTGGAATCCTTCGACTGATGCTGGGAGACTTGAGCTAGTCCGGGGCGGGAAGTGGATCGCGGTTCACGGGGTACAGGGGGAGCTGTCCAACCCCGAAGCCCAAGCTGGAAGCGAGAGTGGGCCAGGGCGCTCCGGGCCGAGAGAGGCGCGGGTGCGGCAGTGACTCCCCCTGCAGCCCGCCCCCCACGTGGCCGCCGCCGTGCCAGCCCCTCCGAGGAAGCGGCGCAGCTTCCTGCGGCTCGGGCCGGGGATATAGGCGCCCCCGCCCGGGCCAGCTCAGCTCCGCTGCCCCTCCTCGCCATCTCGTCCAAGGCGTGATGGCCCCACTCCGGGTAGAGCGCGCCCCGGGTGGATCTCGGCTCGGTGTGACCCGCGCCCAGCGGCCGGCAGCGTTGTGCCTCCCTCCTCTGTTGATGCTGCTGCTGCTGCTGCTGCTGCTGGGCGGTGAGCGCCGCGTCGGGCCCGGGTGGGAGATGTGGGAGGTCCGCGAAGGGAAGGGGCCTGGGCCATCGAGGCCAGCACCGGACCACCCTGCGAGCACCAACCGACGTGCGGAGCAGCTCTGAATTGCAGATGGGTCCTGAACACATCTCTGAGTTGGCACAGGCCGGCTACTTCCCACGTATGCTGCTTCCTACTTAAAAGCTGGGGTGCCTGCCCAGACCCGACGGAGAGATCTTAGGAGGTTCAGGACTGATAAAGAGGGAGGGGGCTTGGGACCAGGGTGTGATTGGGACACAGCTGGTACCAGCCGCTCCCTTCCCTCATTAGGATAATCCCATGGGGGAGGTGGGAAAATTATTCCTCTTTATGTTCCAAAGCAGTGCTGACTTCCCAGGGCCTTGGTCACCACCCATAAACCGGCACCACTGTTCAGACCTCTCCCTACATCATCCCAGCCTTCCCGTTCATTTCTTTATACAGCTGTCTCAACCTCTCCGGAGTCCCTGAACCAATCTTTCCCAGAGAACCTGAATCTATCTTCTCCGGAGTCCCTGAATCAATCTCATCCCACTGAGGACAGCCTTGTGTCAAAAGGTGAGTGCCTAAGCCTGTGGGAGAATGACCTAGAAGGATAAACCCAGCCCAGGGGAGGAGTCCTTTCACAAGACAACTGGAGGACCAAATGATGCCCTCTAACCTCCCTGGTGTCTCTTGGGGTTCCTATGGTCTTTCTCCTATCACAGACCAGTGTCTTGCCCCAGTTAGGTAAGAAGGGCAAGACTGGGTGTATGTGGATGTGCCTTCGGGCTAGGAAAGGAAATACTATGCACATGATTGCCATTTCAGGATCCCTGAGCCCCTGAGTCCTGAGAGAGAACGCTCCCCTCCCTCCAGTCACAAGTGTCCAACTAGGGAACTTTTCAGAGGGATTCCCTTCTCCGAAGGCAGAGGACTGTACTTGGGAAATACCTGGATCAGAAGGCTTGGAGGGAGGCCAGGGGTGTGGTCATTGTGAAGCTTATGTCCCCACAGGGAAGATGGAAGACTACGAAACAAATGTCCTACCTTGCTGGTATTATTACAAGAGTGGCATGGACTCTGTCAAGGACTGGTGCAACTGGACTTTGATTAGCAGGTAGGGGCAGTGTAGAAGGATGGCTCAGGCCAGCAGTTGGACCTGTTCCTCATGGGCAGGGACATCCTTCTCCCTGTGCCCATCCGTTCGTTCCCTCACTCAAATCCCCTACTGCTCCCCAGGTATTACAGCAACCTGCAGTACTGCTTGGAGTACGAGGCAGACAAGTTTGGGTTGGGCTTCCCAAATCCCTTGGCAGAAAGCATCATCCTTGAGGCTCACACGATACACTTTGCCAACTGCTCCCTGGTGCAGCCCACCTTCTCTGATCCCCCAGAGGATGTGCTCCTGGCCATGATCATAGCCCCCATCTGCCTCATCCCGTTCCTTGTTACTCTTGTCGTGTGGAGGAGTAAAGACAGCGATGCCCAGGCCTAGGATCCATTTCTCAGCAGCCATCTTTCCCCCTTTCCCCTGCTGGAACCAGGAATCGCTCCGCCCCTCCCTACCCACTTACTCTCATTCTTCCCACAGACCTGTGGATTGGTGGAAATGGCAGCAAAGGGGACTCACGACACAATGTCTGTAGTCTTTAAAATAAAGTTATGTTTTTGTACAATATTGCCTTCCTAGTAGGGTCTGTGTGGATGACAGTCCTCCAGGGCATCATTACTGGGCAACAGAGCTTGGAGAATCTAGACGGCCCTGCTTTTGAGTTCATTTCACTGCCCTCCAACTCCACTTGAAGGCCATGTTCCTATACTCTTTCCTCCCAGGGAGAGGCCTTTCCTGCGGCTATCCAAACCCAGCTCCAGGAAATGAGCAGGAAGAGACTCCCTTCCGGCCTGGACAGCAGCTGGGGGCCTGTAGTTGGGAAGGTGTGGGAGGAGGGGCAAGAAAGCTCTTCAATAACTCCTGCAAGGAAAAAAGGCTACAGGAGCACAGCGTTGACCTTTCGTCGTGCCTCGGTTTACTCTAGAGCCAGAAAGAAGAAATATGATTACCAACAGGAATTAGTCCATACGTATCTCAGGCTTGAGGCCCAAAGCAACGGGGCGGGGGTTGGGGTTGGGGTTGGGGTGGTGGTTCCTTTACAGGATTCTACTGTTTCCCCTGTGTTCCTGGCCTTTAGCCTACATTGTATAAGAGACCCATCATGGCCACACACTGCCCCCTGGTGTCCACTAAGACCAACAACAAGACAATGTATAAAATCTGGAAGAAGCATCAGGCTGAGAAACAATGGAGGGAGGCGGGTGTTCAGAAGAGTTATCTCTGTCACAACCTAGTTCTTAGCCAGGCCCTTCTGTAAGCTTCTTGAGAAATATGGATACAATATTCTATTAACACATCTACGTCTCTGAAACTCACCATTTCTGTGTATGAACAGCGTTTCCCAGACAGGAAAGATCAGTTTCCCTCACGAGGAAATCTCTCTGACCCAATCCTTCCTGGGCTACACTTGCCAGGTCCCCCCAAACACAGGCAAAGCAGCTTTGCTTTCCGTGAAAACACCCGATTATCCTTTGCAGCACTCTTAGCCTCCTTAGAGGCGTCTGTTCTCCCTGCCGAAATATCTGTTTCCCAAAATGTCTATCTCCTGGAACATGCTTATCTGTTTTGTAGATGATATACCTGAGTTGCTTGGAACCTTCCTATTTGTTGACAAAGATATACTCCTCCCAGGCCACATCTGTCACCAAAGGACTTTTTTTTTTTTTTGTTTTGTTTTTTTGTTTTTTTTTTTTTTGAGACAAGGTTTCTCTGTGTAGCCCTGGCTGTCCTGGAACTCAGAGATCTGCCTGTGTCTGCCTCACGAGGGCTGGGGTTACATGCATGTGCCACCACCAACAAGTAATCTATATATGGTTTCCCTGACTGTCCTGGAACTCACTCTGTAGACCAGGCTGGCCTCAAATTCAGAGATCCACCTGTGTCTGCCTCCCGGTGCTGGGATTAAAAGTGAGCACAGCCACTGCCCAGCAACCTTAGCATATTTTAAATTTTCAGCTTAGATAAATATTTGCTCTATTTCCATGAATGTACATGTGTCCTTATTCGTTTTACTAATATACCCCAGGGATCTGCTGGTGTAAAAGACTGTGTACAGCAGGGTGTTGGGAAAGGCAAGTTAGAACAACTCTGGCTCAATTCTACCCTCGATGGCTTTCATCCCCTGAGAAACTTGACATATACAAATAAGAGGGGCTGGCTCAGTGGTTAAGAACATTGACTGCTCTTCCAGAGGTCCTGAGTTCAAATCCCAGCACCCACATGGTGGCTCACAACCATCTGTAATAGGATCAGATGCCCTCTTCTGGTGTGTCTGAAGACAGCTACAGTGTACTAATATACATAAAATAGAAAAAAAATCTTTAAAAAGAAACAAATAAATAAGAAATCAGAATGGATGGTGGCAGTTATGCAAGGGAAACAGCCCAAATTAATATCCACGTGCAAAGGGGGGAGGGAGGGAGGGAATCATGTGTGGACGAGATGATCACAGGAATATGCTATTAGCCTTTCTGTAGGTTGTGATAAAATACTAGCCAGAAGCAACTTAAAGGAGCAAAGTTTTATTTATTTATTTTTTGCTTAATGTTCCAGAGCATAGCTATTGGGTTTCATTGTTTCTGGGGCCATGGTGAGGCAAGAACGTCGTGGCAGGAAGCGTGGTGTGGCCAAACAAAAGCCTCATGGCAACTGAAAAGCATAACCTGGCAGAGGCTAGGGACAAGGTATACCTTTTAGGGCAGGCCCCTGGTAACCTATTACTTCCCACCAGTCTCTAACTCCCTATAGTCCACTTGGCTCTAGATTCGTTAATGAATTACCTCTTGGTAAAGTTAGATTCCTCAGGATCTGAGCACCCGAACCATAGCAAACATAGCTGGGGTCTAAGCCTTCAACATATAAACCTTCAGAGAGACATTTCCTATTCAAACCATAACTTGGAGTCAGAAGAGGGTGACCGCAGAGTTGGTCCAGGGCAAGGCCTCAGGTGGAAAGTATTTCCCTGGAGCAGACACTGTGAATGAGCGTGGATTAGGAAGTCATTGTGGACCCCAGGAGTAAAGCCCGGCTTTGTGGCTCACACCTTTGACCCCAGTACTCAGGGAGCAGAGGTAGGTGGATCTCTGAGTTTGAGGTCACCCTGATCTGTGTAGCCAGGTTGACATAGTGAGATCCTGTCTCAAACAACATCGACAAAGTTATCCAGGAGTGAGAAAATCAAGACTTAGCCAAACTGATGAGCGGGGAGGCAAACCTAATTATAAGTAGGAGTTATGATTAAAATCAATGAAGGGAATCTATAGGAACATCCATCATGAGGGGGTAAAGGAGAGGTTTTAGAGATAAGTTAGACTTTGAACTTCAGAACTGACCTAAGGGGGGAAATGGAGGGGGCTGAAAAGATAGCTCATAGGTTAAGATCAGTCACTGCTCTTACAAAGGACCAAAGTTCTATTCCAAATATCCATGTCAGGCAACTCACAACCACCTGTAATTCCAGTTCCAGATAATCCTCTTCTTGTCTTCATGGGCACTTGCATAAATGCATATATACATATAAATAAAAAGAAATTAATACCTTCTTTAAAAAGAAAGAAAGGGGGGCTGGAGAGATGGCTCAGTGGTTAAGAGCACTCACTGACTGCTCTTCCAGAGGTCCTGAGTTTAATTCCCAGCAACCACATGGTGGCTCAGAACCATCTGTAATGGGATCTGATGCCCTCTTCTGGTGTGTCTGAAGACAGCTACAGTGTACTCATATACCTAAAATAAATAGATATATCTTTTTAAAAAAACAGACCATGGACATGACACACATATGTAATCTCAGTTCTCAGAAGGTTGAGGCAGTAGGATTAAAGGTTGAGCTCTGGGATAAAGGGTGTGCTCAGCTAACATTACTTTTTTTTTCTTTTAAGATTTATTTGTTTATATATATATATATATATATATATATATATATATATATATATATGAGTACACTGTAGCTGTACAAATGGTTCTGAGCCTTCATGTGGTTGTTGGGAATTGAATTTTTTAGGACCTCTGCTCACTCCAGTCAACTCTGCTCGCCCAGTCCCTGCTTGCTCTGGCCCAAAGATTTATTTATTATTTTAAATAAATACACTGTAGGTATCTTCAGACACCCCAGAAGAGGGAGTCAGATCTCATTATGGGTGATTGTGAGCCACCTTGTGGTTGCTGGGATTTGAACTCAGGACCTTCGGAAGAGCAATCAGTGCTCTTACCCACTGAGCCATCTTGCCAGCCCTAACATTCCTTTTAAATAGAAATAAACTGAGCTACAGAGAAAGGGAGGGAGGCATGATGATAGTGATGTCCGGAAGGAAATTGAAAAAGAGAGGCAACACGTTACCATCTTGTAAAGGAAGAATGGCAGTTTTGAGTTCAAAAGGAAAAGGAAGAAAAATGGGGAGCAGCTTTGGAGCTATGAATTAAACATCGTGACAGAGAGAGATTAAGGGATTCTCATAATCATTCTGCAGGGAACAGAAAGATAGACACAGGCGGACTATCTTGAATGAGGATAACAGGGAATCAATGAAACAGCCCAGCTTCCCCTCTCTGTTTAAAGGTTGAGCATCTCCTAGCCGCTCAAGGTCAGCCTTCTTTTCAATACACCTTTTGTTTAGCTCTCTTATCCCTCAAATGGGTTCATATTGCATGTCAGGTCAGAAGACTCCCAAACTTGTATTTCTAGATCCAACAAGGCTCCCCTGAGAATCCAGTAGTGAGATTACAGCGAGCCCGGGACTCAGTAAACACGTTCTGGTCTTCAGCAATTTTCCACAGCTCAGCAGTGGAAGTACTGTTGGGAGAATGGAAACAGTAATTCTGGTTTGGGAACTGACCGGTAGTTTAGGCAGGCAAAGGGATAGATCTGACTAGTGTAAGTTGGGTATGAGTCAGATGGAGCCAAAGGGATTCTAAGTCTGGGGTCTAGAAAGGAAGAGGTTAAGAGCTAAATGTTAGTTTTGATTCTTTGAAAAAATCAAAAAGTTTTGAATCTTTGAAAATCGCGTATAGTGATGCAAACCACACAATATGCTCCCATGGTCCTACATGAAATGTAAGAGTGAAGTCAGCCTGGGTGGGGACGCAGGAGATTTTGGAATCATGAGGTTAAATTGATTGGCAATCGACACGAAGGTAAAGACGCCTCCAGATGTGGATTCTAACTTGCGTTCGGCTGACCTCGCAATTTGCAGAGGGAAACGTAGTCTATTTAAACGAGAAGACCAGAACTCTTTCTGCGCTTCATGTTGAAGTTTTCCTTTAGACAGCAGCAGATTGACTGGTGACAAGGACCGCTCCCGTCCCACGGCGGCGCCTCTGGAGAGGAGTCCGGAACCTTTCTGCTGTGCTGTCAGCCCGGACATGCTGAGGCGGAGACCGGAAGCCCCTTGTCGGTTCCGGGTTTTCTGGGCTACTACGATGGCGATGAGTTTCGAGTGGCCGTGGCAGTACCGCTTCCCGCCCTTCTTTACGTGAGGCTCAGACCCTGAGAAGCCCAGCGTAGCTCCCTCCCGTCCCCGGGGCCCAGGGCTCAGCCCTGATGATTCACTTGGGGTTCCGGGGGAGACGGGAGCCACCGGCCGCCTTGCGTCCAGCCAGCCCATCACTGTGTCCCCTAACGTGCTGCTAGGCTAGTGCTCTTCCACGCTCTAATTCCGCGTCCCGCTCCCTTCGCCTGGCAGGTTACAGCCGAACGTGGACACCCGGCAGAAGCAGCTGGCCGCCTGGTGCTCTCTGGTTCTGTCCTTCTGCCGCCTGCACAAACAGTCCAGCATGACGGTGATGGAAGCCCAGGAGAGCCCGCTCTTCAACAACGTCAAGCTACAGCGTATCCTCCCTCAGGCTCTTCCATAGCCCACACACGAGCGCGCGCGCGCACACACACACACACACACACACACACACACGCACTCCCACACTTTTCTACGTGCCCAGACTGCATCTCCCCACCTCCCTTTACCCACAGTAGGCAGGCTTCTGTTCAAACTGGACTTGGGAAACAGCTAAACCACATGGCAGACAATCCTTTTATATGCACTTCTGCAGGCAGTGCAGGCTCCCTTTCCCCTAGTGAATGAGTGCTGGGGTCTTCAAGTCCCAAGCTTTACAAACTGGACCCTTTAAAACTATTTGAATCTCCTCTCTGTGAGCCTCAAATCCCAAACCATCTTTAATAACTTTTTGACTTGCCCCACCTCTCCCAGGAAGTGAGGGTCATTTATTTCTGCTCTCTGATTCATAGGTAAAATTTGTGGAGAAAAAGGCAGAGAATGAAGTAAAGGGTAACACCCTTTATTTTCTAAAACACTTGCCTCTTTTCTTTTTTTGAGATCTGATCTCAATAGTCTAGCCCAGCCTTGGACTGGTGATTCTCCTGTGTCCATCCCATAAAAGCTGGTATTACAGGCCTGTAACACACTTTGCTAGTTCTTCCTTCTAACTGGAAGCTTGTTTGTTTTTTTACCTCCCTTTCCAGAATATTGAGGAAATGCAAACATATCTTCTTCAAAAATTGCATGTATGTATGGCAGGGAAAGGAGGGGGCTAGATGATTCTTCATTGTGGGCCGAACTTCGAAAATTTTTTATTTAACCTAATTTAAATGTAGGCCATCCCTTAACCTTAAATCAGGGAAACTTCCTGTGGAGTCAATTCAGATTGTATTAGAAGAACTGAGAAAGAAAGGTGGGTTCAGTTCCTCAGATGCCTGTTTGTTTGTTTGTTTAAAAGATATATTTATTTCATGTATATGAGTACACCATTGCTCTCTTAAGACACACACCAGAAGAGGGCGTCAGATCTCATTACAAATGGTTGTGAGTCACCATGTGGTTGCTGGGAATTGAACTCAGAATCTTTGGAAGAGCAGTGAGTGAGTGCTCTTAACCACTGCGCCATCTCTCCAAGCCCCCTGCTCCCCACCCCCAGACAGGGTTTCTCTGTGTAGCCCTGTCTGTCCTGGAACTCACTCTTTAGACCAGGCTAGCCTCAAACTCAGAAATCCACCTGTCTCTGCCTCCCAAGCGCTGGGATTAAAGGCGTGCGCCACCGCCCGGCTTTTGTTGCTTTTCAATACTGTTTTTTACATGTCCTGTGGTATTTGCCTTGTATGTCTGTATGAAGGTTTTGGATCCCCTGGAACTAGAGTTACAGACAGTTGTAAGCTACCATGTGGGTGCTGGGAATTGAAGCTGGGTCCTCTGGAAAAACAGTGTTCTTAACCACGGAGCCATCTCTCCAGCCCCTCCCCCTCCTTTTTTCTCACTTGGAATCTTTTTTCCTGAGGGCACAGCAAGGCAACTTTTCCTTTTAGTGACTTTTTTTTTTTTTTTTTTTTTGTCTCCCCCAGCTTGAAGCCTCAAGTATTCTGAGATGGCCTAGTTCTCCCTCCACCCCCACCCCTTAGTATACAGAATTAAAATCCCTCTCTGGCCTAAGAAAGATAGACTAAGGAGAACAGGATGCCTTATAAGTAAGAATAGTAAAACTCCTATTGTATCTCTTGTTCTGAAAGCAGAGGCTCGTCCACTCTGCCGGGTGTTGGTAGTTGCCTCTGTGCCTTTTTTAGAGCACGATGCTCTCATAAGTATCTGTTTTACAGGGAACCTCGAGTGGTTGGATAAGAATAAGTCTAGCTTCCTGATCATGTGGCGGAGGCCAGAAGAATGGGGGAAACTCATTTACCAATGGGTGAGGCCATCCTGCTAAACACTAGGCAATGACCCATGGCAAAGAAGAACTGTTGCCTGTGCCCAACAGATAGCTGGTGTCCTAAGATGCAGACCTGGCAAAGTGGGGAGTGGGCGAGAGTGGAAGCATGGGCCTCGCTGGCAACCATCCTTCAGTGATGCAATGTCTCTCCTGCACAGAATCTCTCTTTCTTTGACTGTAGGAGGCCAGAGGCTACGTGAGGCCATGTTTGGATAGAATGCAGCCCTGGGAGCCATGAGTGCTATTGTTGGCTGGAGCCTCTGGCCACAGGAGATAAATGGGGAAAGGAAGGGAGAGAAAAAAAAAAAAACCTGGGTTCCCTCTCCCTCCCACTGTGCGTTCATGGCGTTGTCCACATGAATGCACCTTCTGAACTAGTGCGGGTGTGAGCACAGAATACTCTGTCCCTCAGATTCCTACTCACCACCAGCTCCAAACATTCCCGAGGGGGGGGGGGGAAGCATCAACAGCCTAAATATAACAAATACACACCGCCCATTCCTGAACAGAAAATAACCAGGATGAGAGGTCACTTTTCAGACACGTGAACGGCTGTGGTTTCGTGGTTCCGAATGTGTGTACACACATACAAATATAGCACCTGTAGGGTTTACAGACTTAGGACACTGCAGAGGTCACAGTCCTCGTTTGGGTATAGGTACCATTCCTGGAGGGGAAAAAAAAGGCAGAGCTGAAGTTTACCCTCTCTTAAGAGACTCTTGGTCCTTGCTCAGCCTCGTTTTCTGTGCCCTCAGGTCTCCAGGAGTGGGCAGAATAACTCTGTGTTCACTCTATATGAACTGACCAGTGGGGACGACACGGAGGGTGAAGGTAACGCCTTTTTCTTCTTCCATTTCTCTCTGTAGCTCTGGCTGTGTAAACCAGGCAGGCCTTGAACTAAGAGATCTGCCTGCCTCTGCCTTTGCCTCCCAGGTTCTGAGATGAAAGGTGTGTGCCACCACCTCCCGACCAGTATTGGCTTAATGCTTCTTCAGACTAACCATTTCTGTCTCTGAATAGTTCCATAATGCAAAAGTCTTAAGGTTTTTTTGTTGTTGTTGTTGTTGTTGTTTTTGTTTTTGTTTTTTTGGTTTTTTTTTGCTTTTCTTGAGATTTACTTTGTTATGTGTGTGAGTGTTTACCTGAATATACTACATAATGCCTGGTGCCCATAGAGGCCAGAAGGGGTCATTGGATGAATCCTTTAGAACTATCATGAGCTGTCATGTAGGTGCAGAGAATCGAACCCTTTACCTCCTTAAGAGCAGCAAGTATTCTTAACTGCTGATCCATTTCTCCGCTCATCTAAACATTTCATACCACTTGAATTCACAAACAGAACCACTCTTTGTTGGTGTGAATGTTTGTGTATTTTATAAGATTTTTCAGGGAAATGTTCAGAATTGTTGCTGTAGAAGCCAGTTGAGGAACCAGCGTAGGGGATTAAGCTCGGAATCTCATTCCTTGCTGACTCAAGCTCTCTTTCACTGTTCCTTCTTACAGAGAGCTCAAGATTTGTGGGTGTCAGCTGAAGATATTGGGCCAACACCCCCAGCCCCACCCCCAACCCATTTAAAAACTTTGGGTTTATGCCAGGCAAGGATTTGTATGGCCTTTGATTTTTGCATAGAGTAAACACCTCCTTAGCTCTTTTTTTCCTGTGACTCTTTATTCTGATCCCCAGGATCACTAAAGATTTCAGTCTTTGCCAGGGTAAGGGGGGTTGGGGGTTCCTGCCAGGCTGTGACTGCTCCAGCACTTTATACCTCTTGGCTGTCTCCCCTCCCCTGCAGGCCTCTGCTTGCTGTTCCCACCAGCAAGCACCCCATGAGTTCAGCACTACAGCCTGGCCCAGCCCACCACTCAGCCTGTGCAAAGCTGGAGGCTTCCCCAGAATGCTCACTCCCTGACTTGAGCTGGGCTCCCTCGGGGTGAAGTGAGCAAGCCTGTCAAGGCTTGTCTGCTGCCTCTTACATCTCCCAAGAGTATCATCCCATATCTCTGGTCTAGATACTCCGCTGGCCCTTGGTGTCCTTACAATTAGGAAAGGATAGGCATTAGCTCTGAACTTCAGCAGTCTCCTGGCTACGGGGTACCAACCACGCCTGTATTTATTAAGGCAGATCCGCCTGATTTGTACAGGGTCCCTGTGCAGTGCATGGACACTGGCTTAGGTCTGATTACCAGGGTTACTTTGTGGTCCTAACGGCAAAAGGTATCCCTGGCACATCAGATATTTGATGGGAACAAAGGGAAAGAAGGCTCGGGGGCAGGTCATTCAGAATTGGGGAGGGTGAAGTAAGCCTGATCCATTTCATGCTGGCCCAGGCTGCCTTCTTCTCCGAACTCCCCAGGAATGCCCAGGCATTGTGAGGTACAGCTGCAGCAGTGCAGACACTATACAAATAGGCCATCCTGGCTTTGGAAGGTCTCAGCTTCTAGCTCAGCCACAGTGAGAACTGAGTATCCCTGACTGAGCATCTCTTCCTGTCTAGAGTTCCATGGGCTGGATGAGGCGACCCTGCTGCGCGCTCTACAGGCCCTACAGCAAGAGCACAAGGCTGAGATTATCACTGTCAGCGATGGCCGAGGAGTCAAGTTCTTCTAGCAGAGACCTGGCTCCTTTACTTCTTACCTTCCACCTTTCCAGGGCTTTCAAAAGGAGGCAGACCTAGTGTCCCCACAGACTGGATCTGTCACTCCGCCAGACTCAAAGGGCTCAAGTCCTAAAAGCTCAGACTTAGGGATGTTCCCACGTAACCCATTATTTCTGTCCCTGGGATAGGGCAAGCCCACAGTGCCACGGAGAAAGGATGCGTTTCCTGCCCTACCTCCTTTCCCATCCTATACTGTCCCCGAGCCAGGGTTTATAAACCTGACACTTTACACGTGTTCTCACACACAAGTACACACCCACCTACATGCGCCTGCACCAGCTTCTTTCTCCTCCTCCCACTCCTTCAGCTGCTGTTGCCTCCCTTCTCAGGCTGGTGCTGGATCCTCCCGAGGGATGGGGGAAGCCCTGGCTGCAGGCAGCCGTCCAGGCAATATGAAGATAGGAAGCCCCAGAAGGGGCCCGGCGGTGAGAGGCGGGCCCACTCTGATTTATGATATTAAAATCTCTACTCCCACTGTCGGCCTGTTACTGCTGCTGAACTGGGGCTAGGGAAGGCGGTGCACAGTTCCACCTGACTGAGTTCCAGCCAAGGAAAAAGAAGAATCCTTTGGCCTTTGTACAGAAAGGCCTGGGGGGGGGGGGGCTCCGGAGAGCCTGTGGTTTGCCTTGTGTGCTGGGTGGGTCCTGTGGAGGAGTGCGGGTGGGACACAGCTTGGGGACAGGCTGCTTGCTCTCTAAATTGGAGTCACTTAATTGCTCCCCCATGGAAGTCCTGAACTATTCTGAAGCCCCTCCCTCCACCCATGATGGTCTGGGTGGGGTAGCTGTGGCCAAGGGGAGCTGGTGGGGGGGTAAACCGGATGTGGACTTTGGTTTATTGAAGACTTTGGCAAACACAAGGGGAGGAAAGAGAGCCCACAGCAAAAACAGTCTTTCTGGCCAGGGCCAGGCTCAGGCCAAAGTGGGGTGGAGTTGATGGGTGACAAGCTCTTGGTGGGGAGGGGCTTGACTGGAGTAGCCACAACCCATCCTTGTGCAGACCAGGGGCCTAGCAGAGCCAAGAAAACCATACCTTTCCCACACCGATGTTAGGCCTGGAGCTACTACTCCTGATTAGGACCGGGTAGTGCGCCTTATCAAGGGTGCGCAGGCTGGTGGTGCCCCTCCCCCTCGCTGAGGCATAGGAGCAGCGGTCACTTTTCATCTCCTGTCCCAGTGTTCTCCAACTCCCCCACCCCAAACGTGTTTGCCCTCTCCTGGTGCGGGAGCCTACCCGCTGCTGCCTCCCACTCACTCAGCTCTTGCCGAGAAGAAGGTTTAAAGGCGGGGACTCTGGAAAGCAGGGCAGCCGGGGGGCTAAGCAGCGGTCGAGATGAGGGGCAGTACCCCAGCTCCACACGCCAGGCTCACAAGGGGTGGCCCTGGGGGGTGAGGACCGGTCTAGGCTGGGGGCGGGTCGTGGGGCGGAGCTGGGGGCGGGTCGCGGGGCAGGCCAGTCGGGGGCTGGGGCCCCAGCAGCTCAGCCGGAGCGCGGCGTACCCAGCCGGTCCGCCTGTCAGGCTGCCGCCTCCAGCCGCCTGGCTTTCCGTTCTGCGGCTCCTGGCCCTTCCCATGCTAGCACCTCGAAACACGGAGACCGGGGTCCCCATGTCCCAAACCGAGGCTGACCTGGCTCTGCGGCCATCTCCGGCTCTCACCTCTACCGGGCCGACCCGCCTGGGGCCACCTCCTCGCCGAGTGCGCCGCTTCTCTGGGAAGGCTGAGCCTCGGCAGCGCTCTTCGAGACCTAGCCGCCGCAGCTCAGTCGATCTGGGACTGCTGAGCTCCTGGTCTCATCCAGCCTCACTCCTTCCTGAACCCCCGGATCCTCCGGACTCCGCTGGCCCCACGAGGAGCCCACCTTCAAGCTCTAAAGAACCCCCCGAGGGCACATGGACCGGGGCAGCCCCCGTGAAGGCTGTGGACTCTGCATGTCCTGAGCTTACGGGATCTTCAGGAGGTCCAGGATCCCGGGAGCCACCGAGAGTTCCAGATGCTGCAGCCCGTGAACGGCGGCGGGAGCAGGAAGAAAAAGAGGACACAGAAACCCAGGCTGTGGCAACGTCTCCGGACGGCCGATACCTCAAGTTTGACATTGAGATTGGAAGAGGTTCCTTCAAGACCGTGTATCGAGGGCTAGACACCGACACCACGGTAGAGGTGGCCTGGTGTGAGCTGCAGGTGCGGCTGGGCATCCCCTCGGTGGTGCCACGGGATGGGGCCTTTGGGGGTCTTAGGTTGGGGAAACGGGAGGACAACATCACAGGAAGGATCACTTTTTTTGTCAGCTGTCCAAGCGCTCTTGCTTTCCTTGCCGGCATGATTTTACTGACTCTGGGTGGTTTCAGGAGAAACTGAGCCAGGTGGTATATAGTGGCTGCCAATGAACATAGACAACTTTCAGACCTCTATATAAACCTGAGGGTTGAAAAATGGGTGAACAGCGGGTAGCCCCCCAGTCTCTCCTGCCCCTTCCACTCTTGCTCCTTCAAGTTCTGACACTTTCCTCTGTGACTCTGGACCTCCTCTTCCTCCTCCTCCTCCTCCTCCTCCTCCTCCTCCTCCTCCTCCTCCTCCTCCTCCTCCTCCTCCTCCTCCTCCTCCTCCTCCTCCTCCTCCTTTCTCCTCCTCCTCCCTCTTTACAAACTTAGAGACCGCGGTATATGGGAGTTCAGGAGCTGAGGACAAGGCCCTCTCCACCTCCAGAAAGATTTAGGGTAGTTGTGGCAGAAGGGGGTTCTCCAAGCCCTTTCTGGAGCTGTCAACTTTACAGACTTCTCAACAGTTTCAAGGAGCGGGACAGGACGCTCTAGTCCTAGCTGGAGTCCGGTTTCTCATCTCTATGCATACCTGGGGTCTCCCTTTCCATTGCCAAAGGAACTGAGCCCTTTCAACTTTTAGACTTCAGGAGGATGTGGATTGGCTGTTTCTTCCTCCCGGGGCTCCCACTCTAAGTGAGTGGTCCTGGAAAATTTTAGGGTACAAAACCAGGAGGAAGGCTCCTTCCACTTAGATCCTGGCATAGGGTTCTCTCCTAGCGACTGCTAGTGCTGCGCTGCGCCCCAGGCTCTAAGCCCCGCCTGGAAAATCAGCCAGACTCGGGGGAGGGGGAGGGAGAGGGAGGGAAGAGGGGTGGGGCAGCTCCAGCCATGGGGGGTGGCCTCCTGGCCCTGGATCTTTTCTTTCTTGGTATCTTCCTCTAACTCTGTCTAGATTCTGCAGTTCCTAATTTTTAGGGCCAACCTCTTGATGGCCCCAATTCCCTGCTCCAGGTCTGCCTGCTGCCTGCCAGCTGCCACCCCCCCCACACACACACCCTCACCCCACCCCGCCCCTTCCACAGTCGGCTCTGGAGGCCACAAAGGCGCTATTGAGTGCATAACTCCCAGACCTGGTTGCATAAAGGCGCTTGTGTCCAGCAGGGGGTCCGGAGTGCTGCCCCAGGCCCAGAGTGGATGCATTTTAGAGCAATAAGAAAGGACCAGCCAAAAGTTGGGGGTCTACAGCCCTTCTGGCTGGCGGTCTCACCAACCATACCCCAGCTGTATGCTCCTGCCCTTATTTCTTCCCCCCAGCTCTACCCCAGGTGTCCCATGCTCTTCTTGGGGTGTGTGTGTCTGGAACTGATGTGACCCCCCGTCACCCCATCCCACAGACCCGGAAACTCTCTCGGGCCGAACGGCAGCGTTTCTCCGAGGAAGTTGAGATGCTCAAGGGGCTACAGCACCCCAACATCGTCCGCTTCTATGACTCCTGGAAGTCGGTGCTGAGGGGCCAGGTTTGCATCGTGCTGGTCACAGAACTCATGACCTCGGGCACGCTCAAGACGTGAGCTCTGGCCTGGGTGGGAGGGGTGGTGGTGGATAGAACGTCACTCCGAGGCTCTGGGAACTTCTCCCAAGTCACTTCAAACTTCCAGACTTGAAACCAGGCTCTCTCCCTCTTACCAGTCTGGGTGAATGTCAATGTACACCGAGCATACAGGTCAAAACTTTAGGTGTCTTCACCGCACCCTCATTCTCAACAGTGGTGTCTCAAAACTCCTCCCACTGGGTTCCCCCCCCCCATCTTTGCCTCCACCTTGCTGTTCCCCCCACTGTCACCCTTCCAACTCCCAGCAGCCCTCCTAAAGGACCCTTCCCAATCTGCACTCCCTTTCAAGTTCTACTATCTTCCTGCAAACCAGGGGAGACCTGACCCTTTTAAACCTCTTCAAGATTTCCCACTGCCCTGCGGGTAAAGTCCGTTCAGTCCCTCAGACACACTCTCCTCTTGAGCAGAAGTTACAGACAAATCCAATTCTCAGTGATTCCTCCCATTCTGAACTGTCACTCCTGTGGCTCTCCAGCCTGGAAAGTCTCCCTCTCTCCCTCCCCGTTTTCACCCTTGAACTTGTATTCCTTCAACACAAAAGTTAGTCCTTCCCCACGCTGCGGACCATTAGTCATTCCTTCCGGCGCTCCCACAGCACTGTCCTTGGCTGCAGCCCTATCTGCGAATTTACCATCAGAATCATTTTGTAACCTGTTTATTGCACTCATTGACTCAGTTTCTTTCCGGCCCAGTGGGGTCTAAATTAAAATAATGCTGGCAGAGGAGGCAGAGGTGGTAGAGTGGTACCCGCTCACTGTCCGGCAAGGATGGGTTAGGAGGGAATTTTCCAGTCCCGATAGATATCCCTGCCCTGACCACGGTTACACACCCTCTCCCAGGTACCTGAGGCGGTTCCGCGAAATGAAGCCCCGAGTCCTTCAGCGCTGGAGTCGCCAGATCCTACGGGGACTTCATTTCCTTCATTCTCGAGTGCCCCCCATCCTGCACCGAGATCTCAAGTGTGATAACGTCTTCATTACTGGCCCTTCAGGCTCTGTCAAAATCGGAGATCTCGGACTGGCCACGCTCAAGCGCGCCTCCTTTGCCAAGAGCGTCATTGGTGCGTTTCTCCAGCAGGACCCTTGCTTCTGCTACCTCCCTTGCATAAGAAAAAAGCATGGGACCCCTCACACTGCTCCAGCAGAGCTACCGCTCTAGGGAGACCCATTTTTCCTGCCCCCGACACAGGCTTTGGGCAAGAGTTGGTCACCAACACTCCAGAACTCCTGGGGTTGCTCTTGGGCTATTAAGGCTCCCCCCNCCCCCCCCCCCGTGATATACCCAAGTGAAGAGAGGAGACCAGGAGGAAGAAGCCTAATTCTTTCTGTGGGTCCAATAGGGACCCCGGAATTCATGGCCCCTGAGATGTACGAGGAAAAGTACGACGAGGCTGTGGATGTGTACGCCTTTGGCATGTGTATGCTGGAGATGGCTACGTCTGAGTATCCCTACTCTGAGTGTCAGAACGCAGCACAAATCTACCGCAAGGTCACTTCGGTGAGAAGGGTGGGGTTTGGGGATCCCCAGTGACCCTCCCACTCTTCTACCCTTTAACTAGTCTGTATGTAGCTAGTACCCTTTATATGCTCATATATTAATATATAACATTAGCACATATTATATTAACATATCTATTAAGAGTATATACTATATATTGTACATATATTAAATTATGTATATATGTGTACACACACACACACACACATATATATATATAAAACCAGTCCACGAGGCCAGACAGAAAGATGCCCTGGGGAAACAGAAATGTATTGTATGCACATAAGCCCTTCACACAAGCTGGAAAGAATCTGTTTAATCCCAAGAGTTTACAGATAATTTCACATCCAATCTCAGTAGATTTTTCTAGTTGCCCGGCTAGGTGAGCCAAGCAAACGTTTTACCCTGCGCTTTACAAATGAGAGAACAAGCAGCTGGCAGTCTTGGTCAAGGTCACACCAACAATATGCGGAGGGAATGGGATCGGAAATCGAGTCTTTCAGTACCAGCATCCTCCCCCAACCTCCCCCAGGCCTTGGCGCCTGCCTGCACTGCAAACTTGCTGAGAGGGGGTCGCAGGCAACCCGAGGCCTCATGAGATCCCTTCTCTCAGGGCACAAAGCCCAACAGCTTCTACAAGGTGAAGATGCCAGAGGTGAAGGAGATCATTGAAGGCTGCATCCGCACGGATAAGAATGAGAGGTGGGGTCCGGGGCAGAGACGGGATGGAGATGATGGGGCAGTGGCAGCGGTCTCCGCTCACTGTCCGGCGGTTCCCAGGTTCACCATCCAGGATCTCCTGGCCCACGCGTTCTTCCGCGAGGAACGAGGTGTGCACGTGGAGCTGGCAGAGGAAGATGATGGAGAGAAGCCGGGCCTCAAGCTCTGGCTGCGCATGGAGGATGCGCGGCGTGGGGGGCGCCCACGAGACAACCAGGCCATCGAGTTCCTGTTCCAGCTTGGCCGGGACGCTGCGGAGGAGGTGGCTCAGGAGATGGTGAGGAGAGTATAGATAGATAGACCCTGCTTTGCTTGAGTGTGTAAAAGGTTCAGCCAGCCGGGGCGTGGTGGCGCACGCCTTTAATCCCAGCACTCGGGAGGCAGAGGCAGGCGGATTTCTGAGTTCAAGGCCAGCCTGGTCTACAAAATGAG
>NC_034603.1:68733031-68740337 GCF_900095145.1 Mus pahari
GTGAAAAGGTTCAGCCAATTTGCCAATTTGCCATCAGTCATCAGGAGGGGCCGGGGTGCAGCTCTGGAGTAGTGAGGGGAGACCCCCTACCCAGAACTGTAGCTCCTACAGGGGTCTCTCGCCTCTTCCACCCTAAGCCATCTGCGCACACCAGGATTCAGAACAAATCCTGGAAACCCTAACCTCACTTCTTTACCTTGCAGATTCGTTTATCACAGAATGCCCATCTTGGCAAGTTATCTCTTTAGTTTTCCCTCTCCACCTTCTTTGTCTCTTCCCCCCTCTATGCTTAGCATCATCAGTTCCAGGATGGTCACTCGGGGTCACTCCTCCGGTGTAAAAGCTAAATGCTTCTTTTCAAATCCGTGGGTGGGGGTGAGGGATAGGGGTGGCTCTATACAACCTCAAATCTTTTTTTTTGTTTTGTTTTGTTTTGTTTTTTTGTTTTCCGAGACAGGGTTTCTCAGTATAGCCCTGGTTGTCCTGGAACTCACTCTGTAGACCAGGCTGGCCTTGAACTCAGAAATCTGCCTGCCTCTGCCTCCCAAGTACTGGGATTAAAGGCGTGCGCCACCACACCCGGCACAACCTCAAATCTTGGACTTTGTTTCATACCTGAATACATTTCCCGTCCCTCTCCTCTGCTAGACTAGAAACTATCCGTAGTTGGGTAATATTTTACTGATTTTTTTTCCCCCTCAGTCCTTTACTGTTTGACAATAGTAGGTGTTCCTTAACATTATGTGTGACTTAAAGAAAGAAAGCATTTTCACGTGACCCTCTTGGGAGGGCAATGGAATGTATGCTCAGAGAGACTGACAGTTTTGTTTAGAGTCCTAAGAAAACAAATGACAAAGAGGGATGTAATCTCAAGCTTTTCAGATTTGAAATCAGATGGCCCTTTTACTCACCCAGCAAAGCCCACACATCAAAACTGATTGAAAAGGAGAGGGGAAATGATGGGCAGAGATTAGTGGAAGAGAGAGTACATGTGGAGATAGATGCCAGGGCAGAACCTTGAGAGCTTGTTGAGAACCTGAATGGAAGGAGGGGTGAGAATATGGGATTCTCAATAGAGGAGTGGCAGTTTCGAGGTCAAGGGTCATCTGTGATGGGTCAAGAAGCTGAGAGTGTGCTGCCTTAGTGGGGCATGGTTGTTTGGCTGCTTTTTTTTTTTTTTTTTTAAAGATTTATTTATTTATTTTATGTATCTGAGTGCACTGTAGCTGTCTTCAGACACACCAGAAGAGGGCATCAGATCCCATTACAGATGGTTGTGAGTCACCATGTGGTTGCTAGGAATTGAACTCAGGTCCTCTGGAAGAGTAGTCAGTGTTCTTAACCACTGAGTCATCTCTCCAGCCCTGGGGTCACATTTTTTTTTTGTCTTTAAATCCCAGCACCCAGGAGGCAGAGGTAGATGAGTCTCTTATGAATCCAGCCAGTGAGCTCCAGGCCAGCCGGAGATACACAGTGAGAGCGCTTGGCACAAAAGCCGTCTCCAAAGCACTGCCAAGCTTGACCGGAGTCAGTCTTTTTAGAGTGGCATCTTGTTTATTTTGTGTGTGACTGTACACATGTATGTGGGGGTGACATGTGCCCCAGCATGCACGTAGAGGTCAGAGGACAACTTGTAGGAGTCAGTTCTCTCCTTCCATCATGTGGGTCCTGGCGATCAAGCTCGGGCTGTCGGGCTTGGCCACAGCCACCTTTAGACATAGAGACATTTTACCTGCCCTCAAGATCCAATCTTCATCTATTATCTGTAAGGGAGCAAGGGATTCCTGTGTGTGTGTGTGGGGGGATATGTATGCACATGTATACATGTGTGCACATGCTTTTACATGGGTACTGGAGGCTAGAATTCAGGTCTTTATGATCGCAGTATCATGTCCAAAACAACAATGGCAAAATGTATCCCATAATGTTATTGAGGAGACCTAGTTGAGTTTAGTTAACACACATGGTCATTAATCAATAAATAGTTCCTTCCTTATTCCTAGAGACTTCAAAAGGTTGTCCTTATACCCCCTCCCACCCCCCTATGTACAGATGTGTATGTGCCTATTTGTGAAGTCAGTTTAAAGGTGTCCTGATCCTGATGGATCTATTCGCCCCTCCCCTCTCTCTGCATGTACAGATATGTAAGTGTTAAGTGTATGCATGTGGAAGCCAGAAGTTACTTTGGATGTTATGTCTCAGGAACCTGCAACCTTGTTTTTTTCTTATTTTACTTTATTTTTATTTTATTTTATGTGAGTACATTGCTGTCTTCAGACACACCAGAAGAGGGCATCAGATCCGATTACAGATGGTTATGAGCCATCATGTGGTTGCTGGGAATTGAACTCAGGACCTCTGGAAGAGCAGTCAGTGCTCTTACCCATTGAGCCATCTCTCCAGCCCAGCAACCTTGGTTTTTTGAGACAGCTTTTCTCTGTGTAGTCCTGGCTGTCCTAGAACTCACTCTGTAGATCAGGCAGGCCTTGAACTCAGAGACTGCCTACATCTACCTCCAGAGTTCTGGGGTTAATGGGCAGACAGGGACTTGGGGCTTGCTAATTAGGCTAGACCAACTGGCCAGCAAGCCCCTGGGCTCTGCTTTTTCTGCCTCCCAAGCACCGGGGTTTCAGGCGTACCTGAAGCTTTATGCGAGCATTGAGGGTTAGGCTCATGCTTTATGCTTAATGCAGCAAGCATGTTACTAAGTTAGGGAGCTGCTTGATCTTTGGGGGAATCTGTAACTGTCTCCCTTCCTATCCTGACTCCAGGTAGCCTTGGGCTTAGTCTGTGAAGCTGACTACCAGCCAGTGGCCCGTGCAGTTCGAGAACGGGTTGCCGCCATCCAGCGGAAGCGGGAGAAGCTTCGAAAAGCTAGGGAATCGGAGGTTCTCCCACCAGACTCAGGACCTCCTCCGGCAACTGTGTCTATGGCTCCGGGTCCCCCCAGTGCCTTCCCCCCAGAGCCTGAGGAGCCAGAGGCTGACCAGCATCAATCCTTCCTCTTCCGCCATGCCAGCTACTCATCTACTACATGTAAGTCACTCCCACTTTGAGTTCTGGGTCCCAGAAGTCCAGCCCAACCCAGCTTTTCAGCTCTAGCCATGAACCTTCCTTTAGGGACAAACACTCCCACAATTCCCTCCTGGCTCCAGGCCCTTCTTTGCCCAGACAGGTCCCCCTCCTCTACCACCACAGTCCTTTATTATTATTATTCTTATTATTTTTTGATCCACTCCCTCCCCTACCAGCTGATTGCGAGACTGATGGCTACCTCAGCTCCTCCGGCTTCCTGGATGCCTCAGACCCTGCCCTTCAGCCCCCTGGGGGTGTGCCATCCAGCCCCGCTGAGTCCCATCTCTGCTTGCCCTCGGTGAGAGGGGGTCACCCGGGAGCCTCCCAACCAGTCAAAGTCCAAGACCTCTCCCTCTGTCCTGGTTCTCAACCCCCTAACCCGTTCCCTGGGTTCCTGCAGCACACTATTCTTGCCTGTATGTCTCTAATTCTGTTTTCCTAGTCTTCTCCCCACATCCTGACACCATTTCCTCAGGTCTCCACAATCATCAGCCGCCATTGTCCCCTGACCTCATGAATTCTATCGTCTTTCAGGGTTTTGCCTTGTCCATTCCACGGTCTGGCCCTGGCAGTGACTTTTCTCCTGGGGATAGGTATGCTCTGGTTTAAGTTGGAGGTAGCAGGGTGAGACACAGAATGTCCTGGGTTCCCACTGTCTACTTAAACCCTTCTGTCTCCCTTCCCTGGTCCAGCTACGCCTCAGATGCAGCATCAGGCCTCAGTGACATGGGAGAAGGGGGGCAAATGAGGAAAAATCCAGTGAAGACTCTTCGACGGAGACCCCGATCCCGGCTCCGGGTCACTAGTGTAAGGAGGGCCCAGGAACTTCCCTGAAGATGGGGGTGGGGGGAGAAAAGTGGAGTTGTCCTGTGTGACTGGTTGATGCTTTGAGGCATCTAGTCTAGTTTCAATGGCAGACTCTGGGCGGAGAATCTGTTCTCCACTTCCACTCTGGCCAGAGTGCATTGGCTACAGCAGGGTGGAAACACATGGCCGAGGCCTCTGAGGCCGCTGAGGCTGCTGAGGCCGCTGAGGCCTCCGAGGCAGAGGTAGAGGCGTTGATTGCTTCCCTTCTGCTGCCACCTTTGAATCTGAAGGTCTCAGACCAGAGCGACAGAGTTGTCGAGTGTCAGCTGCAGACTCACAACAGCAAGATGGTGACGTTCCGATTTGATCTGGATGGGGACAGCCCAGAAGAAATTGCAGCTGCCATGGTGAGCGGGAGAGAGATGAGGACAGAGTGTTTGGCTTCTGTGTAAGCTCTCCCCCCCCCCCCCATCCACTGGTGCTGACATTTATACCCTGACCCTGCAGCGGGGGTGTATAAACACTGGTCAGCAGGGCGACTCTGAAGATGCTTTGGCCCTTGGGGGGGGGGAGATGTCTGTGTATCCAGTCAGGTTAAGCACTTTGCTATCGCTGTGGACTGGGGAGATAAGAGTGATGTGAGTTCCTCCCAGAGGTGTCACAAGCGACTGGAAGTAAAGGATGGACTGGAGTAGCGTGGGAAGGAGTGGGATTTGCCCAGGTCCTGGCAGATGAGTAGCAATGGTGGGGAAGCAAAGTCTGTGGTGGCTCTGTGGTGGCGGGAGTTGGGGCGGGAGGAGAGAAGGGCATGGCCTTCTGGAAGCATGGCATGAGCAGAGCCATCAGTGCTGAGTACTGGGAGGATTTAGGGAGGAGACCACTGTTACTGGAGAAAAGGGATCCTGCAGGAGTGTCCTGGGAAGTGGAATTCAGCACAACACATCACAAGAGCTAAAGAAGGACAGCTGTGGGCAGTTCATGCCTGTAATCTGAGCTCTTAGCCAGAAGATCAATGATTGGGGTCATCCTTGGCTGCATAGCAGTTCAGGGCTAACCCAGGCTACATGAGACTTTGTGAAGCAAACAAAGAAAGTTAGGCAGAGAGGGACATGCTGAAAATGGGTTTGTTTGTTTGTTCATTTGGTTTTTTTTAGATTTTTAAATTTTTTAAAAAAATTTTATTTAACGTATGAGTGCTCTGCTGAGTGTACACTTGTATGCCAGAACAGGGCATCAGATCTCTCTATAGATGGTTGTGAGCCACCATGTGGGTGGTGGGGAGTGAACTCAGGACCACTGGAAGTACAGCCAGTGGGGTTTTTTTTTTTTTTTTTTTTGGCCTTGAACTTCTTTTTTATTATTATTATTAGTTATTTTCTTTATTTACATTTCAAATGCTATCCCGAAGGTTCCCTATACCCTCCCCCCCGCCCCTGCTCCCCTACCCACCCACTCCCACTTCTTGGCCCTGGCATTCCCCTGTGCTGGGTCATATAAAGTTTGCAAGACCAAGGGGCCTCTCTTACAGCCAGTGTTCTTAATCACAGAGCCATCTCTCCAGCCTGAGAATGGATTTTTAAAGACTGTTCTGTTGTGAGATAGGGGAAGGTTTTAGGAGTAAAGACTCTGATCGGGAGGTAGACAGAAGAAGTCAGGTAGGCAGAAAGGAGAAATGAAATATGGGAAAAGAAGAAAGGCTAAAGCTAAGGGTTGTTTCAGGGAAATCGCTGTGTAGTCCAGGAAGCTCTTGACGTAGTACGGTGTGGGTCGTGGATGCCCAATAAATATTTGCTGAGTTGATATGCTAGGGAGGCAGGGGGAAGGGATATCAAGGGCACCCTGTATCAGAGGACCAAAGAGGAGCAGGCTACTTAGAGAGAAATTGGAAATGAGAGCAGGTTTTTTTTTTTTTTTTTTTTTAAGAGTCATGGTGAGCTTGAGTAATAGCTGAGTTAAGGGTCTCCATGGCAACAGGAAATGGCCAGGCAGAGCTGGAGAGGGATGGGTTTGGGAGTCCTCAGTCCAGAGCTGAGGGTGAAAATAGACCTGCAAGGCGAGAGACCAGAAAACTTTGAGGGTGTCTCTCGGAAACTCCCCTGTTCTAGAACAAGAAGCGGGAGACAAGGTCCTGGAAGACAGGAAGTTGGAGCCAAAGAAGCAGAGGAGTATTAGTGAGGTCAGGATGAATTCCAAGCAGGTGGCACAGAGGGGATCCTGAGGCAAGACCACACTGTTAGAAGTCTTGATGGGAGACCGTTTCAACAGAACGGGGTGGCACGGGTCAGATGATATACAGAAACATCGGCCTTTAGGAATTCTTCCCTAAAGCCTCTTTGATGCCATTCACCTAGTCTCCAGAACAAAGAAAAGTGTCACCTGTCACCTAAGGCTAGTCATCTTCGGTCAAGTCTTCCAGAGTCTTTAATAAGCTACACAAATTTCTGAGTAGTTCCTAGAAATGTCTGGGTGCCTTTCTGCCTCTGCTTCCTCTCTCTACTTGGGGGTCTGTAGGTCTGAAAACCCCCCTGGTTCCCATGCCCACCCAGAAGCCACACAATCCAAGTGACCCAGCCCTGAACCGGGATCCAGTTCCCTTCCCCTTCCCACGAGGTCACTCCTCTGTAGCAGGGTTTGAGACTTAGATCTAATTTTGCTGCTTTTCATTGTCATTGGATATTTGGGACTCTAAAACTAGGAAGTGTGGCCTTTACACTATAGTCCGTCCAACTCCACCAGGGCCCTGTCTTCAGACTATTCTGCCTTTCATATGGCTGTTTTCTTGGTTTTGGCTGTTCTTCTGTCTCTTCTGATGGCTAGCTAGGGTAGAGTGGAAGAAAGTCTAGCTTAGCAGTGGTTCTCAACCTTCCTAATGCTGCGAGCCATTAGTACCAGTCCTTCTGTTATGGTGCCCTCCAGTCATAAAAGTATTTTGTTGTTATTCATAATTGTAATTTTGCTACTGTTTTGAATCACAATTTCAATATCTGTTATAGAGGATATCTGATATATGACCCTGAAGGCGTTGAGACCTGAAGGTTGAGAACTAGCTTGTCACTGGGTTTTTCTGTAACACCTGAGTTCCAGTTTAATGTGTTGAAATCTGGTGAAGGTGACCAGGTTCCATTTCTCTTCTTCTATCCCCTTCTCGTCCCCTCCTTCAGTTGTGCTGGAAATCAAATCCAGGATCGTGTGGCAAATGCTGTCTCACTGAGCTATACCCCTAGCCTCTTGGGCAGGTTTCTTCGCCTCATGGATTACTGTGTGGTTTTCAAAGGCGTGATCTACCATGGTGACGTGTATAAGTGGCCATAGACCCTCAGTGAAGGGTTGCTTTTGTCCACATTTGTAAAGTTCTGTAAGTGCTGGGTTTGGTAGCGCACACCTTTGGCAGAGGCAGGCTGATTTCTGAGTTCGAGGCCAGCCT
>NC_034603.1:68741602-68747749 GCF_900095145.1 Mus pahari
GGAACTCACTCTGTAGACCAGGCTGGCCTCGAACTCAGAAATCCACCTGCCTCTGCCTCCCGAGTGCTGGGATTAAAGGCGTGCACCACCACGCCCGGCTTCAAATAATATTTTTAAATGATTTATTTATTTATTTATTTTATGTGCATTACTGTTTTTTCTGCATGTATGTCTGTGTGAGGATGTCAGGTCCTTTAGAACTGGAATTATGGACAGCTGCGAGCTGCCATGTGGTTGCTGGGAACTGAACTCAGGACCTCTGGAAGAGCAGCCACTACTCTTAAGTGCTGAGCCATCTCTCCAGCCCTGGGCCATCTGAACTTCACCTGAGTGTTAGTTATCTTCACTGCAAAGGGAGGATATTAGTAGATCATAGCTTGTTGGTGGTGTTAACTGTAATGATACATCAAAGTATTGGTGTATACAACACAGGCATCCTAAGAATGGTAACTCCTTTCCTCCTGGACTACATCTCTCATGGACCACAAATCCTTGTGGCACAAGACACACACTTAACAATTGATGCAGTGGTGCATGTACTTAGCAATTGGTGCAGTGGTGCATGTACTTAACAATTGGTACAGTGGTGCATGTACTTAGCAATTGATGCAGTAAGGGTGAGATGACACCCTACTCCCATCCCATAACCCCTGCCAGGTATATAATGAGTTCATCCTGCCCTCGGAGAGAGATGGATTCCTGAGCCGGATCCGGGAGATTATTCAGCGAGTGGAGACCCTGCTGAAGAGAGATGCTGGTCCCCCAGAAGCTGCTGAAGATGCCCTGAGCCCCCAGGTCAGGCCTCTAGACATCTCTAACAGGACCAGACTCTGTCCTCAGAGTTCTGCTTGGATTAACTTCTCTTGAGTTTGAGGACCTTAGAAATGTCTCTTACTTTGTTTGCGGCTTTCATCCAAGAACTTGTTCTAGAAAACTGTGAATAAAGATTTTTCAGCTTGCTATTTTGAAATAAGTGCAGACTCACAGAGAGAAGTTATAAGACCTGTAGAGCACATCTCTAGATGCCCTTAGCCCAGATTTGTTGGTTGCTAATATTTTTTAAAACTAGCTTTCCTATCCTCCCTCTGTATTGTATGTTATGTTCTTTTGAACCACTTGAGAACATGTTGGCAGATCTCATGCCTCTTTATCTCTAAATATTTTATTTAGCACATACACTTTTGAATCCTGAGAAGCTCCTGTCTCTTGATTTCTAGAGGCTCACGGGTTGTAGCTTAAGAATCCCAAGTCTGCAACTTCCCATCTGTGACTTGGCTTTCCCCACTGTGACTAAGCACCCCTTTTCTCCCTCAGGAAGAGCCAGCAGCCCTGCCTGCCCTCCCAGGCCCGCCCAATGGTAGGTCCTGTGTCTGTGCCTGCTTACCCCAACCTCTGGGTTGACCTTGTGGAGGGTGAAGGGTATAGGTGTTAGTGGGCTCGAATCTCAACCCTTCCTCTTCAGCAGAGCCCCAGAGAAGCATCTCCCCAGAACAGAGGAGCTGGGCAGCCGTCTCCACCTCTCCATCTTCTCCTGGCACCCCCTTGTCCCCTGGGACCCCTCCTGTCTTCCCATGCCCCATCTTTCCTATCACTTCACCCTCATGCTACCCCTGCCCGTTCGCCCAGGTCTCTTCAAACCCCTATCCACAGGCCCCCAGCTCCCTGCTTCCCTCCTCCTCCAGTGTTTCTCAGGTTCCACTCCCATCCCCCTCTCTTCCCATCAGCTCTCCCCTCCCATTCTCTCCTAGTTATCCCCAAGACCCTCTCAGCCCCACTTCTCTTCCCGTCTGCCCCTCTCCGCCCTCTCTCCCCTCCACCACAGCAGCCCCTCTTCTCTCTCTGGCTAGTGCCTTCTCTCTGGCTGTGATGACTGTGGCCCAGTCCCTGCTGTCCCCGTCTCCTGGCCTTCTTCCTCAGTCTCCTCCAGCCCCTCCAGGTCCTCTGCCTAGCCTGCCCCTTCCCCTTGCTTCTTGTGGCCAGGAGAGCCTTTCAGCCCAAACAGCTGAGCCAGAGAATGAGGTGAGTGGGGTATGAAGAGGGCTAGGATAACAAGGCGGGCTTCTGGATCCTCCCCTTCCTCATGGAACCATACTTGGCAGGCTTCCAGAAATTCTGCGCAGCCACTCCTGGGTGATGCCAGACTGGCACCTATATCTGAAGGTGAGGCCTCTAACCCCTGACCTTCCCCTGCCTGTTAGCCCCAGTGCCTTACATTCTGCTAGATTTCTTTCTTTTTTCTTTTTTTAAATCCTCTTCACCTCCCTCCTTATCTTCCCGCAGAGGGAAAGCCCCAGCTTGTTGGCCGTTTCCAAGTGACTTCATCTAAGGAGCCAGCGGAGCCTCCCCTGCAGCCAGCATCCCCAACTCTCTCCAGATCCCTAAAGCTGCCAAGCCCTCCGCTGACCTCAGAGAGCTCAGATACAGAGGACAGTGCTGCAGGAGGACCAGAGACCAGGGAGGCTCTGGCAGAAAGTGACCGTGCAGCCGAGGGCCTGGGGGTTGCGATCGATGATGAAAACGATGAAGGGAAGGAACCCCAGCTTGGAGGCAGTTCCCCAATCTTGAGCCATCCCAGTCCAGTGTGGATGAACTACTCCTACAGCAGCCTGTGTCTGAGCAGTGAGGAGTCCGAGAGCAGCGGGGAAGACGAGGAGTTCTGGGCTGAGCTGCAGAACCTTCGGCAGAAGTGAGTCGGGACAATGGCAGAGGTGGAGGCGAACCTGAGAGAACAGTGTCTGACTAGCCTTTTCCTACCCGCCCCTGCATCCTCAGGCACTTGTCGGAAGTGGAGGCACTGCAGACGCTACAGAAGAAGGAAATCGAGGACTTGTACAGCCGGCTTGGGAAACAGCCCCCACCTGGTATTGTAGCTCCAGCGGCTATGCTGTCCTGCCGCCAGCGCCGCCTCTCCAAGGGCAGCTTTCCCACCTCCCGCCGCAACAGCTTGCAGCGCTCTGATCTCCCTGGTCCTGGTGAGACCCCCTTTCCTTGAGACTCCTTCCCCAGTGGCACGGTCTTCTTCCAGGCCCTGGTGGTCTACCCTTGGTTCTGGGGGACTAGCCCCCCTCCTCACTGCCCCTCCCTCCACTTAGCGTTCTCCCTCCCTCCCTCATCCTGCTCCCAGGCATCATGCGAAGGAACTCTCTGAGTGGCAGCAGCACCGGCTCCCAGGAGCAGCGGGCAAGCAAGGGGGTGACATTCGCCGGGGATATTGGCAGGATGGTGAGGGGCGGGCCCAAGGGAGGGAGAGCAGAGGGCATGGTGGCTGGCAGCAGCTCTGCCTTCCTCTTCTTTGGACATTGCTTCAGCATTTTTCTTTTCCCCTCCAGTGAATTCAGACCAGAAGTCCTATGTCTCCCCAACACCAGGGCCCCACCATGGCCCGTGGCCTCTCAGAATCTGATGTTTTTTTGTGACCAACTCAACTCAGCAAAGAACACCCCAGCACTGAGGGGGTAGAAGGCCTGTGGGCATGGAGAGTGCGTTGTGTTGTTATCCCAAAGAGTCAAAACCGTGCCAGTTCTCTTTGCTGTGTGGAAATCTCCTTTCTGTAGCCTACCCCACCTGCCCTCCCCAGGCAAGGGCTGACCACTAAGCAATCCGAGTCCAGATGCTTGTGGAAGGCCAGCTTCCAGCTGGGAGAGTGGAGGGGCTGTGCTCATGCCACCAAAGTTAACAGCAACCAATAAAAATACTGAGGAGAAAGGCTGTGGGTCTGTATCTGTCATGCTTTAGAGACGGGGTGGGGGGTGGGGGGGAGGGACGAAGACTTGTGAGGCAGGCAAGAAGGGTGAGGAACTTCAAGCCATTCTCCTCTCACAATGGAAGGCAGGATGGAAGCGGCCCAGCTTTCTGGCTTTTGGCCACCAGGTCATGAGGAAACTACATGACCAATGATCCAATGGCCAAGCTATGATCCCCTTCAGACCCCACCCTAGGCCTGTATAGGCAGGTACCAGTAAATGTTAAAAGAGTGGAATTACTCCTTGCTCATCCTTCAGCTACCAAGCTAGAGACAGGAAGAGGCCCGTGACATTAAGAGTCTGTTCTTGAAGGCAGAGAGCAGAAGAATGACCTTCTTCCTCCTAAGACCTGGTTCAGTCTCAAACAGCCCAGTAATCGCTCCCTTAAATCAGGTGGAAAGATCTCACGGAAAAAGTAATTCTAGTTAAACATTTACAGCTCCCTGGGGCAATGCCACCACTGTAGCTAGTGCCAGGGAGCTTTCCAGCGTGAAGTGCCATGTGTCTCTCAGCCCCCACACACTCGCTTGGCTTCGGGAGACATGACTCATTTTATTACTCTGAACTTGACCCTATCTTTCCCACTTTAAGGTTCCAACTCTGCAGTTAAGCCACACCCTCCCCCTTAACAGTTGGGCCCCTGGGAGGTGAAGGGGTAAACCACAAAGTTTGGAGAAAGGCAAGGTTGCATACCTCTCAAACAAGGAAATAAAAAGGGCTGAGTAACTGTACAAACTGCACGTGAAGTTAGCAATCCCCCCTTGGCAGCGGCCAAATGCATAGTCTCTGGCTTCTTGGGCTCAATCCTAGTCCGACGTTAGTATGCCAGTGATGCTGTAAGACCACCAGGCATCATTCAACATATACAGGGGCTCCAGCAGTTTGAAGATGGTCCGTTCAGTTAGGGTCCTGACGCTCTCTCTCTCTCAAGAGCGCGGGCTCGGGCAGCTTTGGCTTCATCTTCCAGCTCATCAAGGAAACGCTCCTGGGCCACCGAATAGAAGGTGTAACCATCTGGCGGGGTGGGTTCAGGAAACCACAAAGCACATGGGCATTCCTTTCGTCTAACCACCCTTGCTGTTTCCCCAAATTAATGATTTTGGACTGCCACCCTCTTGCTCTTTTTGAACCCTTAACCAATTGTCATTACTAAGCCAATAAGTGCAGCGAAGATATAGTAAGATTAGGTATAAGATTTTGCCCGCACATTAAAAGCTACACGTCTTGTTCCCTTTTCCCTAACCCCATATACGGTATAGTCAGGACGGATACAAATAGCTAACACCAGGGCCCCGATGCCCAGGCCGGTCATGATGTTCCGGGTCCGCCGCTGTGGCAGTGTTTTCTGCCACTGGGCAAGTTGCACCTGCCGCATAAACTGCAACTGCGCAGGGGTCAATTTCTCCCGCGACGGGTCGATGCGCTGAGCGAATGGAGCATTTCCATTCTTAGCATTCAGAGGGTCACCAGCTCCAGGGGACGCCATATTGCTGTTCCGCCCTAAGTCGTCGAGCCCGGAACTCGATGGGAATTGTAGTCTTTGACTTACGCAAGGGATTCTGGGAGCTGTAGTCCACGTGGAGTTTTCTGGGTAGAGGCAGGGTCTCTCCGCCCTAGAGGAGGGACAGGAAAGGTGAGAAGCGCCCTGCTTTCTGATTGGCTGAGCTCTCCGTGGCAGTTGGGGCGCGAAAAGCTGTTGACAGTTCGAAGCCGTGGTGGACATTACGTTTTTTCTCAGATTCGAAGCGAGGACAAACATATAGAAAGGGAAGGAAGAATCCAAGGTGTGGCAGAAGATTCTGGAAATAAGCTAAGGAAGCCAGTTTATGGATCCCGTGAACTGTCCAAGTGCTCCGGAAGACTTATGAATATGGAAGGACCCTTGAGGCCCAGGAACTGCAGTGACTTTCAGTTCGGAGTGGTTGCCACAGAGACTATCGAAAACGCCCTGCTTCACTTGGCCCAGCAGAATGAACAAGCCGTGAAGGAGGCTGCGGGACGGACGGGCAGCTTCAGGGAGACCCGGATCGTGGGTGTGGATGCCAAGTGGGGAGTCAGGTTTATGGGAGTCATGGGAGCACTGAGCTTTGTTTTTCACTCAAATATTTTGCTAGTACTCTTGTTGTGCGAGGTCGTGGGGCTTCTAAGTGATGAACGAGGCTCACTAGCACTTTTCCACCCCCTTCCCTGCACCACCCCCACCTGCCTTTTTTTTTTTTTAGACAAAGTCTCACTGTGGAGTCCTGACCTGGAACACTCTGTAGCTTAGGCTGGCCTGGAATCCACAGAAATACGGGCGCCTCTGACTCTCAGATGCTGGGATTAAAAGCGCATGGCCTCATGGGGAGTTCCACCTCACTCCCCACTTTAAATATATATATATATATATATATATATATATATA
>NC_034603.1:68750025-68759524 GCF_900095145.1 Mus pahari
TCTCTCTCTCTCTCTCTCTCTCTCTCTCTCTCTCTCTCAGTCACATATGCACACAAACACAAAGTAAGAGCCTGGAGAGAAAGTTCATTACTTGAGAGCTTGTGCTGCTCTTCCAGGGGACCCAAGTTCAATTCCCTGCACGCACAGGAAGCAGCTCACAACTGCCTCTAACTCCAGCTCCAGGGGCTCCAACAGTTACCCAAAATTGCTGCACATGCACACCCACCCCTCAACCCCCACAGTCACAAAATTTAAAAAAAAAATTTTTTTTTAAAGTAAAAAACAAAACCCCACCAACAAACAGTAGTTGGAGAGACTTTTTTAAGTCAACAGGAGAGTTCTGGAAGGACAGTGGTCAGCAGTTTCAGATGCTTCCAGGGTATCCACAGAAGCGATACCTTAGAAGGGGCCCGAGCTGTTTAACAGTCTGGAATAGTCTCTGGCTTTTGATGTAACTGTCTTACCAAACTGGGAGCAGTGGAAGGCAAACTGCGAACGTCAGGGAGAGGGGGTGAAGTGGAAGGAGCAGGTGGCACAGCAAGTGTTAAATTCAGCAGCGATGAGGTGGAGAGGGGAGCTGTGTCTCAGAGGCTGAAAGATCTTGTAATCAGTAATCCACTTTTGTATGCAGTAGAGCATGTAGTAGCAGAGGAGAAGCCAAGAGCAGGGTCCCTTCTGCCTAAACCAAGTTCAGGTTCCTCGAGGAACTAAAAACTGAGTAAGTCTTAACAAATACAGAACAAAATCAAGGATCTGGGAACATGGATCTCCTGGATTAGGAAATATAGCCTAAGGTCAAGCAAACAGAAGATTAAAGGTCTGGCCCATAAACAGAGTTGCGCTTAATTCTCTTCCTTGATGGAAATGATCAGGGCTGTGATCTTTGTAAGAAGGCTTTATGTATAAAACTATTTGTGATTTGTGTTAAGTGTACTGCTAAAGTGTCTTGTGATAGCTTGGTTTTAGTTTTTTTTTGTAGACTTAATTTTTTTTTTTTTTTGAGACTAAGTCTCATGTAGCCCAAGCTGACTTTCAGTTACCATGTGAGGATGTCCTTGACCCTGCTCCACCTGCTGAAATTATAGACATTGCCAATTATAGGCATGTCCAATAGTTTTTCTTCTAAGAAAGTCCAATTTTTTTCTCAGAAGACATATGACAATATGATTATGTGCATAGAAGCTGGGTAAAAGATCCCCACTCTGTAATTCTTTGCTGATCAATGATAAAGGCTCTTAAGTCTTCGGTTTTCTTTCCTGAGAACTGACATTTACTCTCGTTTCCACCCTCTAATGATATTGCAAGCTAAATAGAATTTTATCTGAGGCTGTTCTTTCAAAGGGAAACAGAAGCAGGATAAAATCTTGCCAAGATATCTTACACTCCCCACCTCCTAAGGATTCTTTCCCTCTAAATTGGGCTATGTTCTTTGAGTTGGGGGTGTTCCTTCAAAACAAGTCAGTCCACAGTAATACTAGAGATTTACCCAACAAACTGGCAGTGGAGAGCTGGTGACCAGCTGCAAGGTGAATTGTGTTTGTAAAGCAATGGGAGCTCTGCAGAGGGTGGTTACTAAACAAACAGTGTCATAAAGACTATGGACGCTCCAGGAGGGAACCTTTCTGTTCCTGCCAACATTCCACTGAAAACAGAATATAGGGCTTAGGGTTTTTATCCATCCAAGAATCCTCTTGGAGCTAGGGGATCCCAGCAGGCGGTCTCTAGGCCAGCTGGTATATGTTTGTGTGTAACTGACCAAAAACCTTTTGTCAGCCCAGACTCAAAGGCAGGCTCCGGTCACCGAGGGCCTTGGTGGGCCCTTGACTTTGGCCCAGAGCCAGCCTCCTTTCCATGCCTCTGATCTATTGGCAGCAAAGGCAGCTGAGCTCGGCTCCGCTTGTCCCAGGCTCATCTTTCTCCCCTCTTGACCCTCCTCTCTCAGCTCCACCATAGCTTTTACACGATGCCAAGGGTTCACAGTGTGGTTTGGGTTGCATCTTGTGAATTAAGCTCTTCTTCCCTGTTTTGGCAGAGTTTGTTTTTCTCCTGTCTGAACAATGGTGTCTGGAGAAATCGGTGAGCTACCAGGCTGTAGAAATCCTAGAAAGGTAAGGCTCTTGCATGAGGCCTTTGTGCTGGTGCCCCTCAGAATGGCTGGCATCCTTAGGTCATCACACAGCACTAGTTGCCCCTTTACCTGGAGGCTGCTTGGGCTTGCACCCTTCTTTTTACTTGCAAATGTAGTTCTCCTCGCCAGTATTTGATACCCAGCAGGGTAAGATATGGCATGTCTACAACACAAAGTCCCTGCAGTCTGTGTCACTGTGAGTTACTCTCTTCTTTTTATTTCCCCCTTACAGGTTCATGGTGAAGCAGGCAGAGGACATCTGTCGGCAAGCCACACTCCAGCTGAGAGGTAAAGACAGTGAGCAGCAGAGCTGGAGGGCTCTGAAAGAGCAGCTTGTCAACAAGTTCATCCTCCGTTTGGTGTCGTGTGTTCAGCTGGCCAGCAAACTGTCTTTCCACTACAAAGTAAGGAGCTGGGTGGCTTGTGGGCACCCAAGTGTCAGCAAGAAACAGCTCATTGAAGGTGCCTGTGAGAAACCCACTGCTAAGCTCTGTGATACTACTCATGTGGGAATTCCAGAGTGTGATTATGCGTCCTAAGCATGCCTCCTGAATACACACACAGTCACACAGAGGCAGTTATTAAATAGCCTCAAGTTCTGTTCCCAAAGGATAATTGCTGGACAGGTGCCATCATTCATACAGGTCACCTTTCCTCCCCTTGGACTTAAGGACAGTTTACATAAGGTACCCAGTGGTTACACCTAAAAAGGATAAAATGTTTCCACATCACTATACAGTGCCTGTGCAGTAAAATCCCTCATTCAGCAAATATTTATTGAGTATCTTCTATGGCCCTGTGCTTCAGTAGATACCATGGCTTGGCTACCACGGTAAGAAACATTGTGCTCTCAAGGGATCCCTTACCTAGTGTAAATAGGTGTAAACAGAGTGGAAAGTAAATAAAATAAAAAATAGTGTAAATCCAGGGCTAAGAATGACTCTCATCAGCCTTGCTGAGTCAAGGAAGTTAATTTAAAGAAAATGAATAATTGGAACTGGTAGGTGGGATCTGGTGGCTACAAAGAAAATCGAAATAAAATTAGGGAGGGCAGGGAGGAAGAACCAGACAGAAGGGAAGGGAATTCAGCAAGTGCCATAACTTGAAGGGAGAATAGGGGTTTAACTGCAAGTAATCCTGCTTGCATAACGTAGTGGGCTTGGAGGGCTTTGCTGTGAGGGAGGGCATCCGGCCTGCATCCTGATGGCTGCATCCTGATGGCGGCTCTCCTCTGTCTTTGCTTTCCCCTTTGCTCAGATTGTCAGCAACATTACAGTCCTGAATTTCCTCCAGGCTCTGGGTTATGTACACACCAAAGAAGAACTGCTGGAGTCAGAGCTTGATATTTTGAAGTCGCTGAACTTCCAAATCAATCTGCCCACTCCTCTGGCATATGTGGAGATGCTCCTTGAAGTTCTAGGTACTTTATTACACATGTCAGATGTGGGTTGCAGACTTCCATAGCAGGCAAAACCCACAAATGTCCCTAGGGATTTGGGAACAGGAGACACAACCTACCAATGAGCAACAGTGGGAAGGGAGCCTGTGTTTCTGGATGACTGACAATGTTCCTCCAGCACTAGTCAGGAGAGATAGCTCAGAGGCCTAGCACCTGCTTTCTATTTGGATTCATTAGACACTCTTTCCTTTTCTTCTGTGTAACAGCTGGCTGTTTTGGAACTCAATTTGTAGACCAGGCTGGCTTCCCAAGTGCTAGGATTAAACATGTGCATCACCATTCCCCAATCATTAGGCATTTTCTTATTACAGGATCTAAGGGTTTATGGAGAAGCATAAGACAGAACAACGGTACTGTAATTGTATGTATGTATTTCAGACGGAGATCTATCCTTTATAATTAACCTTCTGGCCAGACACATGCCTTTAATCCCAACAGTTGGGAGGCAGAGGCAGGTGGATCTCTAAATTTGAGGCTAGCCTGGTCTACACAAAGTTCCAGGTCAGCAAGGGCTACAAAGTGAGACTGTGCCTCAACAAAAAACAACAACAAAAACAAACAAAAAACCCCTGACCTGCTAACATTTCTTTCATTGTGGAGCATAACAGTCAGGAAGAACATTAGCAACTAAACAGCTTTATGTCATAAGATCATGACCAGAGAACGAGACTCATGTTCCTTCCATGTACATACTCCATGTAGGGTACAATGGCTGTTTGGTCCCTGCCACACAACTACATGCAACTTGTCTGACCCTCCTTGACCTGGTCTATCTTCTGCATGAACCCATCTATGAGAGCCTATTGAGAGCTTCAATTGAGAATTCTACACCCAGTCAGCTGCAGGGGTAAGAAACTTTTCTTGGGAAGGCTCCTTCTGGGGATGCAAAGTAGGGGACAGATCATGTGAATAGAGTTTGGGGTTTGGAGCTCAGTGGTAGAGTACTTGCCTAGAAAACCCGGTACCCAGCACTGGGAACCAGCACAACCAGCACAGGCTAATTGGTTTTTATTAACTTCCATTATGTGGTCCAGATGCAGGTGAGTTAGCCCAGGGAAACTTTTACCATTAAATGTAAATTACTTCAAATAATTAACATTCTTTTCTAGTTCTTCCCTTGTACCTGCCATAAATTGGGAGTGCTAGATTGCTTTTATAGTCACCTGAGTGGGGAAAAGCTGGTCACAAGGCTGCAAGTGGTCAAAAGTATTTGATTACTGTAAAGTCAGACTGGCCAAAGCCTCACAATTACATGTGTTAGGAAGGCAGATGGAACAACAAAGGCCTATGAGCCACACAAGGTACATGTTTTAATCCCAGGTGAGCTGGGGGACATGGGGACAGCAGATCAGCTATTACCTGACCATTTTATTTTTTTTCTGTGTTTAAAAGTACATGATTAGCCAGGCGTGGTGGCACACTCCCAGCACTCAGGAGGCAGAGGCAGACAGATTTCTGAGTTCAAGGCCAGCCTGGTCTACAAAGTGAGTTCCAGGACAGCCAGGGCTACACAGAGACACCGTGTCTCGAACCACCCCCCTCCCCCCCAAAAAAGTACATGATTGGGGCTGGAGAGATGGCTCAGGGGTTAAAAGCACCAACTGCTCTTCTAGAGGTCCTGAGTTCAAGTCCCAGCAACCACATGGTGACTCACAACCATCTGCAATGGGATCTGATGCCCTCTTCTGGTGTGTCTGAAGACAGTGATGGTGTATTCACACTCATAAAATAAATAAAAATCTTTAAAGAAAAGAAAAAAATTAGGTTTCTGGACGGGAGAAATTGCTCAGAGGTTAAGAGCACTGTCTACCTTCCAGAGGTCTTGAGTTCATTTCCCAGCAACCACATGGTGGCTCACAACCATCTGTAATAGGATCTGATGCCCTCTTTTGGTGTATCTTTAGACAGGTACAGGATACTCACATACATCAAATAAATAAATCTTAAAAAAAAAAAAGTACATGATTAACATGAACAACTCATAGTTGAAATTCTACAATCCTGGAGTTTAGGATCACATTTCATACTCGTTCCAAAATTAATATGGTTTTAATTATTCAGGGAGAAGTTTATCTCTGTGAAGGAAGACTTTATGCTGTTGGCAGTTGGAATCATTGCAGCAAGTGCCTTCATCCAAAACCATGAATGCTGGAGCCAGGTATGCACCATTGAGCAGGACCAGCATGGTCAGAATTCAGGAGAAAGCATCTCCCCATCGGCTAAAGGAACAGAGACTGCATTAGACAGGTGCCAGGACCCAAGGGCTGGGTGGTCAATCAAGGAGGGAGGGCTGGAAAACCAGAGTAGGGTGCAAATGTTTCTGTTTTATGAAACTGGAAATAGAGGCCCATGTTCCGTTTCCATTTATAGTTATGACCCTGTTCTATATCCTTTATGGGGGAAGCAAGTTACTAGCAGAGAGAGTACATGGTAGTGCTATCAGGGAAATAACACTTGGCCATCAACATAGGAATCTGGATTTAATTTTCCCTCTACATTCTGAAAAATGAAAAGCTTGTGAGGTTTGAGAGAACTCAAGTATTTGTGTGTTTGTGTATGTATGTGTGTGTGCGTGTGTGTGCACGTGAGTGTTTGTACACTAAATGCTGAGATTATTTAGTGATAGGAGCTATCTTTCTGAAGGTTATAGGGCATTTGCAAAGCATCACTGGCATTGCCTCGGAAAGCATTGCTGAGTTCTCTTACGCAATCCTGACTCACAGCGTGGGAGCAAACACTCCTGCGCCACAGCAGCCTGTTCCCCACAAAGCGGCCAGAGCTCTGAGGACTGCTGCTTCCTCTAACACGTGAGGGTAGCTGACCTGCACTGCCTTGTCACTGGACCCCCTTTCCTTTGCATATTCAGGGTACAAAAATTCCAAATTTCCTTTGAACAGTGTTTTGTATTCCAATTTCAGGCATGTTATTTTTTTCTACATCAGAGATAGTTATGGGAGACCAACATATCTGTTGTGTCGTGGTAGGCTAAAAAACATCAAAGAATTGGACGGAGTTGATGATGAAACTGGTTCATTTTTGTTTGATAATACTTTTAATTTTTCCTAAGTTAATCTAAGAGGTAATATCAGATAGAAATAAGTATTTTTGTGGACTTTAAAACATTTTCAATGACCTTGACTGAATCTCTTTGAAGTAACCTTTCTTCCCTTGCTCCCACTACAGCTGGTTTTGTTTGGTTTGGTTTGTTTTTTGAGACAGGGTCTCACTATTCAGCCCTGGCTGCCTTGTAACTCACTATACACACCAGATTGGGCTGAAATTCAGAGGTTCACTTGCCTCTGCCTCCTGAGTGCTAGGGTTAAATACCATCATTCTGTTCTTGTTTATGTTTTTCTCTTTAAACTAAGACATGTTTCAACAGAATTTCTACTGAACTAAGAATTTTAAGGAAAAACAATTTTAAGGAAAAACATACAGACATACTACTTGGTAATTAACAGGCCATAGCAAATCCTTTATTACAAATAATTAAATCTCTCCACATCTGAAACAATATCAAACAGCATTTTGTAGTCCCACTAGATAGCACAGTAGGCATTCAACGCTAGAAGTGAGGATGGAGTTAAACTTGCAACTCCTGACCCAGTGTCCTTTCCCCACATCGCCCAACTGTGTGCCACAAGCATCTCATCTCAAAACTTTGCTGTTTCAAATTTTAAGTGCAGGAAGTTGAGAGAGATAAAATCCAGTGAAAACACATTAATGTCAATTCAACTTAAAAAAGAAAACAAAGCAAATTTAAATTAGTTGTTTTCAGGAAAGAGGGAAAGGACGCATGGGGCTGAGTCAAAACTATGGCAGGGTTCTTTGCTATACATGGCGTGTTGTACTCTGGAAACTATCTGTCATATTTGAAAATAAAGTAACCTTTGTGGATTTTGGTATTGTAAACATGTGGTTTAATATTACTCAAATTTAATTTAAAGCATCTTTCCAAACCAACCAAAGTGTAAAACCTTGAAGGCAAGCATCCCCTAAGGAGCAGGTCACTTGTTATAAAACTGTGAGGACACCCAAGCAAGACCCCACTTGAGATTCGTCAGCATGAACTTGAGTGCTTTTGTCCACTGCTCCTCAGAGTTAAACTGGGTTTTGATGGAATAGGAGCCGCCACTGCCTCCAGTGTCTTCAATCTTGCCTTTCTCCACGTCCATCCTGCAAGTGGACATAGCAGAGCTCATTAGTAACAGAGCCAACCTAAGTCAGTTCAGGCAAATGGGCAGGGACTTGATCATGAGACCATTCACGTCATTTTATCTAATAAAGAACGCCTGGCAATACCGCTAGTGTATTTTGGATATGCTTGAAAGCCTAAAATCAAAGGCTGTCACAAGAGCCCCATTGTCACGGCAGAGTACAGGACAGGAGAGGACACACCCACAGAGGAGGGAGTGAAGGCTACAGTACTCTTCACTGTTTTCCTAGGCACCCCCAACTCATGGAAAAGAGAGAAAGGCAGAAGAAAAAAGAAAAACTTTGTATTTGGGTGTGAGAAAATTCAACTTTCCCTGTCTTTCCTCACTATAAAACAGATGATGTTTAGAAACCTACATTCTCCCTGCCTCAGCCCGAGTGCTAGGGTTACAGGCAGGCCGCATCTCACAGGGCTTCTGAACTTGGGGTCTTGAACTAGTCAGTCTCTATGCCAGGCTGCTACACTGTCTGAGAGAAGCATCGTCTATTTCTGAAGGCTGCAGGGAAAGCCTTTCTGAAATGACACTGCAATCTAGCGCTCTGCCTAGGAAATCTCCATCAGTACCCTAGACAATATTTTTTTACTTGGGACCAGGGGTCGCACTGTTCTGCTTGCAATACCACCTCAGTCCCTGCCCATCAATGCCATGTGATGCGGTCTGTTCTTTTTTGCCATTTTTACTGTCTGTTTTCATTCACTGGCCCTTTCATTCAGTTAGTCCTGGCTACTGAATGTTTACTGAGCCCTTAGGGGATACAGGGTGAACACCTACCTGTACGGAAGACAAAATCGAGTCTCTCCTTTTTCTACCTCTTCTTTGAACTGCTGCACACAGTCCAGAAAAGCTACCATTGCATGGTCAAACTTGTTGTCCCAGAAAAACCGCAAACCTCCAGAACAGTATAACGGCAACTCCTGCCCAAGAAGAAAGAACTGGCTGTGGGCATGTCCCCAGTCATCCCCTACCTCCAGGTACCCAAGCTTTGTCTGTGCCCACCAGAACACGTATTATAACCAGCCAATGAATTCGATAGCCCTCAACAACTCCCCAAGCAACAGGCAAACACCAGCTCTTGGCAGCTTCAGTACCAATGGAAATGTACTGAACTTCCGTATATTCCCCACCCTCGAGTTCATGCTCTCCTCTCATCTGCCAGACTCTCAACAGGATATAAAAAAAAACAAACAAACAAAAAAAAAACCCCACTTTTTCTCTGTAAACCCCAAAGAGCTAAGTCTGAACAAGATGTTGGCTCCTTATGAGATAGTCTGAGAAAGACACTGAAAAGTGTCAGCTGATATAAAAATTATGCCTTTTTAAAGACACAAGGCCTTTTGTACTTTAGGCAAGTCCTCTATCTCTAAGCCTCATCCTGAGGCGCCAGAGAACCCATTTTGTTCGGATAAGCATGAGCTCTGTAAGCCAATGCAAACGGTCTCCCAGAATACCTTGGACTTGTCTGTCAGAGACTCCAGATAGGAATGATTTCCATAGGGAACAAGTCGGTACCTAAAGTGGGGGTGCAGAGAGATGGATAAAGACTTCCTACAGCTATTATTGTAAAGTTGCAACCCAGTAACTTTTTTTTTTTTTTTTTTAAGAGACAGGGTTTCTCTGTAAAGCCCTGGCTGTCCTGGAACTCACTCTGTAGACCAGGCTGGCCTCAAACTCTGAGATCCATCTGCCTCTGCCTCC
>NC_034603.1:68760534-68777702 GCF_900095145.1 Mus pahari
AGAGAGAGAGAGAGAGAGAGAGAGATTATGTAAAAGACACACTCCACCCAGGGTGCTATGGAAGAGCTGTGTTTTCTCACCTCTGAAACTTCAGACCCATCTTATTAGCCAAAGCATGGAGCAGCAGCACTGTCTGGCCCCAGGCAGCATTGATTTCATTCCACTCCACAGGAACACTGGGCAAGCGACCCAGTCTGAAATTATTGATTGTGCCAAACTGTCCACTGTGCCTACAGAGAAAGACAGAAAAGGTCGGGGGAAAAAAAGATTAAAAACTTGAGATTTCCCACTTTCACCCAAGCCTAGCCTCAATCCCTTTCCTTTTCTTCAGACGTATAGACCTGAGCTCCCCTTAGATGTATAGACCTGAGCTCCCCTTGGCATTTTTAATGAACGCCCCAAACCACCCAAGGCATCGTCTTTTCCATCTGCTTCAGTGCCACAATGGAAGCCTGAGAGTCACTGAATTCTTTCATACTCCTCCCCTGACAGACAGACAAATATCAAAGTCACCAAGCCCCACTGAGTCTGCCTCCTGCCTCTTCTCTTTGAGACTCACGTGTGTGTGTCTTCTATGAACGTGCACCAACACATGCGTGCGTACTGGGTTCCCTGGAACTGGTTATGGGTGGTTATGAACAACCATGTGCTAAAATTGAACAAATCCTTTGCAAGAGCAACGAGCACTCATAAGCACTGCAGAGCTGTCTCCCTGGCACCTCTCTTCGTGTCTTTGCTTGTGCCAGGCAAGCGGTGCACGCCCTTAATCCCAGCACTTAGGATGCAGATCTCTGTGAGCTTTAGGCCAGCCTGGTCTACACAATGAGTTCCAGGTCTACTTAGGAATGCTGAATCAAAAAACAAACAACCCACAAAAGGGGCTGGAGAGATGGCTCAGTGGTTAAGAGCACTGACTGGAGAAACCCTGTCTCGAAACCCCCGCCCCCCCAAAAAGTCACTGAGTTCAAATCCTAGCAACCTCATGGTGGCTTACAACCATCCATAATGAGATCTGACTCCCTCTTCCATGTGCCTGAAGACAGCTACAGTGTACTTAGATATAATTATAAAATCTTAAAACAAAACCCAAAAAAACAAAAAAAACCCCACAAAAACCCAACAAAACAAAACCGTGTCTACTTCCCCCCATCTCCAGCCTGTTATTCTTTTGCAGTTTAGATTCCCAGCACTGTACCTCCTTCCCAGATCCTTTCTCACTGTGTAAGGAAAGCTACCATTCACAAATGCAAATGTATTTATGTCACTTCCCTAAAATGCTTCAATCATTCCCTCTGCATTGGGATCAATTCCAAGTGCCTTAATAATGGTAACTCTCCAGTTTCATATCCGGCCATTTGCCCCCTTAGACTCCTTTCTGTCACAATAAGGTCCTTTCAGTTCTTACATTCACCACTCCCTTGCTCCTGTTTCTGTGCACACGATGTTCTCTGCCAGGAACAACTCCTTCTCTGTAGACATCTGCTTCACCTCTCAGCCACATCAGCCTTCTGGGGGGAAAATTTCCATGCATCTCCCCAAACTGGAAAGAACTCTCCCCTGTTCTCACCCTGGGCCTCTCATTATCACACTGTCACACACATGCCTAGGTATGCATTCCTTCTACATCATAAATAACCGGCAGACTGACCTGGACTGTTTGCTTGATCCTCCTGGCGGTTAGCACAGTGCCCTCCACACAGCAACACTCTCAATAGTTACTAATTCAATAATAAATACACACATGAGCCTGGGGTTAATAAATCACCCCCAGGCTAGAGAGATGGCTCAGCTGTTAGGATCACTGGCTGCTCTTCCAGAGGATCCAACTTTGATTCCCAACACCCACAATGCAGCTCACAACTTTGTTACTGCAAGGGGTTTGACTCCCTCATCTGGCCTCTGTGGGCACTAGGCATGCATGTGGTGCACGTTCATACAAAAAGACAAACACTCACACACGTGAGTCTCAAAGAGAGAAGGCAGGAGGCAGACTCAGTGGGGCTTGGTGACTTTGATATTTGTCTGTCTGTCGGGAGGAGTATGAGAGAATTCAGTGACTCTCAGGCTTCCACTGTGGCACTGAAGCAGATGGAAAAGATGATGCCTTGGGTGGTTTGGGGCATTCATTAAAAATGCCAAGGGGAGCTCAGGTCTATACATCTAGGGGGAGCTCAGGTCTATACGTCTAAGAGGAGCTCAGGTCTATACATCCAAGGGGAGCTCAGGTCTATACGTCTAAGGGGAGCTCAGGTCTATACGTCTAAGGGGAGCTCAGGTCTATACTTCTAAGTGGAGCTTAGGTCTATACAGCTGAAGAAAAGGAGAGGGATTGAGGCTAGGCTTGGGTGAAAGTGGGAAATCTCAAGTTTTTAATCTTTTTTCCCCTGACCTTTTCTGCTTTTCTCTGTAAACACAGTGGATAATTTGGCCCAGCTAATAAAGATTTATTTATTTAGTGTATATGAGGACACTGTAACTGTCTTCAGACAAACCACAAGAGGGCATCACATCCAATTACAGATGGTTGTGAGCCACCATGCGGTTGCCAGAAAGAAACCGAACTCAGGACTTCTGGAAGAACAATCAGCGCTCCCAACCGCTGAGCCATCTCTCCAGGACCCATAAAATAATTTAAAAGCAGCACCAGGGATCAGGGTTCCATGGGCAGATAGAAACACTAAACTCTAGAATCCCACTTGTGTGTGCATGCACACTTTGATGCAGACATGCACACACACAGCTCACATTATACCTATCCTATCAAAAGGAATGACAGGAACCTGCCCTAACCCTAGCATAGGCAAAGGGGACCCATGGTGCCTTTTCTATGCGGAGGTGTGTTGCTAACACGGCTCAGATCTAAACTGCCCCATGCACACACACCCCTGCCCTCCTTACCAGATGTGGAAGGTGGCGTTGAATACATTGGTCTTCTTAAGCTTGTCCAGCTGCATCTGGGCGTAGCGCACCTGGTTCTCCACACTCTTGAGCTCATCATCCAACTCCAGCTGCTGCCTTTTAAACTCACTATACTCCCGCTGGTACCTGTGAGCAGCCAAGGGGACCAGGAAAGGCTGACTGTGGAGGCTGCAGCGCCTCTCTCCTCATTCTTCTCAAGGATTGACTCTAGCGATATAGTTACATCTAATTACACAACTCTCTACATTTGGCATTGATTCCTCTCAGAGGAATGTTTTGAGTACAAAGTATAAAAATGTTTCCAATTCCAAATGCCCATATTTTAAAATATAGAAGAAAGGACTCTTGTCAACTATGACAACAAAATTCTGTATTTTTTTTTCAGATGTGAAACATGTGTGAGTCTCTCAGCCAGGCATGGTGGTGCAAGCCTTTAATCCCAGCACTCAGGAGGCAGAGGCAGGTGGATCCCTGAGTTCTAGACTAGCCATGGTCTGGTCTACAGTGTGAGTTCCAAGACAGCAGGGCTACACAGAGAAACCCTGTCTTGAAAAACCAATAGTTGGCCAGGTGTGGTGGTGACACCTTTAATCCCAGCACTCAGGAGGCAGGGGCAGGTGGATTTCTGAGTTCAAGGCCAGCATGGTCTACAAAGTGAGTTCCAGGACAGTCAGGGCTACACAGAGAAACCCTGTCTCAAAAAACAAACAAAAAAACAAAAACAAAATTAAAAAAAAAATAGTTGGTCTCTCTTGCCCTGTAAGTCTCAGGGACTAATCTAAAGACATCAGGCTTGACATAAAGTCCTTTAACCCACTGACCACCTATCTGACCCAGGCAAGTGTGTTTTCAGAGCCCTGGTGCCATCACTCCCCCCAATTAACATCCTTGCTTCACCTCTCATGGCAAGCCTTCCTCCATAGCCCTCCTGACACACTTCTGAAATAGGCCCAGAAACAACATGCAGCTTTGGAGCAGACATCATACTGCCCGACAGCCGACCCAGTCAGACTTAAGCTGGCCCCCACTGCCTCCCCCGTGCTAAAGGCAGAAGAGCAGGACAAACGCACTGAGCTTCCTCCTGGTCCAGTCTCTCCGCCTCAGCCTGGACCTTCTCCAGGTTCTCTGCCACCACCTTGCGGTTTTTTTCCACATCTTCCAGCTCCTGGATCAGCCTCTCCTCCTCTAAGGCCAGCTCCTTCAGCTCCCTCTGTAGCTGCTCACTGTCATCCTCATTCATCTGCTCCAGGATCTCCAAACAGCGTCTGTCAAGGCACAAACAGTCTACTGACTAGAGGGCGCCTGTTGTTCCATGAGCCTGAGGGGAGCAGAGCTCTTAAGTCCTAAGGGCCTGGCAGTCCCCCAGGCCCAGAGCCTGGAGCTACTCACTTGTAGTTCTGACATTCATTCTCAGTGACATTGAGCTGAGTGTCCAGCTGGTCTAAAAGAGTGTCTGTGCATTCCTCACACAGCGGGTGATCCACATCGGTCTGGCCTGACATGATATCAAAAAGGTCTCCAGTGACCTGAAGCATGGGACAGTCAGGATAGGACCTGTCCTTGGCTCCCTGCCAAGCCACCCCTGTAACAACTATACAATTCTTGACAGTGAAATCAGACCAACTTGCCTTGAGTCTCCGACTGAGGTTCTCCATGGTGCCACCATCAGATGCCTCCCCGATCAGAGTGAAGCTATTAGCACTTTCTGTAGACATCATCCTGCAGACAGCCCCCCACCCATGGGCCACATGAGGGAGCAGAGAGACCTCCTCCACCTACTGTGCTGCCAGTGGCAGAGACTCTCAAGAACCAGCTGAGGGGCCTCAAGGTGTGTACCCATTCCTAGCCCGAGTGGGCCCCCCAAGGGTCCCTCTCTCCCAAAGGAAGGCCACACTGGTCTTCACAGGGGTACTACTCAGTACCAGGTTAGCCTGGATGGACTAAGGAGGGAGAGGGGGGCATCAAAAAGGGATATGTAGGTCTATAGCAAAAAGGAAGGAGAATCAAGAAAGATCATTTTTTTAATATTACACTCCTTTGACAGCACCTTTTACCTGCTACATGAGAACTATGGACCTAAATATCTAACAAGTGTACTGAAAACTTCTCAAGAACCCATCTCAATGACTCTCTCAGCAGCCCTCACTTCATCAACATTACAGGCACTAACCCTTCTCAGTGTGTAAAGGACTACAGAGAAAAAAAATGAATGCTGAAAAGAATGGGTCAGGTATAAGGAAACACAGCTTTCCTAAAAAGTACCAAAGGCTAGATGAGAATTCATCACCTAGTCCCATGTCCTAATTAAAATTCCTTTGGCAAGAAATAGGGGACTGAGGAATAGTAAGCACCTGGCTGGGGGGATGAATCTTCGAGAGACACCATCCTGGCGAGTTTCAATAAATGGCTCCTAGGAAAGAAATAAGAGAGCTTTAGAATTCTGGCAACTCAGAGTAGAGCCTATTCCCCCAAATACTGAGAACTATTTGGCTTTAGCCTAGATTGATAACCACAAAACTTGATAAACAAGAGACAGGGTTTCTCTTCGTAGCCCTGGCTGTCCTGGAATTCACTCTGTAGACCAGGCTGGCCTCGAACTCAGAAATACGCCTGTCTCTACCTCCTAAGTGCTGGGATTAAAGGCGTGCACCACCACTGCCCCACTAAACAAGAGGAACTTAAGAAGTGGGTAGTTATCTGGGCTGGGAGATGGCTTTCTTTCTACTCAAGGAACAGGACCTGAGTTCAGATGCCCATGGTTCAACAAACAAATGGGTCACAGTGGGACATGCGCCTTTGACCCCATCACTCTGGGAAGCAGAGACAGGTAGATCTCGGAAGACCCGTCTGGTCTACATAGAACAAGAACCAGGGTTATACAAAGACCCTGTCTCAACAACAAAACAAAACAAAACAAAGCAACAATGAATTCCCCACAAAGCAAAATCAAAGCAAACTAAACAAAGAACACGGAGTGATCAGGGTGTGCTCCTTTTGACGTGGAATAGGAGGACCTGATGAGCTCTCTGTTTGGGCAGCCAACCTAATCTGCAAGCTGCAGGGTCAGGTCCAAGTTAGAGACTGTCTCAAAAAGTAAGGTGGAAACCTCAACACAGTCTCTGTACATATGACCTAAGAGAGGACTCGCAGCACGGCATCATCTGATGACTGCTCTCTTTGATGGGGAACAGCACTTCCTAAGGATATCAGACTTTATTTGTAGTTCAATTTGCATTTTCTAAACACTTACCAGTTAGGGAAGCAAACACCCTAAATCACGGTACAAGGAAAAAGGCAGAACAGACCACAGTGAAACCTGCCATAGCATAAAGTAGATCACTTAGATATTTTTAGGAAAAAAAAAAAAAAGATATTTCTTTAATGCTCTTTAAAGGAATCGGTGGGCCTGTCAGTACCAGAACTGCATGCCTATTATCAACAGCTCTAGAACATTTCTTTTATGTTCAACATTTTGAACACACTGGCTTCAGCTGGCCGCCTCTTTTGCTTCTTTGCAGGTTTTCTCTGGCCTTGCACCCTAGACTGCCCGAGGAGCACGAGGCTAGAATTAACAGCCCCCAACCCACTTAAGGGTCGCTTTTCCCAGTGACAGCAGCCACTCAGATAAATATTCCTGTATTACTCAGGCAAGATAAATATCAGGGGTGAAACCAGCGCCTTCCCCTGGATGATGCTCTGCTGGTGTGTGACCATGTCTCCCTCCTAGGCTTCCTTCCCTTTCCATCCATCCGTTTTCTCTATTTTGTACTAGGGTCCCTTGGGATCCTCTCCCAAGTCAGTAACTTCTACTTAACAATGACCTGCTCCCCACAAAAGAAAAATCAAGCTACAACCTCTTTCTTTGGTAATGAAAACATCTCTATTATCATCAGCATCAGCATCATCAGTGGGTAATCTGAGAGACTGAACCCAGACCTTGCCTTTGCAAGGCAAGGGCTCTACCTCTCAACTACACCTCCAGCTTCATCACTGACAGCACTAGAGTTTAAAAATGATATATTCTAACACTGCAAATCTTTCATGTCTACAATAAATATTCAACCCATTGTCCAAACAAGATGTTTGTGAATGGAGAGAGACAGTAACTCTAGAGAATAAAAGCTATCACCGAGAATTCCCCGGAATAACCTAAACACATGGGTCATCCCCTCTCTGACCTTAATCATTGATTTTTTAAGTTTCATTCATTTATTTATGTGTGGGTGCACACACATACCAAAGTGCAAAGGTCAACTTGTAAGGAGTCTGCTGTCTTTCCATTGTGTGGCTTCCAGGGTTTAAACTCAGATCATTAGGCTCTGAGCCCAGGCTGGCTGGAAACTTACAATAATCTTCCTGCTTCAACCTTCCAAGTACCTAGAATTCTAGGCATGAGCCACTATGCTGGTCTATAATCACATCTTGAAACACACTTCTAAAATATTTATCTATTTATGGGTGAGGGTGGTCAGAACATGTGGCAGCCACCCTCACCCACTGAGCTGTCTCGATGTCCTTACCATCCCACTTCTTGATTGATGCTTTACTCAGTAATCCTGTGCCTTGGGGTACACTTTGGTATCTCCCAATGATCTGCAGTGGACTCCGTGAACAACTTTCTTTTTTCTTTCTCTGGGGTGCTGGGGATTGAATGCAGGAGCTTGCATCCGCTGGGCAAGCACCAACCCGAGCTAATACCCCTCCCGTCTGCTGTTTGCCTTTAGAGGTCGGGTCTCATGTACAGCAGGTTAACATCAAACCTGCTCTGTATGTGCAGATGATCTTGAACTTCTGATCCTCCTGCCTCCACACCCAGTTTAATGTGATGCTAGGGATCAAAAAGCAAACACTCCACTAACTGAACTACCTTCCTAGCCCTGGTTTTGTTTTTGTTTTTGTTTTTTCATATATGTATCTCAGGCTGGTCTGGCACTCACCATGTAGCCCAGACTAGCCTTACATCTGTCATCTTCAGGGCCTCTGCCTCCCATGGTTAGGATTACAGGTGGGCTAGAATCTCTCTTATAAACCACTCTTTAGTATGAACCCCAGAGCCTGGAGGCCCCCAACCCTGCAGGCCTGTGTTTTCATAACCAGCCTCCCGGTTAGGTCTCAGGAGGATGGGGTGAGAGCACTTCTTTTACCTCTCCTGAGTTAGCCTCTTCCTCCTGCGTCTCTCCTGGTTTCGCCTGGGCTGTGGTAAGTAATGGAGCTAAGGGCAAGGAAAATCCTGAGTCAGAAACAGTCTTATCAAAGCGGGAAGGCTCAGCAAAGCATGGGACAGTCAGGACTCACCTCATTCCCAGCCCCAACCCTACCACAATCCTCCTCCCTCTCTTCTCACTGTGCAGCCCTGGCTAGCTTGGAATTCATTAGATAGACTAGACTCCCAGAGATACTTGTCTGTCCCCCGAGCACTGGGATTAACAATTTGTGCCACCATTCCTGCCCCATCCCCCTTTTTAAATTCTTTACACAAACAAAAATCTGTTTCCTTCCCCATTTTCCTGTTAGTAGAATGTTAAAAAGCACCACGACTTTAAGAGTCATATAGAAATAGTTAGTTTTCATGCCCTAGGCATTTACTTCAGAGACAAGAGCAAGGAATGGGTCTTCAGACCAGGTGTGATTGAACATACGTTGGCAATTGTTGAAACTAGGTGGTGGGCACGCAGGGATCCATTATATACTTAAAACCTTTTGAATAACTGGGAAGGAATAGAAGAATTTTCTGGGAAGCTGTACGTAATCTGACTGTACCCATGTATCAAGAATGTAGGGCTTGGAGCCGGGCATGGTGGCACACGCCTTTAATCCCAGCACTCGGGAGGCAGAGGCAGGCGGATTTCTGAGTTCAAGGCCAGCCTGGTCTACAGAGTGAGTTCCAGGACAGCCAGGACTACACAGAGAAACCCTGTCTCAAAACAAACAAACAAACAAAAGATGTAGGGCTGGGGATGTGGCTGAGTGACAGAACGCTTGTCTAGCCTGAACGAGGCCCTTATCTCAAACCCTGGCATGGGAAGAGGGCAGAGGAGAGCCAGGTACAGTGGTATGTGGCTATAGTCCCAGTACCTCAGAATCTGAGGAAAATCTTTTTTGTTTTGCTTTCTTGTTGTTGTTTTAAGACAGGGTTTCTCTGTGTAGCCCTAGCTGTCCTGGAACTCTGTAGACCAGGCTGGCCTCAAATTCAGAAATCCGCCTGCCTCTGCCTCCCAAGTTCTGGGATTAAAGGCATGTGCCACCACTGCTGGGCTGTGTCTAAGGAAATTCAAGCATGTGTTTAAAGCAAGCCTCTTATATAAGACTCTACCTCAAAAACAAAACATCATCAACAAAGTCACAGCTAATATATATACAATGACAATCTACTCAACCTTTTTTTTTTTTTTTTTCCCAGACAGGGTTTCTCTGTGTAGCCCTGGCTGTCCTGGAACTCACTTGGTAGACCAGGCTGGCCTCGAACTCAGAAATCCGCCTGCCTCTGCCTCCCGAGTGCTGGGATTAAAGGCCTGCGCCACCAGGCCCGGCTTCAGCCTTTTTTTAAAGCATGAATTCCTTTCATTTAAGACTGAAAGACATACATTAAGTGAAATTATCCAGGCCCAGTAAAGCAAGCACTGAACGGTCTCACTCAGATGTGGTGCATCTCATTTAAACTGAGAACAATATGATGTTTATACTCAACAGACTGGTTAGACAGGTGAAAAGCCCTGCTGTTCTACTGTACCGTGTTGACGATGGGTACCAATGGTGGACTGCACAGTCCCCCAAAGCCAGCAGGGACGATTAGAAATGTTTCTACCACAAGGAAACAAAAAAATGTTGGAAGAGACAAATGTGCCAACCCTGATTTGAACGTCATTACATGTGTATTCAAACACCAAGTGGTACCCTCTAAATGTATCAGATTTTTTAAATGTATGGACGTGAGTTTAGAGCTGTAAAGCTGGGCACGGCAGCACAGACCTCCTTCATCAACACTGGCAGGTGAAGGATGGGTCCTGGCTTCACCATTTTCTACACTTTCTTTCTTTTTTTGGGGTTTTTTTTTTTTTTTTGGTTTTTTTTCAAGACAGGGTTTCTCCGTGTAGCCCTGGCTGTCCTGGAACTCACTCTGTAGACCATGCTGGCCTCGAACTCAGAAATCCGCCTGCCTCTGCCTCCTGAGTGCTGGAATTAAAGGCGTGCGCCACCACACCCGGCTTTTTCTACACTTTCAACACACAACAATTAACCTTTAAAAATGAAAAATAAGCCAGGTGTGGTGGCGCACACCTTTAAGCCAAGAACTCTGAAGGCAGAGGCAGGACAATCTATGAGTCTAAGGCCAGCCAAGGGCTAGAGTGAGACTCTGTCTATACAAACAGCAAGAACAATAAAAGTAAATGTTTTTTAAAAGGAGAAAAATAACCAGTCAGATGACTCAACAGTTTAGAGCACCCATTGCTCCTGCAAAGGACCTAGGTTTAAGTCCTAGCTCTCACACAGTGGCTCACACCCCCGTTAACTCCAGTTCAGGGATCTGACGCCCTCTTCTGGTCTCTTCCGGCACCAGACATTCATGTGGTGGACAGACATACATGTAAGTAAAACACCCATACACATAACTAATACTAATAATGAATAGAAATGAATCAGGGTAGGGAGATGTATACAACAAAGCCAAGGTTTACATGCTAATGCCAGGCCCATGAACGAGTTTAAACTCGCTAGTCACCTCTCCCATTTCTTCAGGTTTCAAGACTCTCCTATACTTCACTGGCCCTCAGGTAAGTATAGTCACTGACGTCTCTAAACCTCAACTAGTCCTGTAAGAGGATGCACCATGGCACTTCTCTTGTTCTTTTTATTTTTGTTAACGGTCTCATTCAGTAGCGCAGGCTGGCCTGGAACTTGAGGCAGCCCCGGCTTCAGCCTCCTGAATGCTGCAGTTACAGATGTGAGCCACCAAGCCTGGTTTCCACGGGGACTGTTACAGGACACCTGGTACACTGGTAAGTCCTCAAGAAATTCTGTTGTATGTGGATACTCCTTCACTCTGGAGACATTGTCAGAACTCTATTCCTGACGAGGAAACCGAAAGCCAGAGACCGCCACCACTATGTCCCTAAAGTTGCCCACTTCTCACCTTCTTGACCACCCTCTTCCCTCGGATCCTGCTGACCTGTGAGTTCCTGGATAGTGACCCGGTCCAGGATCTTGAAGCTCGTGTCCAGTTTCAGAGGCTGGCTACAGCGCTGGCACACGAAGCTCACCTGCATGGTGCTGCTGGACGCCTTAGACCCCTCCATGCCTGTGACAGCGGAGAAAAGGCGACGTTAAGAAGAATCGGTGCTTTTGAACCTCAAGCCCGAGGCTACCCGCTGCCTTGGTGGTGGAGGTGAAGAAGAAAATCCCGGTCCGCGCCGTTCCCTCTGGGAGTGGGATGACACCAAGAGGACCCGCTTCCGGGGCAGAGCCCAGCTAAGGCAGTCTGGACTCCTGGGCGGGGAAACGGGGCACCAAAGTGGCCGCCAGGGACTCTAAGCTTCTTTCTAAGGTCTCACTTCAGGCCCCGACGCTCCTCACCTCAGGACCCCGGAGCCCGCCACCCAGGCTCGTTCTACCGCGGGGGCACGGTGGCCTCGGGTCCGCCCCGGAGCGAGACCTCCAGAGTTCCCATCGCCCGGTCTTCAGCTACTTCCCGGTCGGCTAGCTGAAGACTTCCGCCCAGGACCAGAAGTGACGTCTTGACGGGAGCTGACGCAAGGACCCCTGCTCCAGATCCCTGTTTACCCGGCTCGGGGCGCCATCCAGAGGCCGAGCGGGGAAGCGCAGCAGCGCCGGCAGGTCGGTCGAAGCTGCCCACGCTCTGTTCTGATTTAGAGGATTCACTCAAGATTTGTTACTTCCAAGTGGAGCCACTGCTATATTCCTTAGGGATCAGGGTGTTTGTTTGTTTGTTTGTTTGTTCGAGACAGGGTTTCTCTGTATAGCCCTGGCTGTCCTGGAACTTGCCCTGTAGACCAAGCTGGCGTCCAATTCACAGAGATCCATTTGCCTCAGCCTCCCAAGTGCTGTGATTAAAGGCTTGCACCACCACCTTCCGGCAGGTGTCAGCTTTTAAAGTGTATTTTTGGGAGACTCAAATTGTCTAAACCCTTCTGAGGGAGAGTGTTTGGCAGGATGGTAAATTTTATTGTTATATGTATGTATGTATATATATGTGTGCATGTATATATGTTTGTATGTATGTATATAATAAAATGTAAATACATTAAAGGTGACAGTTACATGTATGTATATATGTGTGTATTTGCGTATTATGTATGTATATAATAAAATGTAAATAAATAAAAAGGTGACAGTGGGGACTGGAGAGATGGCTCAGCAGTTAAAAGCACTGACTGCACTTCCAGATGACATGGATTCGACCAAATCCATCCACCCACATGGCAGCTCAAAGCTGTCTGTAACTCCAAGAACCGACACCACTTTCACACAGCCATCTATGTAGGCAAAACACCAATGCATTGTGTGTGTGTGTGTGTGTGTGTGTGTGTGTGTGTCCAAGGCCTCTCATATACTAAGCAAGTACTCCACCTATGAGCTGTATGTCTAGTCCTGCTTTGTAAGTTTAACATATGTGGGCTGTCGAGATGGCTCAACCTGTAAACATGTGTGCACCAAATGTAAGACCCTAAGGATCACAGAAGAAGGAGGAGACTATCGATTCTACGAAGTGATCTCCAAATTGACCTGGAATGAAGTCCATTCCAGGGTATGGACTGCCCTCCACCACACTGAGTATAATAAAAACAATTGAACACTGTCCATGTTGCTCCAGTTTTGGTAATTAACATTCTCATTGCTGCAACATATCCCAGCAGAAACACACAGATCACAGTGAATTTCTTTACTGATGGAAACTTCCATTGCTTCCAATTTGGGTGGATACAATAATATCACAATGAAGAATTGACTGCCTCCTAGAACAGAGCCTTATCATTAAAAGTACTGAAGACTTTGGAACCTTCTGTTTATTAACATTGGCAGTTGTTTTCAAAACAACTCATAGTCTATTCTGCCTCTAGTAATCCATTAAAGGGCCTGTCTTATGATGCCTTGCCCAGTATTGGATAAGATAGATTTGAGGAACAATAGCAGAGAATGGCAGTTCTCCATTCTTGTAATTGATATCACTGATTGCTGATAAGCTTGAAGAGTTTGTCATGTGGTCGTCCCTTGAAGTTCTTACAAATTATGTCCACATATTTGTATTTATTTATTGGATCATAAATGTCTTTCTCAGATTTTAAAATAAATTCTTATGGCCAGGGGTGGTGGTGCACATTGGCACGCTGATCTTCACACTGAGCAGCCTGGTCCTCACAGTGAGCTCCAGGTCAGTCAGGGTTGCATGGTAAGTCTTTGGCACACAGACAAACACACATGCACACACTCACACAGACACACACACATATGCAGACATATATGTATACACAGAGAGACACACAGACATCCATATACACACAGAAACACACACACACACACACACACACACACAAGTAAATAAATTCTCATGAATGATCTAGCTAGCTAACCTTCCTTCCTTCCTTCCTTCCATACTTTTTTAAAAAAGGGGATCTCATGAATCCCAAGGATGACTTCAAGCTCACTAGGCAGCAGAAAATGACTTGAACTTTTGACCCTCCTGCCTCTACCTTCTGAGTGCTTGGTTAATAATTACCTGACCCAGGCTTTCATATACTCAACTCATAACTTAGGCCACAGCCCCTAAGTTATTACCTTATTGTTGTTGTTGTTTTATTTTGTTTTGTTTTATCGAGACAGGGTTTCAAACTCAGAAATCCGCTTGTCTCTGCCTCCCAAGTGCTGGCATTAAAGGTGTGCTCCACCAACACCCAGCCCCTAAGTTATTTTCTAAATGCTCAGAACATTTTCATGTTTTGTTTGTTTTGTGAGACAAGATCTTGTGTACCTCAGACTATTCTCAAAATTGCTCTCTGGGCCTAGAGAGACTAATAAAATGCTTACTCTTGTAGAGAGGGGGCCCATATTTCATTCCCACCACCATCTATAACTCCAGTTCCAGGGGATTCAGTGGCATTTTCTGGACACTAGGCACACAGGTAGTGCACATATATCCATGCAGGCAAAATATCCACACAAAAAATAAAATAAAGAAACATAACAATAGAATTTTGTTTTGTTTTGTTTTGTTTTTGTTTTTGTTTTTGTTTTTGTTTTTGTTTTTTGAGACAGGATTTCACTGTGGAGTCCTGAATGTCCTGAAACTCACTCTGTAGGTCACGCTGGCCTTGAACTCACAGAGATATGCCTCTGCCTTCCAAGTGCTGTGCCATGCACACCCCTCACCCCAGTGGAAACAATGTTTTGTTTTTAAGTTTTATTCCTGTATTTTATATATGAATGCTTCATCTGTATATATACCTACATGCCAGAAGAGAGCATCAGATCCTATGACAGAAGTTTGTGAGCCACCATGTGGTTGCTGGGAATTGAACTCAGGACCTCCGGAAAAGCACCATCCACCACAGAGCCATCTCTCCAGCCCTAATTTTTTTTTTTTTTAGCTTTATCTATATTTATGTTTACGGATGTTTTGCCTGCATGTATGCACATCACGGGTGTGCCTGGTGTCCACAGAAGTCAGAAAAGTGTGTCAAATCCTATGGAACTGGAGCCACAGAAGATTGCTAGCCAGGATGCGGGAGCTGGGAATCAAACCGAGCTCCTCTTGGGGGGGGGGCAGCCAGTACTCTTTCATACTGAGCCATCTCTCCAGCTGCTGAAAAACAATTCTTATAAGTTGCCATGTTACTGGTTCTGGAGATCACAAAGGTATACTACCACATCCAGCTTTAGACGATTTTAAATTTTATGAAGTCAAACATATCTATTTACTGACTGACTGACTGACTGACTGATAGGTGGAGGGAATGTCTCAGTTTGGAGTCCTGGATGGCCTGGAACTCTCTACATAGACTGGCCAGACTAGCCTCAGACACAGATAGATACCCCTGCCTCTGGCTCCCAAGTGCTGGAATTAAATATGCGTACCACCACATCCAGTGTATTCTCTGTTACTTGTATCACTTAAAAAGTTATTCTGCTGCTTTTCAAGGCACCTCCTAGGCCATCAGTTCTCAACCTATAGATCGTAACCCCTTTGTAGGGGTCAAATGACCTTTCACAGGACTCACATCAGGCATTTATGTTACATTTCATAATAGTAGTAAAATGACAGTTCTAAAGCAGTAAGAAAATAATTTTGTGGTTTGGGGTCACCACAACAGGAGAAACTGTATTAAAGGGCCACAGTTGTAGGAAAGTTGAGAACTACTGTCCTCGGGGATCAGCTGGATAAGCCACCAGCTGTCAGAAACTCATTGAAGTAGGTGACGAACTAAAATTTCATATGCTCTGTGAGAAGTTCATGCCACAGGAGTAGCCACCGATGCCCTGTGTGAAGAGTTGAATGTTATGTGGTCTTGATCAGAAGTGGAAATGACAAAGTTTTCCCATGAAACAAGTGTTTTGACTCACGGCAGAGAGTATGTGCAGTTCAGTAAGGGAAATTCTGGTTGTAGACCAAGGAGAACTGGGGACAGGCATCCCAGTTTGTTCATGGATGCTTTGTGGATGTTAATCTGAGTGTTCTCAACTTGGCTATTTGTAAGGAGCCAGGGGAGGGCATTCCTAGACTGACAGATACTGCTGTGTCTTGAAAGTTGGGGCTCCCGAAGCTAACAGCATCCAGAAGATTTTCAATCTCACTGAAGAAGATGATGTCCAGCAATATGTTGTCAGGAAATTAAGAAGCAAATCACCCAAGATTCAGCATCCTGCAACATAAACATTGCTCTGAAAAAAACAACACACTTAAAAAAAATGAGGCTGCTACACAATGTGGCCAAGAGAAGGAGGGAGGCCAAAGAGAAACAGCAAGAGAGATCACCAAGAGACACGGGGTGTCCTCGCATAGAGCTTCTTAGTCTGAGTGCAGTCAAAAATAAGTTTTAAAGAATGACAGGCCCTTGCAAAACAAAACAAGTTATTCTGACTTCCAGAAATGCTCTTCTGTTATTTCAAAAGGATGTTGTCCTCCTGTGATGGTGCTGGATATCATAAGTCGAATTCCTTGATTTTTTTTTTTTCCTGCTAACTAGAAAGTCTTCATACAACTCCTTTTTCTTGGATCTTTCAGCGTTAAGACCCTCACTCCTAGAGGAGACAGAGTCATAGCCAAAGAATTCTCACTTAGAGCTAGTGTGTCTGCTTATATCTTATATTTCTTTCTTCTTGGCTGCCATCAAAAAGGCATAGAAAATTAACCAGCTTCTAGACAGGTAAGGGCTCAAGCGGTTATTTGGCCACACCATAGGGCTATTGGCATAATGTTATTGTGCACTATGTAAAGATTATCCTTGAGTGATTCAAATGCTGATTTCTGTGCCCCATCTGGTTGCAATGTGCACACGACATTGCAATGCTTGTTCAAAGAATGTCCTGTCTCGATGTTGTGTAAACATCGCTCCCCAGTTATCTCTGATCAGTGAATAAAAAGCTGATCACCAATGACTGGGCAGAGGAGATAATAGGGCTGGACTTTCAATCCCAGGCAGGGGAAGGGTAGAAGGAGAAAGAGAGTTTTCACCATGATGTGAGGGACCAGGAGCTACCATGAGAACACATATGGAACAGAGAGAGGCAGATCAATACAAAAATGCAGGTATCTCAGGAATTATGGTTGGGGAGTAGCTAGATTAAATTGGAGCATTAGAGGAGCCTAATAACTACTTGTTATTGTGAGTTAAAGCTTGTTTTAAAAAAGTCTAATAGTCTCTGTCTCAATCATTTGGGAGCTAGCAGGATTATAGAAAAAATTTACTTTTAAATTTGCACTAACATAGGGCTTCAAAATCTCTTGTTGCCATACAACCCTGGGACTTGAACCAAGTCATTCAATTGTTCTGTGCCTTGTTTTGAAATCTTACTTGTTGCATAAAACATCATATAATAGTCTATATCACACAGGACAACATGGTGATGAAATAAGTTGATATGGGTGAGCCACAGACAGCAAGGCCTGGCACATAGAAAGTGCCCAGTGTTCTGGTGCTGGGGAAGTACTTGATTGCATTTACAAGCAATGTGAATCAATATGCCATAATTAATTGATTTAACTAATATTTCTTTTTTTTCTTTTTTTTTTTTTTTTT
>NC_034603.1:68777952-68800425 GCF_900095145.1 Mus pahari
ACCAACCCTTAACTAATATTTCTTGATGACATATTATGTTCCCATCACTGCTCTAGATCTGGGAGGACACACTAGTAAGCTGCTCTAATAGTTTATTTTCTAGAGGAGGAAATATGACAACAGTCATGTAAAAAGATCATTTCAGATAATGGTGGGTGTAATGGGTTGAATTTTGTCTCCCCAGAACCTACTGAACACGGTTTGGAAGTCATGTCTTTGCAACTGATTGAGCTTTAGTGAGTGCATCAGGTTGAGGCCTGTGATGTTTGAATAAAAATGACACCCTCCCTCTGCACCCGGTAAATTCATATATATGATGTTTGGTCATCAGCAAGTGGCACTGCTTGAGATGGCCTAGGAAGTGTGGCCTTGTTGGAATGGGTGTGGCTGTATTGGAGTGGGTGTGGCCTCGTTGGAGAAAGTGTCTCACTAGGAGTGGGCTTTGGAGTTTCAAAAGCCCAACCCAGTCCCAGTGTCTCTGCCTGTGGATCCAGATGTAGAGCCCTCAGTTACTGCTCCAGCACCGTCTACCTGCATGCCACCATGCACCCTGCCATGATGAAATTGTAAGACCGCCCCAATCTGTGGTCATGAAGTCTCTTTGGAGTAATAGAACACTGACTAACATAATCCCTAATGCAATATGACTGGTGTCCTTATTAAAAGGGGGCAAACGGATGACAGAGACAGATACAGAGGGAAGATGATGTGGAGAAACACAGGTCATCTCCAAGCCCAGGAGCCCCAGAAGTTCTCCAAAGCTAAGCAACTGTCTCAAATAGATACTTCCCTTCAGCCTTCAGAGGGGGCATGGATTCCACTGAGACCCTCATTTTGGACTGATGGCCCCTGCAAGTGTGAGACAATACATTTCTGTCTTTCTAGGCCATCCAGCTGGTGGCACTTTGTGCAGCAGTTCTAGCAAATGGATAGATCAGGTATGGTGCATAGCAAAGATGAGACAAGTGAGTCCAGGGGCAAGTGAAACTGCCCACTGGGAAGGTCAGGAGGGCTCTGTTGTCTGGTAGATCATCCAAATAACACAAAGGGAAGAGAAAGGACTGACTGGCCTTAAAAAAAAAAAAAGCAGCGCATAGTGGCACATGCTTAGAATCCCAGCACTTGGGAGGCAGAGGCCGAAGGAGTGCTATATGCACCTACATGGCAGCTCACAGCTACCTGTAACTCTGGAATCTGACACCCTTACATAGACATACATGTAGGCAAAACACCCATGCACATAAATCAAATCAATTATTTCATTTTTATTTTAAGTTTTCTTGAAAAATTAAAAGTATAGCCAGGCGTGGTGGTGCACGTCTTTAACCCCAGCACTTGGGAGGCAGAGGCAGGTGGATTTCTGAGTTCAAGGCCAGCCTGGTCTACAGAGTGAGTTCCAGGACCGCCAGGGCTACAAAGAGAAACCCTGTCTCAAAAAACAAAACAACAACAACAAAAAACCCACAAAAAACAAAAAATTAAAAGTATAGAACAATTTTGCAGTACGTGTGGTCTACTAGTTTGCTCTGAAACACAAACATTAACTCCATTAAACGTGGTCATTCACTTCTTCAAAAATTATAATCATCAAATGAGTGGTTTCTCTCCCTTGCTGGGATATACTCTAGGGCCAGAGTTCTGGTTTTGATCTTGGCAAACTTCAGAGTTATTAGAAAAAAATTCCATTTAATTCACTTACAACGATTATATTTCATACAGTAGTTGTTAGAGGGAAAGAGGCAAAGAGAGCCATACCAGGTATTGTTGAAGCCCAATTTGCAGCTCTGTGTGGCAGTGCATATGTGTAAGGCCAACCCTGAGGAGGTGGAACAAGGGGATGGGGAGTTCAAGACTAGCTTCATCTACATAGTGAGTTGGAGGTCACCCTGAGACTACACACAAGCCCTTGACTAGTGGTGGTGGTGGTGGTGGGGATGTAGAAAAAAATAAAAAGAAAGAGAAGATGCTGAAGCATTTACTCAAGAACTAGAAGAGGATGGACTCCAAGGCACAAAAGGAAGGATGGGTTTCCTCAGGAAGAGAGATGTTTCCTCTCGTGAGAGAAGGTGAGGCAAGACAGGAAGTATTGGTAGGATGGCAATTCGGTGGTAAGGTGCTGCCTTAGTGCCTCTGCTGAAATCAAAGCTATGAATGAACGCAATTAGGGGAGGAAATGGTCTGTTTCATCTTTCAGTCCAACAGGAAGGAAAGTTAGAGCAGGACTCAAGGCAGGAGCCTGAAGGCAGAAACTAAAGCAAGAAACATGGGAGAATGGTGTGCTTCTGGGTTGCTCCTCCTGGCATGCTCAGTTTGCTTTCTTATAAACCCTAGGACCACCTTCGCTGGATCTTTTCATATCAATCATCAGTCCAGAAAGTGCCCCATGGGGTTGCCTACTGGTCAATCTAGGGGAAACACTTTCTCAATTGAAGTTCCCTGTTCCTAGATGACCCTGGTTATGTCAGGTTAACAAAATATAATAATAATAATAATAATAGTGGTGATGATGATGATAATCTAACCAGGCCAAGTGATAAAGAACACCCCATTTGCTTCTGTCTTTTCAATGACACATGATCCAAGGAATTGTGACAGTCTTAGGAAAAGAGAAAGCATGACAGTTGGACTGGAGAGATGGCTCAGCGGTTAAGAGCTCTTAAGACTGCTCTTCCAGAGGTCCTGAATTCAATTCCCAGCAATGACATGGTGGCTCACAACCATCTGCAATGGGAACTGATGCCCTCTTCTGGTGTGCCTGAAGAGAGCAATGGTGTACTCATATACATAAAATAAGTACATAAATCCTTTTTTTAAAAAGTATGACAGTGGTTCGGCATATGAGGAAAACTTGTCAAGAGCACAGAGAAAGAGCTCATGAGTTATCATACATTTGATCGAGATTTATGGACATGAATTTAAATTAAGGCCAGCCATTCCGGAGCACACAAAAACAAGTGGCATTTACAATTGTTTTCTCAGTATCATTGCCTACAACATTCAGGAAAAGTCTGTCTGTCTTCTTATAGTGTATCTGAAGACTAAGCAACACTAGTTTTGAAGTTAGAATTCTGAAAGATGCACAGAATAGTGGCCCGCTTATAGTAGAAGGGAGTAAATTTGGGAGCGAATTCTGACGCTAAGCATCCGGTAACATGGAAAGTTGCTACAGATTCCTGTTAACAGGATGTAGTGTGAAAGGTGAACTGGTAGAAGTGAGTGGACAAGGGGTGTGTGTGTGTGGTGTGTGTGTGGTATTTTCACTTGAGTAAATACGAAGGACTATCTTAGACTCCTGCTACTGTCTGCCTGCCTATTGTCTGCCCGCTGTTTCTTTGCATTATGGTCACTTTATTTTCTGGCATTTTTTTCCCAATATGAAGTACCAGTGACAACCAGAAACTTGAACACAGCAGAGTCACTGGCTATATTGAGTACTACAGTGTATCACACTTATCACACTTTCTGTTGTTGTTTTTTTTTTCTTCCTTTTTTAAAGATGTATTTATTTATTGTGTATACAGTGTTCTGCCTGTGTGTGTGTGCCTGCACACCAGAAGAGGGCACCAGATTTCATTATAGGTGGTTATGGGCCACCATGTGGTTGCTGGGAATTGAACTTAGGACCTCTGAAAGAGCAGCCAGTGCTCTTAACCTCTGAGCCTTCTCTCCAGCCCCTGTTGTTTGGTTGTTTTGTTACCTTTTTAGATATGGCCTTACTCTGAAGCTCAGGCATTTAAAGTCATTATTTACTGTGTCTGCTTGCTTACTTTCTAATGTGTGCGCAGATGTAAGAGGACCTCTTGCATGGGTTCTTTCTCACACTGTATGTGTCTAAGGATTGAATTTACATAGCTAGGCTTACAGGCGAGTGCCTTAATAGCCACTATGCCATCCATCTTTTAGGTCCTTGTTGCTCAAGTTTCATGAATGTTTTCCATTTAGTTGGTTGACCCGGTGAATTGGAAATCCAGATACAAAGGGCTGACTGCATTGTAATATCAATTCTATTGAAAGTGGCTAGTGATTTAATTTTTAAAAAAATGTATCTGCTAGAAGACTTTACCCTATATACATGATGCGCACATTTCTATTTCTAGTCTCTCCAGAATACTGTTGTGGGGTCTAGCACATACCCCGACTCCATTTGATTGCATGGAATAACTCACACTAAAAGATACACTACGTTGTTGAAAGAGGAGATGCTGTCTCGTACTCGCGTTAGGAAAATGGTAACCTTTTCCCCCTAGAACTGGGAAGATTTGATTCTAGTCAAGTCATTGGAAGCAACGTGTTGTGTCTTAGATAAGCCACGAGGCTGTTTTGGGCGTGAATTTGTCCCTCAGGTATTTGGTATCTGAGGTCTGCACGTCTATGATAACTGTACCAGGAAAGCCCGGTGCAATGGAACGCGTCTTCGGTTTGACACTAGCCCGAGGGACGGGAGGCGGGAGTCAGCAGGCACAGCCCGGAACCTTAAACTATGGACCCAGGCCGCGGGCTTCTCCAGCCCACGTCACTAGGGCGCGACGCCTGCTCGTCCAGAAGCCCCGGCACATGAGGTCCCACGGTGAAGTCGAGTTCCGGGACAATAAGACACATCACTCTTGAGTCCGCGGGAGGTTTGGGTCTCAGCATCCCTGTCCTAGGTTGACCACCACGGGGCACAAGGCCCCGGAGCTCCAAGAGCCCCTCCAGGAACCTGTCGAGCTGAGTATCAGAGCGGCTGCGCAGGGCACGTGCTCCTCCTCCCCGGAGTGCCGGCGATTGGCTGTGACGTAACTTCCGGCGTGAGCGGCGAAAGCCGGGAGGGCGAGCGAGAAAGCTAGCAGCCAGCAGGCGGGCGGGTGGCCGGCCGGCACGGAGGGAGGGAACGAGCAAGCGGTGAGCAAGCCAGCGAGGGCGCCCGGGTCCCGAGGGCAGCGGAGATTCCTCAGGCCCCTCCGGTGCCCTCCCCGGAGCCCACAGCACCTCCGGCACCCAGCGGAGCGGACACGGCCCGGCCCGGCCATGGCCTCGTTGCTGAAGGTGGATCAGGAAGTGAAGCTCAAGGTAGCGGCACAGCTCCGGCCTCCTCATCCCTCCCTTCGAACCCCCCAGCAGTCGGATCTGCTCCCCGCTCCCCGTGTCGTCTTTGTCTCCCTGGGGACACCAGCTCTGAGCTTCCGCCTGGCTCAACCCAGCCCCCCACGCCTGGAGACGGCATTGGAGAGGACGGTATAGGGTGGCTTTCTGCCCTGCTTCTGGTGATGGAGTGCACCAGGGACTCCTCCGCGGACACGTGCTAAACTCAGTGCTTTAGGCTAATGACAGGTGGAAGTCCCCCGGCCCAGCCACGTCCCCGCCCCCGGACGCTGCCACTGACCCTGCCCTTGGAGGCAGGCTTACTGCGTAGGATGGGGCCAGGTCTGGGTGGGAGTTGGCACGTTTGTGAGCTCACTTCTTCCAGTCTGGCTTTTGTCTGCTTATGAAATTGAGAGGGTTTCAGACAACTGGAGGGAGGGACAAAGGGAGGTGAGGGGTGAGGAGAAAGGGAGAGAAAGGGAGACAGGTGCTGGCATGAAACCCAAACATCCTCTCCCAAGATGGAGAAATGGATTTTCAAAAAAATGAAGTATTTGCAGTCTGGGGGCCTCTCACCTTCTAATTATAATTTCAAGGTGAGGGCGAGACAGCTGGATTTGGGGTTCCCCATCCATGCCCTTGTATCACTAGGTATTAAGTTGCTCTCTCTGTTATTGTAGGTTGATTCTTTCAGGGAGCGAATCACAAGTGAGGTGAGTGTGTTAAAGGAGGAAAGGGGTGATGGTTGATAGCTGGGGGGGGTGGTCCCAAAAAGATATCTGTAGGGAGCGACTGTCCCATGTTTATTAATTCAGGTGTATTTTCTCTTGTCTAGGCAGAAGACTTGGTGGCAAATTTTTTCCCAAAGAAGTTACTAGAACTTGATAGTTTTTTGAAGGTGGGAGACACTTACATTTCTTTAAATTACTTCTTTGGTCCCTGTCTTTGTGACAGACGGGGCAGATTGTGTGTTGATTCTGTTCTCTTGTTTACTGTAAAGCATTCTCTTTTTCATTGCTTTCACAAGAAATACTCCTTTCTCTCTCTCCTTGTTTTTGTTTTGTTTTGTTTTGTTTTTGTTTTAAACTTAACACTAATACTGTTTTGGGGTGAATGCCTCTCTTTCAGGAACCAATCCTAAATATCCATGACCTAACTCAGATCCACTCAGACATGAACCTCCCAGTCCCTGACCCCATTCTCCTCACCAATAGCCACGATGGACTGGATGGTGTGAGTGTCTTGCATTTATGTTTGTGTTCTTAGTATTTTACGTTTTGGTAAGCTTGGGGATGTTCGGAGTCTGTGGGACTTGCCTGTGGGGTCTGGGGTTCTGCTTTAGATGTGGTGGCTGTAGTATGCTACTTTTTGGACCATTAGTTTCAGTTTTGGCAAGGTGAGTATGTAAGTGCTGCTCTCAATGTTAGCCCAGGTTTTAATTAGTTCTAAACTAGCCACGGGCTTCCTTCAGCTACCTGGCTTTCCACCTGCTTGGGAATAAGCCTTTTCTGTTCAGTGCACTGTTCTTACAGATGGGAAGAGCAGCTGTTTTTGCTGCACAGCTGCAGTCTCTGTCTTTACTGTACTTGCTCTTTGCTTTGTTTTTGAGACAGAATCTGACTATGTAGTCCTGGCTAGCTTGGAACTCCTTATGCAGGCTAGATAGACCAGGTTGGCTTCAGACTCATCAAGATCTGCCTGCCCCTTCCATCTAAATGCTAGGATATTGCCAGCTAGCACTGATACTGTATTAGTTGTATGTCTATATTGTATTAGAACACCGCCCATGCTATAGTTTGATCTAGATTCCTGTGGCTTGGTATTTTGTTGCCGTTGTTTGTTGTTTTTTTTTCTGTCCTAGAAGTTGAGCCTAGGGTCTTGTGCATGCTATATTCCTAGCTTTATATTTATATTTATATTCCTAGCTTTCAGGACTTTCTTAATTATAACTAATTAAGCTGAGTATGGTGGCTGAGCATTCAGCTTGCCTGGAGAAGGAGAGTTGTGTGTTCATTACCAGCCTGGGGTACATAGGAAATTGAAGGCTAGCTGGGACACATACTGGGATACTTTCTTCAAAACAAGATAAACCTGCAGTTAGGAGACGCCTCAGCAGTCTGAATCCTTAGCTCCTAACATTACTTCTACCATACAGAATGTAATGTGCTGAGCTTGCTGAATGAGGGATTTCTTTATATTAGAACCAAAAGATTCGTGCATACTCCCTCAGTTATCCCCTACCTGCCTTGATTGCTTTCTTCTTATTTTTTAAATGGAACTTTCCTCGGTTCTCCACTACCTGAAAAAGTATTTATTTAGTGTGTGGGTAGGAAGCGCTTTCTTTCTGCTGCACTGGACCCAGGGATCAAACTTGGGTCGTCAGGCTTGGCAGCAAGTGCCTCTACCTGCTGAACCAGCCTACTGGACATTTCAGTGGCTTTTTTTTTTTTTTTTTGAGACAGGGTTTCTCTGTGTAGCCCTGGCTGGCCTAGAACTCACTGTGGAGACCAGGCTGGCCTGGAACTCAGAAATGTGCCTGCCTCTGCCTCCCAAGTGCTGGGATTACAGGCGTGCGCCACCACTGCCCGGCTTCAGTGGCTTTTTAAATGTGTTCTTTTCGTTTTAACTTTGGCCTTCCCAACTAGAATGCAAGTTTCTTTTTTGACCAGAACCTCTTTTAAAAGCTTTGTGTGTGTGTGTGTGCGCGCGCCTGTGTGTGTGTGCACAGAAATTTATATGATAATCTATGGGGTCCAGGAAGGAATTAAACTTGTTTGTATAGTATCTTGTAATGGGCATGCGTGTTGAATGCAAAAATTAAACTTGCTTGTATAGTGTCTTGTAATGGGCATGTGTGTTGAGTGCAGACTAATTCTTGCTTCTTCATACTTGTAGCCCACTTACAAGAAGCGCAGGTTGGATGAATGTGAAGAGGCCTTCCAAGGTAAGAGCTGCTGTCTAATCAGTTCACTTCATCTGCTGACTAGCAGCCCTGAGAAGTAGGATGGATCTGGTTTTCACCAGCTCAGGAGGTGAGGTCTGATTTAATTCCCCAGGTCAGCACTTGGCGAATCCTCCTGGCGCAGTCATTATGTGATCTTCTGGAATGCCAGGAGGGATGCTTAGAGGCAGAAGCCATGCCTCACACTTGTTACAGAGGCCCATACTCCGTGCCTCCGTGCCCCTGTAGTAGTTGCTACCTGACAGGTTAGGGGGGAGGGGTGGCGTCACTTGAATTGTGACAGAGAAGAGGTTATTACATCTATGTCTAGGGAAGACGAAAAGATGGGAGGACGCTTGTACTTGCGCTGTCCTGAACTTGTGACCTTGACATATCTTCCAGGAACCAAGGTGTTTGTGATGCCCAATGGGATGTTGAAAAGCAACCAGCAGCTTGTGGACATTATTGAAAAAGTAAAACCCGAGATTCGGCTGCTGATTGAGAAATGTAACACGGTGAGGCAGGGGTTCATGACCCAAAGAGCGGCACTAGAACTATGGAATGATGGGAGGGTTGGCAGGCTAAGGCCTTTGATTCCTTTCTCTTGGCGTCAGTCCCCACCAGGAAGAATCATGTACTTCAAAGCTTGAGTAGGAAAGACCAAGGTCCTTCTACATATATTTTGTCTTCTCATACTCCAGGTCAAAATGTGGGTTCAGCTGTTGATTCCCAGAATAGAAGATGGGAACAACTTCGGGGTGTCAATTCAGGTAGTGTGCCCACATTGCAAACTGGGAGCTCCTTCCCTGCTTTGTCTTTGCCCTCGGTCTGTGCTGCTGCTGTAGGCTGATGGGGAAGTAACTTGACTCTCCTGTTCATCTCCCCAGGAGGAAACAGTTGCCGAGCTAAGAACTGTTGAGAGTGAAGCTGCATCTTATCTGGACCAGATTTCTAGGTAGGGCAGCTTGGGCCAATCCCAGGAACTTGGGCTAGTGAAGTGGGAGACCTGTTCACAGTCCTTTCAGCTGCTTTTTTTTTTTTTTTCTTCCAGATATTATATTACAAGAGCCAAATTGGTTTCTAAAATAGCTAAATATCCCCATGTGGTAAGTAGGGTTTTGTGATCTGAGGTGGTATGGCAAGGTAGAGAAGATTCTAGAAATGAGCTTTCTGTGGGCATTTGGGCTTTGGAAGACTAGCCTCCCTACTTCCCATACAGGAGGACTATCGCCGCACTGTCACAGAGATTGATGAGAAAGAATACATCAGCCTCCGGCTCATCATCTCAGAGCTAAGGAATCAGTATGTGAGTAAAGCCAGTTCCTGCCCAGAGTTGTCCTGCTTTTCATAGGTCTTTGGTAATAGGAGTCCGATGACTGTGGTGGTGTCTGCCTGTAGTCTCTCAGGAGGCTGCACAATAGGAAGCTGGCCCAGGGTACAGAGATAGCTGTTCATCAGTTTAGAGTAGAGAACATGAAGTCACTGAGGGAGTCTAGTTGGATGTGTCTGTTCTAGCCAGGTAGGGGCAATAATACCACTCATGGATGCTTAAGCATGGGCATTGGAGTTAGAGAGATGGCTCTGTAACCAAAGTACTCATGCAGTGAGTGACTGGGTTGTTTGATTCATCTTATTTATTCTTATCCATGGCTGGCCTGTATATGGCCTCACTATGTTGGTGACAGACTTACAGTTCCATGACTCCATCTTTCAAGTGCTGGGATAAAGGATGTGTGCCACCATACCCAACTTGATTTTTTTGTTTTTAATTATGTCTATGTGTGTCAGTATGTGCCCGTTTGAGAGTGTAGGCACCTGTGGTCACCAGAAGAGGGCACCAGACTCCCGGAGCTGGGGTTAGTGACAGTTGAGACGCGGTGCTAGGGATTCAGCTGTGCTCTTGTGCAGGGCGAGCTCTTGCTGCTGGCAGATGAGCCAGCTCTTCAGTCTGGAGACTCTGATCTTGATCTTGGTTAAGCTCAGACTTGACTTCAATTTTTTTTCTAAAATAGGGTTTGATTACTGAGTAAAAAAACTAGACTTTGAGCATCGAGGCAGCGGACTTCTCAGTGTGATCAATGCTTGAGCCAGCTTAGGGGTGTAGGAGGTGGTGGTGCACCCTACCCCCAGCTGGGTTAAGTGATGAGAGTGGGGTAAGGTGAGTGAGTGCTTGGAGCTTCTCGCTGTCTTGGTGAGGTAGAGGTTGAAAGGATGAGTGATCTGATATTTCCTGTCCTAGGTCACTCTCCATGACATGATCCTGAAAAACATCGAGAAGATCAAACGGCCCCGGAGCAGCAATGCAGAGACACTGTACTGAGGCCGGGGCCAGGGGACTTTGTGAGTCTGGCTCAAGACCGACATTGCCTTGGTTTGTTACATGACTATCGTGATGGGGAAACTGGCTGGAAATAGTAATCACACCTCTCTGTTTTTAGTTAGAGTCTAATGAAACTCTCATCTAGTTCTGTGACGTGTTTACCTCTTTTTTCAGGCCTCAGGAACTCTTCTATCTCCTTCCCCACCCCCACCCAGCCTGTCCTAATTTCTGGAGAACTCCAGGTTTGTGCAACATACTGGCACAAGAGTAATTGTGGGTTTTTGTTTTTTCTTCCTTTCGCTCCCTCTTCCCCTGTTTTAGGTTTTGTGTTTTCTTCCTTTTGACAATTAGTTGGTTAAAAGCTGGAGGAACTAACTATAGGGAGAGTGTTAGGTGTCTTTTAGGAACAGGGGGAGTGGAGGTGGAAGTCACAAGGCTAGTGTCTCGTTTCTGTGGGACTTTGGGTCCTCCCTGCCTGCCCTGGTGATGCCTTAGGGCTTTTCACCTACATCCATCCCGCCCTGAGCCTGACCGTGGCGAGGGGTCCCCTAGGCCTTCACCTGCATCCCTGCAGCTTCTTTGGATGTTTTTATTACTGGGGTTTTCACATACACATGTGTACACATGTACACGCACATAGGAACATGTATACATGCTTCCTGCTCCATTATAGATCATAACTTCCTTCCTGCACCACCTCTCCCTCAAGCCCTTCACATAAAAACAGGTGATAGTTGTCTTAGTCATCCACCCAGGCAAAAGTCCCAGGCCCACCCTCTTCTGATAATGTAGCCGTTGGTGCCAGGGTAAGTTGAAGGAGACCCAAGAGCCGAGCAGCAGAGGGCTCATGAAGGCCTTCCCTCTGTGGCTCAGGTTCTTTTTGGTGTTATGCAAAAGCTGGCCCTCTGGCCCCCACTTGTCCTTCTCCTAGGCTAGCATGTGCGCTGGCTGGGGAGCGGTCAGCTGTGAGCTTGGAGGCCGCTGCTCCTCCTCGCTGTGCTTTCCCTTGGGAAATACTTCTCGCCTTTATAGTATTGTGCTTCCAGGGAAAGCAGGAATTCATGTGTATATGTGTGTGCACATACACACGTGCACATGTGTGTGTTCGTGTGTGTATTAATATGCTGCGAAGGTCAAACCCATAGAAGAGTTGCCTCCTCTCTTGAATCTTGCAGAGATGTCACTTGTTAAAGCGTTTTGTACTAACCGCACTAGCCCCCAGCTTTTTAAGTGAGAGTTGGTCTCTGCAGTTGGTCTGCCAGTGACTGACTCTGTGACTGTCTGACTTTTATTCCTCTCCGTCTTCCAACCCTAAATCATATTTCCACCTGGGATGCATCACTTTCACTCCCAGCATTCTATAGGAAAGGAGTCGGGCTGCTCTCTTCCCATGAATAGTGCTCAGTAACAAACCAATCGCATTTTCGTTGGGCAGTGCGCCTACCCACTCTCGGATCCCTTCCAGCTGAGCCCCCCCACCACCACGTGTTTCTCGGTTTTCCTTTTTGTTTGATTGTTCCTCTGCCCCTCCTTCCTTGGATTGTAATGTAAAATTCTTTTACCATGTCAAGAAATTATTAAAAATACAGGTACTTTGACCTCTTTCTAAAGCTGCAGACCCTGGTGCTGTACTCTGGTGACTGAGGGACATAAGGGACATGGTGGTCGCACATGAGCATTCAGACACCCATCTTCACAGACACTCTGGCCTGTTATGTGTGAATTTGGTAGTTGAGCCTTCCTTTCTCTTCATGGTGGCAAGAACTAATGGGAGGTGGTTCCTGCTGTGTGTCCCAGGTCCTTCCTGGTGATACCCTGAGCTGCCAGCAGAGGCTGCTGTGGTTACGCGTGGGACCTGCAGCTCGGGCTGACCCTGTCTAGCCAGTCCTTTTCCTCCATACTACATACTGCTTCATACATACTTTTTTGAGGGAACTGGTATTGGTTTATACTGACCCACAGTGCTCATAGGAGGCTTACATCCCTCTAAAATAGCATGTCCTCACTTCCCTCCTGACAGTGAGACTCTTCGTTGTCTATAGAGGTTTAAGGTCCCAGCAGGGGAGGGCATCTCCTCTATTCTGTCCAGAGCTTAGAGCCACTAGCTACCAGCTCTGCCTACCTGCTTCCCTCCCTCCCTCCCTCCCCTCCCTCCAGGGTTGCTAAGCACTTGCTGTGAATGGCTACATTTTAATCAAAAGCACTCCACAGAGTACTTTTATGTTTTTAATATATTTGTTTTGTTTTGTTTTTTCAAGAGCTTTCTCTGTGTAGCCTTGGCTGTCCTAGGATTGCTCTGTAGACCAGGCTGGCCTCAAACTTGAGATCTGCTTGTCTCCTGCGTGCTGGGATTGAAGGCGTGTAGTGCTCTGCCTGGCCGGGCTTTTTATTAAGGCAGGGTATCACCTAGGCTGACCTATAATTCACTGTGTGGCTTAGTTGGCCTTGAACTCACAGCACTCCTCTTGACCACGCCCCATGTGCCTTCATAGGGAAGAAACTCAGGATATGTAGCTCCTTTAAGGCTACACAACTTGGACTGAATCATTGTATAGACCTGAACACAAAGCTCAAACTCAACCAGTCTTTTCTCTGACTGGATAGAATAAGGCCTGGGTCTCCCAAGTCAGGCACTCGTTAGGTCCCAGGTAGAGCTGACTGCTCACTGCTGAGTTGGGCGGTGGGTCCGGGAACTGGGAGTGTAATTCTGCTACGAAGTGTTTTGTTTTGTTAGCGCTTGTGTGATACACAGACAGGGAAAGGAAGGAGTGAGTGTGTATCAAAACTGCCTTCTCAGGTAGTTCAGCACCATTACCCAGCCCATCCCTTCTCATCTGTTCTAAATGATGACACTTAGTAGTTAGTGACCATTGGCAGTCAAAGTTTAAGGACAGGCACAAGCTATGTAATGTCTTGAGCCAGATCACAAGACAGAAAATTGGAACAGAACTACATAAAGCACGATCTGAGATTTTCTGTCCAGCCCACAGGGTGGAGTTTAGTCCATTCCTCTCCATCATCCTGAATATAAGCCTGCCACAATGTCAGACACAGATGAGCTCTCAGGACTGGGGCAGCTCAGCATCAGCCATGAATCTCAAGGTGCTGCTGGTGCTTCTGGGGCTGTCTTTCCTTACTGTCTTTGCTCTGGCCTATGTCCTGCTGACCAGGCAAGGCAGTTCAAGCCAGTCTCCTCGATGCCCTTCCATACCTCCCAGAATTCATACCTGGACACACGCTAGCCAGAGCCAGCTGTTTGCAGATCTGAGCCCCGAGGAGCTGACAGCTGTGATGAGCTTTCTGACCAAGCACCTGGGGCCAGGGCTGGTGGATGCAGCCCAGGCTCGACCCTCGGACAACTGTGTCTTCTCAGTGGAGTTGCAGCTGCCTGCCAAGGCTGCAGCCCTGGCCCACCTGGACAGAGGGGGGCCCCCACCTGTGCGAGAGGCACTGGCCATCATCTTCTTTGGTGGACAACCCAAGCCCAATGTGAGTGAACTGGTGGTGGGGCCCCTGCCTCACCCCTCCTACATGCGGGATGTGACTGTGGAGCGTCATGGTGGCCCTGTGCCCTATCACCGGCGCCCCATGCAGAAAGCTGAGTTTGTTCAGATATGGAGACATTTGAAAGAACTGGAGCTACCGAAGGCACCCACCTTTCTGGCTTCTGTCTTGAACTACAATGGCTCCACCCTGGCACCTTTGCACTCTACTGCTGCTGGTCTGCATGCAGGCGAGCGGGTGACCTGGATAGCCCTCTACCATAATATCTCAGGTCTTGGAGTGTTCCTTCACCCTGTGGGGCTGGAGCTACTGTTGGACCACGGGGCCCTGGACCCTGCCCACTGGGTAGTCCAACAGGTCTTCTACCTTGGGCATTACTATGCAGACTTGGCCCAGTTAGAATGGGAGTTTAAAGCTGGCCGCCTAGAAGTGGTTCAGGTCCCTCTACCCACACCAGGTGGGGCTTCCTCCCTGAGGCCTAGAGTTACTCCAGACCCTCCTCTTCCCCCTCTTCAGTTCTCACTCCAGGGTCCCCAGTATAACATACAGGGAAACTCAGTGACATCTCCCCTCTGGACATTTACCTTTGGTCATGGGGTGTTCAGTGGCTTAAGAATTTTTGATATTAGGTTCAAGGGTGAGCGTGTGGCTTATGAAGTCAGTGTCCAGGAGTGTCTGACAGTTTATGGTGCTGATTCCCCCAAAACAATGACCATCCGATACTTGGACAGCAGCTATGGGCTTGGTCTAAACAGCCGAGCTTTGGTTCGGGGGGTGGATTGCCCCTATCAAGCCACAATGGTGGACATCCATGTACTGGTGGGCACGGGGTCAGTCCAGCTGCTTCCAGGGGCTGTGTGTGTATTTGAGGAGGCCCAGGGACTGCCCCTTCGAAGGCATCACAATGGCATCGGGGGTCATTTCTATGGTGGTTTGGCCAGTTCAAGTCTTGTGGTCAGGTCGGTGTCATCAGTGGGCAACTATGATTACATCTGGGACTTTATGCTGCACCCAAATGGGGCCCTTGAAGCGCGTGTCCATGCCACGGGCTATATCAACACAGCCTTCATGAGTGGAGGAGCTGAAAGTCTCCTCTTCGGGAACCGTGTGGGGGAGAGAGTGCTGGGAGCGGTGCACACACACACTTTCCACTTCAAACTGGACCTTGATGTGGCAGGTGAGTTCTTAGCCTGAGCCTTGAAGGCTGGGAATGGGGCACAGGGCAGGAAGTCCCCAAATCAAGGAGTGAGCTTGGAAAGGTTCAGAGAGCATTCTAAGCCCTCTGGGTATGGGAAGGGAGAAAGGATTGGGTGCAGCTGCAGTCACAACTGGATGTCAGGCCAATTCCTACCCTCTGATCCCCCTCCCCCCAGATTTGCAGTTGTAAAGCTAGTTTAAGTATAATGACTGTGCCTGGCTGCCTTAGTCTTGAGGGACTCTCTGGGGAATGGACCCTGAGGGAACTGTATGGAGCTGGAGCCCCTGCACTTACTGAGCTTAGGGTGGGTAGAGAGGCAGGGGACTGAGCAGAGGGAGCCAGAAGTCCAGCTGAAGAGCTCTCAGTAGGGCAGGGATGTGTATTGTACTTGGGGAGGGAGGGTGTCAGGGCTTGGGTATCTCTGCAGTCGGTGCTGCCTAAGCCCTATGGGATAGGCCACCCTACCCTTCCATCACTATGAACTGTCTACTATTATGGCAAGCCTGCGATAGGCTCGCTGCAAGAATGGAGGACAGAAAACAAGCTTGTAAAAGCACAGACATGGACCCAGAAGGAAGCAAAATCCAGCAGGCCTCCGTTTTACACTTGGAGAAACTAAGGAAGGCAGGGGAGATGGGATAGGAAGTGTGATGTCTCTGTTGTGAAATTCTGTCTTGATTATAGAAGGCCTGGCATGTGCACACTGCACATTATACATGTGCTTGCTTGTTTGGGTTTTTTTGGGTGGCGGTAGAGGGGGTTAGGAAAAATAAGACTAACATAGTGGCAATAGATCCTAGTCTGACCTGTGTACTGTGAATCTCCAATTGGAAAATTCTCTTCAACAGCTTTGGGCATTAAAGAGCCAGCTACCAGTTACTAGGTTTATAATGTTTCCATCAGCATGTGTGCTTTTCTGTGTATTGAGCAAAGCCATAAAACAGCATTAGTTGAAAATTTAGGAAGTGGGGATCAGAAGCAAACTGTTCTAAGGCCTACTGGGTAGGCTGATGTTAATAAAACCTTTGGCAAGAGCAGAAACATTTTGTATTTAGCCATATGTGGATGCCAGGCAGTTAGCTTGCTTATTTATGACTGTAACATTTTGTATCTAGCCGTGTGTGACTTCCAAATAGTTTGTTTGCTTATTTGTTTATTCATTTATTTATTGGAGGCTGGGTTTCGCTCTATAGTAAACAGTCTTTGGACTCCCTTTTATTTATTTACCTGTCTATTTATTTATTTTAAGACAGTCTCCTTGTTTAGCCCTGATCACCTTGGAGCTCTCTATGTAGATCAGTTTGGCCTTAACTTTGCAGTCATCTCCTGCCCCTGCCTCCCAAGGGGAGGTAATTGCAGGTATGTACAATTATCCCTAGCAATACTGAGTTCTTTAAATATAGCTACTGTGATTGGAGAAGCACATTTTTAATAGCTACACATGCCTGATGGTTGTCCTATTGAAATATGGTAGGTTGAAAAAAGCCAGGCTAGCCCTTGCTCAGGCGCATGCCTCCGAGCACAGGTGTTCCCTGCTGCCTTTGGCCAGGCCAGTGCTATAGGCAACCCAGGGATCCTGTCTCAGCAATGTAAAACTGATGTAGAACTCGCCCTTTCCTTAACCTGACAGGTCTGAAAAACTGGGTTTTAGCTGAAGATGTGGTCTTTAAGCCTGTAGCAGCCCCCTGGAACCCAGAGCTTCAGCTACAGCGCCCACAGCTGACCAGGCAGGTCCTGAGCAGGGAGGACCTGGCTGCATTTCCCTGGGAGAGCCCTCTTCCTCGATACCTTTACCTGGCTACCAACCAGACCAATGCCTGGGGTCACCAGCGAGGGTACCGAATCCAGATCCACAGCCCTGCTGGTGTGCATGTACCTTTGGAGAGCGACGTGGAGAGGGCTCTCAGCTGGGGGAGGTGAGGAGGGCCCTGAGAATGGGGGTAAGGGAAGACCTGTTGCCCTCAGCACGCACACATCCTGGACCTGCCTTCAAATGCAAATGGATAACAGGATGGAAAATGGTAGAAATCTGATTCAAGGGATTCTAGGCTTGTAAAGCTCTTGAATTTTTTTTTTTTTTTTTCCAACACTGCCTTTCTACAATTCCTGGCCAGGTACCAGCTTGTGGTGACCCAGAGGAAGGAAGCAGAGCCCCACAGCAGCAGCATCTATTACCAGAATGACATGCGGAGCCCGACTACGGTCTTTGCTGACTTCATCAACAATGAAACCCTCTTAGGGGAGGTTGGTGGGTTTAGAGATACTGGGGAAAGCCATCTCTTCCTGATGTCTTGGCTGTCCAGCCTCTGTCCAATACAGGTTATCCCTACTACTAGGGGGACATTAGTCACAGCAGTGGCACCCTGCCCAGGTTATTAGATATTCGGTGTAGGAATGTGGCTGGCAGATGCAGAAGCCAGACTGGAGGCTGGGAAATGGCAGCTAAGAGGTGACTCTTAGCCTCCAACTCTTCTCTCCTCCTCCAGGATCTGGTGGCTTGGGTGACAGCCAGTTTCCTGCACATCCCCCATGCTGAGGACATCCCCAACACAGTGACTGTGGGAAACAGAGTGGGCTTCTTGCTCCGACCCTACAATTTCTTCAATGAAGATCCCTCCATCTTCTCCCCTGGCAGCGTGTACTTTGAGAGGGACCAGGATGCGGGGCTCTGCGGCATCAACCCTGTGGCCTGCACCCAACAGCTGGCAGGCTGTGTCCCCAACCTGCCCTCCTTTTCCTATGAAGGCTTATAGGCCTGAGGCCGTGGTGAGGCCCCAGGACAGGAGGATGGAATACAGGTTGGAGAGATGGCTCAGTGGTTAAGAGAACTCGACTGCTCTTCCAGAGGTCCTGAGCAACCGCAAGGTGGCTCACAACCATCTGTAATGGGATCTGATGCTCTCTTCGGGTGTGTCTGAAGACAGCTACAGTGTACTCATATACATAAAATAAATCTTAAAAAAAAATGGAGGATGGGATGTACACACTCCTCTGTTCTGTTCCTGTATTTTTATTTATTTTATTTATTTTTTATTTTTTTCGAGACAGGGTTTCTGGCTGTCCTGGAACTCACTCTGTAGACCAGGCTGGCCTCGAACTCAGAAATCCGCCTGCCTCTGGTCCCCCGTCCCCCCCCCCAGTGCTGGGATTAAAGGTGTGTGCCACCACGCCTGGCCTGTTCCTGTATTTTTAATCACCTCCCCCACACACACACCAGGTTCCCATCCTCTGTTCCTTAGCAAGCAGCCTTTCTGCACTAAAGTCCTGGGTATCCCTGTGGCTGACTCTTGCTTCTCGCCTGTCTTTTGTATTTGTTTCTGTTTGAGAACAGGGTCTCTCTGTGTGGCACTGGCTGTCCTGGAACTTGCTGTGAGGACAAGGCTGGCTTCAACTCTACCTACCTCTGCCTCCAGACTACTGGGATTAAAGATATACACCACTACTCCTGGCTTCTGCTATTGAAGTGATAATTTATTAAAAAAAAAGTTTTGGAATACTCAAACACCACAAGTTCTATCATTTCAAAACTCACTGGTGTTCACAACATTAAATCAGGCTTCTGACATGTGTGTATCTAAAAGGAATGGTGGTTATATATAAAATGATAAACGGTTTGCAAAATTTTTATTTGAGTTTATTCTGCGTGGCTTTTTAAAGCATGTAGAACTTTATCCCAGGAGAGTATTAAGGACTCTGGCCAAGGAAATTAGTAACAGTAAGAGCCGTAGGGCGGGGCTGGGGAGGGTAGGTGGACCTGGCCAAGGAATCTTTCTTGGAAAAGAGGCTGGACGTGGGGGGTTTCCTTGGCAGGACAATACTTCACCGTGAATGTAAAGAAAACACCCGGCCTTCGTAAGGGAGTTGGGGAAGAAGTGAGTCTGCGGCCACAGGGCTGTGGGGCAGACCCGGCTACTTTCTGGCAGTGGACTTCCATACACAGATCCCTCCCCTTTTCCTCAACCCCAGCTCTCCCCCAATCCCAAGCCTGACCCAGTGAGCACTCTGATTTGGAAGCTGGAGGACAAAGCCATGTAAGGTCTGTGGATATCACTGCAGTCAGCTCAGACCCGCCTCCCAACCCCGGCTCCGGCTTCCCTCCTCCTTCCCACCCCAGCAAAAGCAGACTACAAGGAAGCTTTGCTATTGCCTAGCGCCTGGGAAACCCCAGCCAGAAGGAGTCCATTTCTGGTAGAAGCCTGTCCATCAAGGAGCAATGACCCAGAAGACCACCCTAGTGCTCCTGGCTCTGGCTGTCATCACCATCTTTGCTTTGGTTTGTGTCTTGCTAGCTGGCAGGAGTGGAGATGGGGGCGGACTGAACCAACCTCTTCATTGCCCCTCCGTTCTTCCTAGTGTCCAGCCCCAGACACACCCTGGCCCAGCCCAGACACACCCTGGTCAGAGCCAGCTGTTTGCAGACCTGAGCCCCGAGGAGCTGACAGCTGTGATGAGCTTTCTGACCAAGCACCTGGGGCCAGGGCTGGTGGATGCAGCCCAGGCTCGACCCTCGGACAACTGTGTCTTCTCAGTGGAGTTGCAGCTGCCTGCCAAGGCTGCAGCCCTGGCCCACCTGGACAGAGGGGGGCCCCCACCTGTGCGAGAGGCACTGGCCATCATCTTCTTTGGTGGACAACCCAAGCCCAATGTGAGTGAGCTGGTGGTGGGGCCCCTGCCTCATCCCACCTACATTCGGGATGTGACTGTGGAGCGTCACGGTGGCCCTGTGCCCTATTATCGGCGTCCTGTGTTGGGCAGAGAGTATCAGGATATCGAGGAGATGATCTTCCACAGAGAGCTGCCCCGAGCTTCTGGACTCCTCCATCACTGTTGCTTCTATAAGCACCAGGGACAGAACCTGCTAAAAATGACTACAGCCCCTCGTGGTTTGCAATCAGGGGACCGGGCCACCTGGTTTGGCTTGTATTACAATCTCTCAGGGACTGGGTTTTACCCTCACCCCATTGGCTTGGAGCTTCTGGTAGATCATAAGGCCCTGGATCCTGCCCTGTGGACCATCCAGAAGGTATTCTATCAAGGCCGTTACTATGAGAGTCTGACTCAGCTGGAAGACCAGTTTGAGGCTGGCCTGGTGAATGTGGTATTGGTCCCAAACAATGGTACAGGTGGGTCCTGGTCTCTAAAGTCCTCAGTTCCACCTGGCCCAGCTCCCCCTCTGCAATTCCATCCCCAGGGACCCCGGTTCAGTGTCCAGGGGAGCCAAGTGACTTCCTCCTTGTGGGCTTTTTCTTTTGGCCTTGGAGCTTTCAGTGGCCCAAGGGTCTTTGATATCCGCTTTCAAGGGGAGAGGGTGGCCTATGAAATTAGTGTCCAGGAGGCCATAGCCCTGTACGGTGGAAATTCCCCAGCATCAATGTCAACCTGCTACATGGACGGTAGCTTTGGCATTGGCAAATACTCTACCCCCCTGACCCGCGGGGTAGACTGTCCTTACCTCGCCACCTATGTGGACTGGCACTTCCTTCTGGAATCTCAGTCCCCCAAGACACTCCGTGATGCATTTTGTGTGTTTGAACAGAACCAGGGGCTCCCGCTCCGGCGGCACCACTCAGATTTCTACTCCCACTATTTTGGGGGCGTTGTGGACACGGTGCTTGTGGTCAGATCCGTGTCTACCTTGCTCAATTATGACTACATATGGGACATGGTCTTCCACCCCAACGGGGCCATAGAAGTCAAATTCCATGCCACGGGCTATATCAGCTCAGCTTTCTTCTTCGGGGCTGGTGAGAAGTTTGGGAACCGAGTTGCGGAGCACACGCTGGGCACAGTACATACCCACAGCGCTCACTTCAAAGTGGATCTGGATGTGGCAGGTGAGACATCATGTAGGTTGCTCACCAAAGAAAGACTGGGGGTGGGGGTGGGGGGTGCTTTCCTTCAGTCTGGCTGGGAGAGGAGGGGCTGCTGAGTTTCATTTGGATCTTAGCTTCCTGCAAAGCTGCCAGATTCTATACATGTGACCTCCTTACATCATCTTGGGAAATGGCTAACCGCAGGGAGGGAGAAGGCGAGGTTTGGCTTCCCGGGGTCCTTTGAGTTTGTTTATGTGGGGCTCCGTTCAAGCAAGCAGCTGTTTGCTTTCCAACTCAGCTCTGTCCGGCCTGTGGTGCAGCACTGGAAGACATTTTGGGTCTGCAGAGTCCCTGTGCATGCAAGTCAGTCTTGGAAGAAGTATTGCTCTCCATTTCCTTGGGAGAGAGTCTCTCCTCTTTCCTGATCTCTCTCTGGGCACCGTTCACTTCGGAGCAGGGTACCCTGGATACGGTGGAGAGCGGAGAGTTCCAGATGGCTGCTGGAGTTTGTGATCCCAGAGACAGCCAAGGCTCCGAGATTTCCTGAAGAGCATCTTTCTGTTTTTTCTTCCCTACATTGAGCCATCACCCAGTTGGGGTTTGGTTTGTTTGTTTTCTATTCTATGAAATCCCTCAGAACTCTCACTAGGTCACAGTGTTACCCTCTGTCCCTGTTAGGCCACATTAATTAATTAATTAATTAATTAATTAACAGGACTTTTGAGACAGGATTTCTCTGTGCAGCCCTGGCTGTCCTGAAATTTACTCTGTAGATCAGGATGGCCTCAGACTCACAGAGCTCTATCTGCCCTCCTCTGCCTCCAACGTTAAAGGGATTAAAGATGTGCGCCACCACTGCCTAGCCCCAGACCATCCCGGATGCTCTCCGTGCCAGAGTCCACTGTGTACAGAGAGCTGTCCCACACATGCTAGTTTCCACATCCCACAGCTGCTGACTTCCCAACACCTGCAGGATGTCACCTCCAGAAGGTCTTCCCTTCTGCCAGCTCTAGCCCACCCTGAGAGTTTTTCCAGTACACTGCGGTAGCATTTGGTAGCAGTACCAACATGCTCCTAGGTCCTGGACACACAGCCCATGATCTCTTTTTTAACGTGGGCTACACTCCTAACTAGAATGGCCTTCCAGGACTTGTCTTGATGATAACCTTTAAGGGTAGACAGAAATGGTGTCTTGGGAGTTGGGGAGTCCTGTCCTGTGGGGCAAGAACGGGTCCCGAGTCTGCTCGGGGCTAAGGTTGCTGGGCAAGGCAGGACTCAGAAAGTTTTGACTGTTCACATCCCTTGAAACCTCCAGGTGGACATTGGGCTGCGAGAAGCTGCAGGATCCCGCTCCGGGGGTGGGAAAAGATGCAATCTGGGGTCCCCGTGGAACTGCCGGAGTTGGGCTCTGGCTCTTGGGCACCACAGACACCGCTGGGTACCGCGGAAGAGCCAGTTTTGGGATCTCTGGGCCGCACGGAGGCCAGGGATGTCAAGTTCTCGCTCTCGCGCCTTTAATCCCAGCACTTGGGAGGCAGAGGCAGGCGGAGTTCTGAGTTCAAGGCCAGCCTGGTCTACAGAGTGAGTTCCAGGACAGCCAGGGCTACACAAAGAAACCCCGTCTCAAAAAAATCTA
>NC_034603.1:68802055-68808353 GCF_900095145.1 Mus pahari
TTTTTGGCCAGGCAGTGATGACACACACCTTTGATCCCAGCACTCAGGAGGCAGAGGCAGGCAGATCTCTGAGTTTGAGGCCAGCCTGCTTTACAGTGTGAATTGCAGGACAGCCAGGGCTAAACAGACAAACCTTGTCTCAAAACAAAAACAAAACAGAAAGATTTATTTTTCACTTTTACTTGTGTGTCTGTGTGTATGTGCACATGAGTTGTGTAGGCCACTGGGAACAGAGGTGTTGGACCTCCAGGACCTGGAGTTCACAAGCTGGAGCCTGTGAGTGGCCCAGCATGGGTTCTGAGGATGATCCCAGCCTGGTGGAAGAACAGTAGACACTCTGTTTGTTTGTTTGTTTGTTTGGTTGGTTGGTTGGTTTAACAGCCCTGGGTGTCCTGGACTATCTTTGTAGACCAGGCTGGCCGCAAATTCACAGAGATCTGCCTGTCTCTGCCTCCCAAGTGCTGGGATTAAAGGCGTGCGCCACCACTGTCCTGCAACAATATGATTCTTAACTGCTGAGCCTTATCTCTTGCCTCTGAATATTACAATTTATAGGTTAATAGTTTTGCCTAAAGGATTGGGGAGCTCTTCAGACAGGGAGAGAAGCAAAGAGCACAGTCTTGGGCTGCAGTCAGGTAGATGGCAGAGATGGGCAGAGTGGTGGAATGACTAGTGCCTACACACTTTACACAGGGCTGAAGAACTGGGCCTGGGGAGAGGACATGGCTTTTGTCCCCATGAATGTACCTTGGCGACCGGAGTACCAGATGCAGAGGCTGCAGGTGACTCGGAAGCTGCTGGAGACCGAGGAGGAGGCTGCCTTCCCACTGGGGGGCGCCACCCCACGCTACCTGTACCTGGCCAGTAACCACAGCAACAAGTGGGGTCATAGGCGGGGCTACCGCATCCAGATACTCAGCTTTGCTGGAGAGCCATTGCCCCAGGAAAGTCCCATAGAGAAAGCCTTCAGCTGGGGGAGGTGAGTGATGGGTGATCAGAAGGCTTGGGGAGGTGAGCACAAGGTTGGAGCAGGAGCAGGGGAGGGATGCTTTAGAAATAGTTCAATTGTCTCTGTGGACACTGGGGTTGGGGTAGGGGTGTCATCTCCCCTTGGAGAACTAAAGCCAGGAAAGAACTCTTTCCTGTTCAGGGATGCGGGGGTGTGGATTGTACCATGAAATGGCAGGGGTGTGACATGGCCCTCCAGGGTGGTGACAGGAATTCTACAGCTCGGTGTTGCTCTGTGAGGAGCTATGAAAGCTGGGGTCAGATCATTAAGCCTGCTTCCATCATGAACCAACATCACGGGCTTAGAGACAATGGAGACCTAACCAGGGCTCTTCTAGGTACCACTTGGCTGTGACCAAGAGGAAGGAGGAAGAGCCTAGCAGCTCTAGCATCTTCAACCAGAACGACCCGTGGGCCCCCACGGTGGACTTCACCGACTTCATCAGCAATGAGACCATCGCTGGAGAGGTGAGCTGATGGTGGGATGAGCAGAGATGGAGCGCCACGATGAGCTTCACTTTCTCAAGGGCGGGTCCCCGAAAGCCCTCGGGACTCCACAGGCAGAGCTGACTCCTTGCCTTTTGTACTTTAGCAGATGTGACCATTTCCTTTAGAGCAGTGGTTCTCAGCTTTCTTTTTCTTTTTTTTTTTTTTGGATTTTTTTGAGACAGGGTTTCTCTGTATAGCCCTGGCTGTCCTGGAACTCAGGACAACTCAGACCAGGCTGGCCTTGAACTCAGAAATCCTCCTGCCTCTGCCTCCCGGGTTCTCAGCCTTCTTAACACTTCGACCCTTTAATACAGTTCCTCATGTTGGGCTGACCCCCCACACACACCATAAAATTATTTGGTTGCTACTTCATAACTGTAATGTTGCTACTGTTATGAATTATAATGTAAATATCTGATAGGCAGGATATCTAACATGCCATCCTGTGGAGGTTGGGAACCAGTGTTCTAGAAAGACACTTCTAGAGCACAGAAGTCATGTGCAAACAACTGCATCCCTCAGACCTACAGCCCTCAAAGTGCCCGCTTTGGAAATTGAGTCCTTTCCAGGCCTGAGGATTTATACAGGGCTGGAAGTTACCAGAGAAAACCACAGATCACAGCCCCCATCCCTGCCTTGATGGGTGTATTATCCTTCCAAGTCTTGGCCATCCCTGTTCCACAGTTCTCTGCGTTGCACTTTGAGGACTTTTAGAGAATGAGGGGAGGAAAGCCGTAATGGGAAGCACCAGCGATGGAGATGCAAGCCAGCCTCCAGGAGGCAGTGGTTGCTTCCAATATGCAATGAGCTTTTAATGTTTATCCTTCTGGGACATCCAAAAGAGACGCTGTTTAAAAAGATTCAAGATTGATGGGCTTGCTCGTGAATAGCTTCTTCCCTGGGAGGCAGCTGTGTAGAGAGGGCGTGTCTGGCCAACCTCACCATCCTCGTTTCCTCTCTCCTGCTAGGACTTGGTAGCCTGGGTGACAGCTGGCTTTTTGCACATCCCTCATGCGGAAGACATCCCCAACACGGTGACTGTGGGGAACGCAGTGGGCTTCTTCCTCCGGCCATATAACTTCTTTGACGAGGACCCCTCCTTCCACTCTGCTGACTCCATCTATTTCCGGGAGGGCCAGGATGCCAAGGCCTGTGAGGTTAACCCCTTGGCTTGCCTGTCCCAGACTGCCACCTGTGCCCCTGAAATTCCTGCCTTCTCCCATGGGGGCTTTGCTTACAAATAAGTGTCCCCAAGATGGACAATCTAGCCAAGAGCTGGGAAATAGAGCAACAGCTGGGCAGTACACAGAGCAATCCGATTGAGGATCTGGTTCCTTCTGTCCTCACATCTTTGATGGCCCCTCTCTCTTCTGCTGCCCTCCTTGTCTCTTCCTCCTTGCTTGGAGCATCCTGAGCCCATGGATGCCTGACACACGGGGACACTGAGCTCTGTTGGTTGTGCCTGTACTGAGTTCCTTGGGAGAATAGCCTTGCTAGGAGCCTGGAGTAATGGCTATGTTTTGTTTTGTTTTGAATATGGTTCCTTTTCCCCACCCCACCCCACCCCTGATTTGGCTTTCATTAAAAAGCTTGTAATAGCTTTGAGGACTCTGCAATGAGGATAACTCCCTAGAGACCCCAAAGTAGGGTCTCTCTGAGTCTTTTACATCCACAGATTCTTCATCTACATTCCTTTCCACTTAAGCCTCTTTCATTTCCAATCTCTCCCTCTCCCTCCCCACCCCCTCTCCCATCCTCCCCCGCCCCCACACTCTTCCTGGAGTTCCTGCTTGCTCATACATGCACAGTCCAAAAGGCGATGACCGTCCTAAGAGTTCTCTCAGTCCTCATTCTCAAACTGCAATCCCTTCTCCTGGACCTGAGTCTGTGGAAATCTCAAAGATTAATGCTAAGTCTCATCGGAGAGGACCAGGCTTTTCTATCTCCTAACGTTTGTCACATATCAGGAAGGAGTAGGACTTGTCCCTGCTGTAGCCCTGCTTTGCCCTCTTTACAAGAAGATGGAGGTGCTGTGATTATGACGAATGGTTATTTTATTCTAGGGCTCTGCTCCACTGCGGCTCTGGCCTCTGTGCAGTAGCCTGCAGAAGCCAGCTTGGGACAGTGAGATAGGGTCCATGTGTCCGCATCAAAGGTGAGAAACAGAAAACTCTGGGAAACACCCCACCTCCTACTCACCACCCCCAGGCGCCTATCACGGGATCTGTCCAATCAGAAGCAGGCATGCAAATGAGCCTGAGTCTGATCAGGCTTGGTGGGACCTGCTTCAGGGTTTCTCAGTGCTGCTTGTCTTTGCTGAGATCTGGACAGGAGGCGGTACACATGTGACTAAAAACAACAGACACACCATTCTAGCTCTCTGGCCAGCTCCAATGTTAACTTATGTTATTACTGTTATTAATGAAAGAAAGGGCTGGAAAGATGGCTTAGTAGGTAAGTGTGCGGACTGCTCTTGCAAGGGACCCAAATTCTGTTCCCAACATCCTTATTAGGTGCTCACAACAATCTATATAACTCTAGCTCCAAGAGAGCCGATGCCCTCTTCAGGAGCACCTATACTTGTGCACATACCTTCACACAGACATATACATATAAATAAAAAATAAAAGTACTTAGCCTGGCATGGTGACATGTGACTTTAATCCCAGCATTGGAAGGCAGAGGTAGACAGATCTCTGAGCTTGAAGCCCGACTGACCTACAGAGCAAGTTCCAGGACAGCCAGAGGCACACAGAGAGACCCTGTCTTACAAAACAAAAACAAACAAACAAAAAGAGAGTTCTTTAAAGACAAAAGAAAAGCTAAAAATGAGTAGGCTATGAGTGCATATTTGTTTATTTCTGCATTCTTTGAGAACTGAGTAAGACCAGTTGCCTCTAGGTAGGAAGACAGGTGAGAGAGGGAATTGGGTTCTGCATGCCCTTCTGAACATCCTGAATTGGAACCATGTGATCATATTGCCCCATCAAAATAAATAAGTGGGCTATACACAAACTGTCTTGTCTTTTCTTGTAAACATGCTGTGTGTGGCAAGGGTGTGTGTGGATCGCCTGAATACTTGAGACCCTAAAGAAGTAGGTTGCGGGCTGGTGAGATGGCTCAGTGGGTAAGAGCACCCGACTGTTCTTCCGAAGGTCTGGAGTTCAAATCCCAGCAACCACATGGTGGCTCATAACCATCTGTAACAAGATCTGACCACCTCTTCTGAAGTGTCTGAAGACAGCTACACTGTACTTACATATAATAAATAAATAAATCTTAAAAAAAAAAAAAAAGAAATAGGTTGCCTGCCGTACAGTCCTGGCCTTTGCTTTTTTGTATAAATTCAGGAGCAATGCTAAGCTTCGGTGAATAGCTTCCTCCATCCCTATTATTTGTCTCTAAGGAGGGAATACTGAGAAGCAATGGAAATGGGGGCTTCTGATGGGTCAGATGCCCAGGCTAGACCGAGAGGTGAAGTGACAGAAACAGTGTAGGCGCAGGTCAGTTTCTGACTAAGGAAGCGACACATTCAAGAGACCAGACACCTGGAAAACCTCCCTGACTTCTCTCTGTCCCACTCCAGTCCAACGTTCTCCTATAGGTTGGTGTGGAACCATGGTTTGGGAGGAAGTCAGTCAGCAGAGAGAAAGCCGACTCCAAAGATCAGGGAGGAAATCTTCAGTAGGGACCAGGTCTAACTGTGACTGGCTTCATTTATAACATGGTCTGGGGTGGGTAGAGAAGAATGAAGGACAAGCAGATGCTGCGGTGAGGTGGGAGCCAAAGGGGATGTGTGCTCAGTTGTGAGTTCTGACTTCATTATGCCCCATCCTTCCAATCTAAAGTATTCAAGTATCCAAGTCTGGGGTGGTGGGGCATGCCTTTAATCCCAGCACTCAGGAGGCAGAGACAGGCAGATTTCTGAGTTCAAGGCCAGCCTGGTCTACAAGTGAGTTCCAGGACAGCCAGGACTATACAAAGAAACCCTGTCTCGAAAAAAAAAAAAAAAAAACAATACAAAACAAAACAAAAAAAACCAATTGAAGTCTCCTTTATATGCACAGCTTTTTGTTCCCACCTGGGCTGGCTAGTTTTAGGTCAACCCTACATANGCTAGAATCATTGGAGCCTCAAATAACAATATGTCTCCAGAGCTGGTGAGATGGCTCAGTAGGTAAGAGCACTGACTGCTCTTCAGGAGGTCCAGAGTTCAAATCCCAGCAACCATGTGGTGGCTCACAACCATCCGTAACAAGATCTGACGCCCTCTTCTGGAGTGTCTGAAGAGAGCTAAAGTGTACTTAAATATAATAAATAAATAAATATTGAAAAAATTTAAAAACCAAAAAAAAAAAAAAATTGGAAAAAAAAAAGAATATGTCTCCATAAAACTGGGCTGTAGGCAAGCCTTTAGGACATTTTCTTAATTTGTGACTTATGGGGGAGAGCCCAGCCCACCAAGGGTGGTACCATTACTGGGCTGGGTCTGTAAGAAGGACTGAGCAAGCCAGCAAGCAGCACCCCTCCGTGGCCTCTGCATCAGCTCCTGCCTCCAGGTCCTGCTCTGTTTGCGATCCTGTCCCGACTTCCTTCTATGAGGGGCTATGCTGTGAAACTGTGAGGCAAACAATCCTCCCCTCCCCAGGTTGTCTTTGGCTTGGCCAGTGGTGTTTCCTCACTGCAGTGCCATCCCGAATAAAGATACCGTTCTCTTATGGCCCCTTCTCAAAGCTGGTGGCAGCATCTGGGCTGGCGAGAAAGGAATCAGAGGAACACTACCTGCCACCACCAGGTTCAC
>NC_034603.1:68809617-68852722 GCF_900095145.1 Mus pahari
CAACCCCATGGATTAGTGCTTTGAATATTTGGTTTCTAAAATGGTGGCACTATTTTGGGAGGCTCTAGAAACTTAGAATATGATGTCAAACTGGAGGAAGGAGACCACTGGGTGAGCCCTTGGAAACTATAATCTGTGGCTGCTTCCACAGCTTTGCTTTCTTGCTCTCTCTGCTTCTGGCCCACCATGGCTCACAGTGCTGTGCTTCACTACACTGTCCTCACCTCGAGAGACAGAACCTTCTGAAGCCAGGAACTAAAATAAGTCTTTCCTCCTTACGTTGATTTTGTAAGGTCTTTTCTGTGAACCCTCTGTCTCTTGCACATATGAATGCTCTTGCCCACGCGCACACACAAGTGCAACAATTAAAAACCTGTCTTAGTTAGGGATTCTATTGCTGTATAAATTACCAAAAGCAGTTTGGGAAAGAAAAGGTTTGTTTTAGCTTATTGTTCCCCGCTTATCATCCAGAGAAGTCAAGGAACTCAAGATAGGAATATGTAGGCAGGAACTGATGCACAGCCTGTGACAGAGATGTGCTTACTGGCCAGCTCCCCCCTGGCTTGCCATCCGAAAACACAGACATCTACACTATGATTCATATCAGTACCAGAATGACAGCTATCAATTAGTGATGAAAATAACTTTCCTGTTGGGGGTCCTCACAACGTGAGGAACTGCATGAAAGGGGTGCATCCTTAGGAAGGCTGAGGACCATGGTCCTAGAAGATGGGATGTCTACATTGATCTCACAGAAAACTAATGGTTGCCTGGGGCAGAGGGGTGAGGGTATGAAGACACTCAGCATGAGGACAGACAGCAGTGTGTTCAGTTGCTGATCAAAGGCTGACCCTCCCCACCAATCAATCCCCTTTCTAGGAAGCTCACTTCCCAGTAAGTGATCAGATCGCCCATGTACACTTACACAATGCTCATGGTGACTTGGAAAAAAACAGTAAACCCCGGAACGTGTGGAGGAGTCCACCCCACCCCCCAGTTTTTTAATTTTTATTTTTGACAGGCTCTCACTATGTAACACTGAATGGCCTACAACTTACCACATCGAGCCATCTGGCCTTGACCTTACAGAGATCCACCTGCCTCTGCTTCCCGAGAACTGGGATTAAAGTTGGAAGCCATTAATTTTGCCCATTGGTTTCTTTTCATTAATCCACACCGCCCCTGTCTGTGGAGGTAAAGCCTCTACTCAGCAACTCAGGACTATTCTGCTGTCTTCCCTCTGTGTCTGTTTACTTATTTAGGTTTTTGAGAAAAGGTCTCAGTACGCAGCTCAGGGTGGCCTGGCTTGCTACACAGCCCTGGCTAGCCTCAAACATGTGGTTCTCTTTTTTTAGCCTCCTGAGCCAGCTGAAAAATCTCTTCTTCAGATTCCAGATACCGACTGGTCCTTCCCTGGGGACCTGCGTCTTGTCAAGCCTCTGCCCAACAAGCTGCTCCAGCGGGCAGGAGTAGCTCTGTCTTCACCTGCACACACCCCTTCCTCCAAAGGGTCCTACACTGCATGGATCTAGTTGCTGTTCTCAGGAAATCACCCTTCAACCCACTGTCTTTCCAGTGGTGATCACAGACCACGGGCCCTACGTTGGCAAATGTTAGCGTGACATCTTCAATGGGAAATTGGGGAGCCCTTCCTGCTGCTTCCGGAGCTCCTTCCTGCCTCCCAGCCCCACACTCCCTCCTCCTCTGCCTTTGTTCTTTCTAAGAATTTCCAGGGATTTCTAGACGCTCTTCCCAGGTCTGTTCTCTTGGCCTTCCGTGTTTTTTCCAGAAATTGTCCTGTGTACTTTAGACTGTGGATATGAGGTGTTGGCTTTTTAGATGTCTTTGTATCGAAACTATCCTGTTTCACAACAGCATATTGCCTTAACCTCCTTACACGTGCTCATACACACACATGCACACACATACATCCACTACATGCACACCAGGCATGTACTTGTATGAGCACACAAATACAAGCATGTACACACGTGCGCACACACACAGAGAAATATGCAGACACATACAGGCAGAAACAAGTGTGCACATTTATCTATGAATACATGCAGTATAAGCATGTATAAACACACACATATGTATAAATAAACACAAAGAACACACACAGATGCAAAGATAAATATGGAACCAAGCATACATACATGCATGTACACGCAAAAAAATGCAATATGCACTGTGAACAAACAGCCAGAAATATAAATGCATATGGTATATACACAGATGTACTTATGCATACAAAATACACGTGTACACACACAATCATAATCACACAAAAAGCATGCACATACATGCTCACAGATGTACACACATATTTTTTTTTTTTTGGTTTTACAAGACAGGGTTTCTCTGTATAGCCCTGGCTATCCTAGAACTCACTTGGTAGACCAGGCTAGCCTCGAACTCAGAAATCTGCCTGCCTCTGCCTCCTGAGTGCTGGGATTAAAGGCCTGCGCCACCAGGCCCGGCACATATTTTTACTCACACATGAACACATGGATATACATGCACATTAAACACAAATGCATGCACACACATAAACCCATATACACACACAAATACACACATTTACATGCCACATGCATACCCTCAAACACTAATATACACAAACACACGTGTATGAACACACATAGACACAGTCATAAACACAGATATACATGTTCACACACATATCCACAGATATACAAGCATGTACATGCACACACAAATACATGCCTGAACAAACATGAACAATCTCACACACACACACACACACACCTTTCTTAATCTCTTTTGCTTTTCTTTTCTTTCTTTCTTTCTTTCTTTTCTCTCTCTCTCTCTCTCTCTCTCTCTCTCTCTCAAAACAAAACAAAAAAGACAGGGTTTCTCTGTGTAGCCCTGGCTGTCCTGGAACTCACTCTGTAGACCAGGCTGGCCTCGAACTCAGAAATCCGCCTGCCTCTGCCTCCCAAGTGCTGGGATTAAAGGTGTATGCCACCATGCTCAGCCACTTTCTTTCTTTTCTTTCTTTCTTTCTTTCTTTCTTTCTTTCTTTCTTTCTTTCTTTCTTTCTTTCTTTCTTTTTTTTTTTTTTAAATAAAAAAAACATGGGTTGGAGAGATGGCTCAGTGGTTAAGAGCACTGACTGCTCTTTTAGGGGTTCAATTCCCAGCAACCACATGGTGGCTCACAACCATCTGTACTAGGACGCAGTGCCCTCTTCTGGTGTGTCTGAAGATAGCTACAGTGTACTCATATACATAAAATAAATACATCTTTAAAAAATAAAAATAAAAAACACAAAGTAAAACAGGTTCTTACCCTGCAGCTCAGACAAGCCTAGAGCTGATGGCATCACCCAGACTGGCTGGAAGCTCATGGCAACCAAGCAGACTTAGTCCTGGGATTACAGACATGCACCCTAACTCCCAGCTCAAAAACCTGCTGCTGTTGCTGCTGCTGCTGCTGCTGCTGCTGCTGTTGTAGTTGGTGGGAGTGGTATGTGTGTGCAGGTTCATTCAGAGGCCAGAAGAGGGTGTCTGACCCTTGGAGCTGGAGTTACAGGCAGGCGTGAGCTGCCATGTGGCACTGGTTAACGGAACCAGGGTTCTCTGCAAGAGCAACCAGTGTGGTTAACTGCTGAGTTCGTCTCTCTAGCCCCTAACACTTTTCTCAATAAATGCCCACTCTGCTTCAGACGCACCCATCCTGACGTTGCTTTCCAAGGCACTGGGATGGTCTGAATGTGAAATGTCCCCTCATAGTCTCTGGCATTTCAGCCCTTGCTCACCAGGTGGTGGCCCTGTCTGGGGAGGCTAAGAGGTGTGGCCTTACTGGAGGAAGTTTGTCACTGGGGATGGGTTTTGAGAACATAAAGACTTGTATCGTTTAGAGTCTACTCTTTCTACTTCCTGTGTGTGCTTCAAGATGTGAGCTCCAGCCACCACATCTGCCACCAGTTGCCATGGAGACACCATCATTATGGACCTCAACACTCTGAAACCATATCTTAAAGTAAAACCCTTCTATAATTTACCTTGGTCATGGTGTTTTATCACAATAGAAAAGGCACTAACACAAGGATTTAAGTCACTAATGATGGGGTGGGGGGGTGGGGGGAGGCAGGGGGCGGAGCCACAGCTATGTTAAAGATTCTACAGAACTGACTAATTAGAATGTCATGGTGTGGAGGGAGAGTTAGAATGTTGCAGATCCAGAGCTAAATTATCCTGGGCTGCCTTCAGTTTCTTTAATGGACACTTTTGTGTATGACCTAACATCTTTGCCACTGTAAGGCACACACTTTTGTACAGTAGTACGGTTGCAGTAGTACGGTTGCTCGATCAGTAATCCCAGCACTTGAAACAGGAGCTTCAAGAGCTCAAGGTCATTCTCCATCACACAGTGAATGCCGTCCCAGCCTGGGATACCTGAGACCCTGCCTCAGAACAGAAGCCAACCAACCAACCAAACGAGCGAACAAACTCTTTTTGCAAACCACTGGTATCCAGCTACTCAAAAGCTAAGACCAGTATGGGGGGGGGGGGGGATAACATCGGAAACCTGTACCAGAGATCTCTTACTTTGCTGAATCCCCCACACCTGAGACTTCCACCCATGTTTGAAAATGTCCTGGCTTATGACTTTTCTTAGGTCTGAAACTCCATGAAATGGTTTCCGAGTTGGGATATGCTACTTGAGGCAACCTAAAATTTGTGTTCCGCGGCAGGGTCGGCAGGGTCACACACGTTTGGCCCAGGAATAAACTCTTCTTTTGATACCTTTTGTATTCACACCTAAAGAGCCTAAAGAGAGATCTCAGACAAAAGAACTCAGGCTGCCACAGGGGCAGTGTGAGGCTTCATCTAGATGACAAAAGGAAGGGCCCTTTCCCCTGCCTTGACGGCTGGGTGGTAGAGGATGGGCGGGGCTACAGGCTCCTCCCAGAGGCTGGCCCTTCTCCAAGCTTTGGGTGGGTGGGAAGAAGGCAGAGTTTCTCATCCTCCAGGGAATGGGCACACTCGCTCAGTCTTTACTTGGGAATCTCATGGAATTCCCCAGCGAGTTGCTTTTCCTGTGTTGGAAAAGCGTCTTCCCCCACCCCTCCCATTAACCCTTACCCTCTTTTCTCTACGACTCCAGTTCTCTGGCCACATCTGTCCTCCAGACCCACTCGGGACTTCTCTGGAAGGAGAAACAAGAGGAGTCAAAGGATTGCTCATCAGAGATGACAGAATCTGTCACGTACACTCATCCTGTCTAGTACATTTGGATTTTTTGTGAAGACCACGTCTCCTCGAGCTCAGGCTTGCCTTGAGTACTCTACGTAGCCCAGGATGGCTTGGAACCCCTCATTCTCCTGAGGGCTTGGGTTACAGGCATGCACCACCATGCTGGTTTTTTGTTTTGTTTTGTTTTTGTTGTTGGTGGTGTCTCTCTGTGTGTATGTGTGTGTGTTGTTGTTGTTAGGGATGGTACCCAAGTTTTGATCATGCTAGGCAAATGCTACACTAACTAGGCTACACCCTCAGCCATGTTTCTAAACCACTTATGGAATGATTTGTTTGCCAAATGCTCACTAGAATGTTCCAAAAATGTGTTTTAAATTAACAATATTTATCATGTAGTCCTAACCCCCTACCCTCCAACCCAGATAGCTGCTTCAGAATACAAAAGTCAAGTAAAGAAGACGGAAACCAGGTCTCAGCTTCCTGGAGACCAGGGAGGGCTGCTCCGTGGAGGGGGGGGGGGGGACTGTGTGGAAATCCCATTCCATCTGAAGTCTCTGTTTCTCAGAGCCTTGAAAGAAACTCATGCCCACAGCTCTCAAGAACAAGGGAGAGGATCTGCCACCAAAGTCCCAAAAGTCCACCCAGAGGCATGGGCTTCCAGGAAGCCTTATCTGTACAGGAATTTTAATCCAGTAACATGGCTGTTCTGGCAAGGGATCACATCCAAAGACCGAGGCTGTGTGATCCGGCAGGAATGCAGACACATCGCACACCTTTAGTTCCTCTGGCTGAGATGTAGACATGCCCTTAGTGTACATCTTTAAAGTAAAATTAGTTTATAGGAGGAATCCCCATGTTTGAAAGTGATGTGTAATTGAGAGGTAGACAAAGGGACAAATCAGAAAGATTTGACAGGAGTCAGAGATAAGATGCACCTAGCTCTCAGGAAAATAGTAGAAGAAAGAGAAGCTATTTAAAAGAACAGACAGGAAGGTGAAGATATGTAAGAACAGTGCAGGGAGAGTCCGTGGGGAAGCAGTTCAGTCAGTGCCGTTCACTCATGTGTTCTATTCAGTCAGTGCAATTCAGTGCAGGTCAGCAGAGGCAGTGGAAGCCAGAGAATAGGAAGGAGCCAGAAGATTGGAACAGATAGCCAGATTTAGTTTGAGGCCAAGCAGAGCAAACCAGTGAGAAGCTGAGAGAAGCCAGATTGAATCGGTCAGCTTGGAGAAGAGTTTGAGCCAGAACAGCTGAGTTGAAGCAGCCAGCCAGAGCTCAGAAAGAGCTAGAAAGGGTGAGCTTATTCAGCAGTAAGCCGCGACATTTACATCTGGCTATTTAAAAAGTTACTTTTACACTTATTCTCCACACTGAGATGCAGGCTCTCATCTTCCAGCATCAAGGCCTTGGCGAAACAAGCATCCATGAAGGCTTCCCATGGGCTATGTCTTCTGGCCTCTCCTGCCCTGCTCCACTTCACAGCCATTAGACTGATCTCTTGCCTTTGACTAGAACAGTCTCCCATTCTGTGTCAGTGAGACACATTATGTTGAAGGTTCCCCTCAATATCTTTCCCTGGACATGTTACCAGGTCAAGAATGAAGACCACCCCTCCCCAGGTATGCGAGGAAATCTGGTCCCATCTCTGGGACCCTCAGCCTCTTTGCCCAGGATGTGGCTGTCCAGTTGACAGGGATGGTGGAGCTAAATTTGAGATCCAGGGACAGAGGGTGGAGATTAAAGAAGATGTAAGGGTTTGCTGGCAGATGAGAGACACTTCATTCCTTTGATAAGCACATGCCCCCTTGATTCCATTTGGTAGAATATTACACAAAATATTGGCAGGCGCTTGAAGCACAGCAATTTGGATAACTTGGTCACAAGGCATCCAAAGTCAGAAAGCAGAGGAGGAAAAAAATGGCTGCTGCTGCGTGAGCCCTTCCTATTTCTATATAGTCCAGAACCCAAATCCAGGGGGTGGTGCTGGGTCTTCCCACCTCAATCAACACAGGCTCTCACAAGACTGCTCCAAAGCTGGACAATCCCTCACAGCTGGACCTGGCTTATCTCCTAGGTAATTTCAGATCTGTCAAGTTGGCAAGGAACATTAACCCTCAAAGAGGATTTTCTGATCGAAAGCACTGGCTAGTATGTTGTTAACCTGGAGGTCAGTGGCCCAGCCATGTTTGACCTGTGACCTGTGACCTGGCCTGCTTGTCAATCATGCTCAAGGGGGCAGGAGGGTTACAATTACCTGGTGCATCTTCCCTGATCCTCATCAAGGAAGCGGTCAGCATCCAACTTGCTCAGAACCTCACACACTCCTATCCTATGCCCCCCCCCCCAAGCCTCCATGAATGGGCATGGCTCAGCCCTACATACTGAGTGTTTCTGCCTGCAGAAACACTGTGGCCTGGATCTGAACTGGAGAGCGGGAACTCCTGAAAAGGAAGAGGGCTGCGAAAAGAAACATGGAGGCCTTGGCAAAGACTTCTGATCAAGGCTCAGATCTTTATTGTTCGGACTTGCTTAAGTACAAGGAAGGGTTAGGAAGGGTTCCCAGCATGCCCCTTAGTCCTTTGAAGTTGCCACGGCGGTTCTCGCGATGGTGGGCAGTCCTTGCGATGGTGGGCGGTCCGGGCAATGGTGGGCAGCACTCTGGTATTCCTGCTGGAGGGGGAGTGGTTAGTGGGGGTGGGAGACACCAACAACATACAGCGCAGCTCCTCCCAGGCTTCTGCTCATCGTGTGTGTGAGTCACTGAAAGTCACTGGAGGATTGTGGTGGCTGAGGACAAGGACAAGGGGGCAGGGGACCAGGGTTAGTGATGGAGGGACGGGACTGCAGGAGGGGAGGTGTGTGGGGGCAGGGTGGGGACAGAAATGTCGGAGAGGGCTTGAAGTGCTTCTAACTAGAGGAAGAAAGGTGGGGGTGACGGAATCCAGCTGTGGCTCAGGTGCAAGGCAAGGCTGCTTGTAGCCAAGAGAGGGCAGAAATAGAGCCGGGGCTGAAGCGCCACAGTCAGCTAGTTCCCAGCTGTTCTCCAGAACACACCTGGCACACATGTGGCTCCCCACCGCTCTGAGTGTGTGGCTTGATTTGGAACAGGACAGAAATGACCCTACGAGTCCCTTGAAGTCAAGGTTCCTCCCCCGGCCCCACCTGCACCTGTCCTGACCCCGGAGCGTGCGTGCTTTGTCCATTCTGGCTAGGGCTTTATTTTTGGTGACGCCATCCAGAGGTCAGAAGAGAGACATCCTTGCCAAAGTCCTTTCTGTCACTCAGCCTTGCTATTTCCTATTCAGAACCAGAGCCTGAGGTGGTAGGAGTCTAGCTACGCATGTCTTCAATCTTTCTACCTGTTGAGGTTTCTGGTGAGAGGCCTAGGAGAAGGAAGAGTAAGGGGGGAAACTGAGTCAGGTGGGCCTCTGTCCTTGCTGCCCTTTCACACTTCCTACTCTCCAGCCCCAGACACCCCCTGGCCAGAGCCAGCTGTTTTCGGACCCCAGCACCGAGGAGCTGACAGCTGTGATGAGCTTTCTGACCAAGCACCTGGGGCCAGGGCTGGTGGATGCAGCCCAGGCTCGACCCTCGGACAACTGTGTCTTCTCAGTGGAGTTGCAGCTGCCTGCCAAGGCTGCAGCCCTGGCCCACCTGGACAAAGCTTCCCTGCCGCTGCACCCCCCCCCCTTGTCTGGGAGGTGCCCTTTTATCAATGGAGTTTAATAAACTCTCAGTTATTAATATGACCCAGCCAGGCCCCCAGTAGCAGAGCAGCAGAGTCCTATGGATTTATTTAATTAGCAGTTGCACAATTACTGGAATACCCCTAGTCTATTTTTCTAACGCTAGACTGTTGTCTACTTCCCAACTGTGCTACCCAAGGACTTGCTGTTTGAGTCGGGTTATTTCTGCTCCATCAGTCCGTTCTCAGGGGGCATTCCACTCAGGCCCATGCTCCTGGTCCATCCCATCTAGTGGAGACCTGCCCTCTCCATCTTCTTTCTCCTATGCTCCTTTTTCATCTTCTCTCCTTCCTCATGGTCCCTACCTATGACCGCCAGCCCAGTAACTATAGCTCTGCCTCATTCTATTCTCCCCAGTAATTGGCTGTAGCCATTTTTATTTAACCAACAGCTTTAAATTGGACAGCAAGGCTCACAAAGCATCACTTGGTGTATCTGAGGAGCTGGTTGTCAGGGCAAGCAGATCCTGGGTGCTGGTATTTAGTTAAAATTTGAATATAGAGCAGCACCAGACCAAACCCAAATACTCTTTGGTACACAACCCAAGTCCGATGTGAGTGAGCTAGTGGTGTGTGTATGTGTGTGTGCAGGCACATGCATGCGTGTATGCATGTATATATACCATAGTGTGCATGTATATATACCATAGTGTACGTGGGAGTCAGAGGAAAACTCCATGGAGTTGATTCTCTCCTACTTTTTATTTTTAAGTAAATAACCTGTTTATTGCAGGCTAGGCAAGTCTCAGACATTAGGGCTTCTACTGGTCTCTCAGTTCCTCCAGTCTTCTGATGGCCAACTTCACTGTGACTGCAGAGGTGGTGCTGTAGGTCCAGGCCCCACTGGCCACTGTTTTCATGCAGGAACCCCAGTGCCAGATGCCAACAGCTCATCTCTTCATCTTGGTCTTGCCACAGAAGGAGCAAGAGTACTTGGAATGCTGGCTGACTTCAGTTTTCTTCACCATTTCCTGGAGGGAGGCACCATAGAGGGTCCCGTATTTCTCAACTATCCCGACCTTCTTGGTTCATTTAGCCATGTAGCCGGAACCGACGCCCAAGCCCGAAGAGCTCTCTCTCACTTTTATGCTGGCTCAGGGGTTGAACCAGGGTGAGCAGGAAACACTCCATTAAACACTGATCCCAGGCCTTGCTTCTCTCTTAGAAATAAACCAACTGTTTCTTTTGATTAGTGTGTTAGCTCTGTTTGTTTCTGTGAATAAATAACCTGGTCTCCGGGTAGCACTCCGTCTCTCTAAAAGACGATCCTAGATGCACAGATGAATTCAGATTGCAACTCAGGGCTTCCTTTGAACCGAAGCAGTTTCATCTGGAAATGATTGAAATACGCTAGCAGACATCAGGGGACCTGTGCTGACACGTGAGCCCAGACACTGTTCTCACATCTAACTTTCAGATTAATCTTTCAGGTTTTAATTTTTGAAATAAGGTCTCCTGTAGTCCAGGAGGCCTCCCATTCACTAGGTAGCTTCGAGTGACCTTGAACTTCTGATCCTACTGCCACTACCTCCGCAGAGCTGGGTGCCAGCCTACACCACCACATCAGGTCTGTGCAATCCTGGGGATTGAATCCGCAGCTTCATGCACATTAGCCAAGCATTCCACCAACAGCGCTATGCCCCCAGCCCCAGAGGCAGGTACAATGTAAGTGAATTCCTGCCTTCCTTCCCTCCTACAACCTTTCCTTGGCCAACTGCTCCTTTAAATCTCCAGGGCTTCCCACACATAGGGGCTCAGCCCTTGATTCTCCAGCCGGCCTGATGCTTCCTGATGCCTTTCCTATGCAGACCCTTCTGTCCACTCGCCTTTGCCCAAGTGCTCCCCCACTCCATGTGATGACACCTTCCTCATCCACTAAAACTCAGCTCAGACACTGATGGCTCCTGCTACTTTCCTGCTCTCCCTGCTGCCGGCTCTCCCTGATTCCTGCCTGTGTCAGTCTGAACGCCCTGAGGGAGGTTCATACCCTGACTTGCCAACCTGTGTCCCCTGCTTACAAAGCATGGAACTAGAGTTCCTCAGAGTGAGGAAATGCTTGTTTTGCAGGCATAAGGACCTGAGTAAACGCACCACATGCATGTATCAGCTACGGAGGCCAGAAGAGGTCATCTGATCTCCTAGAATAGGAGTTACAAACTGAAGGGGCTCTAGCAGGCCCAAGCATGACAAACATCTCTCACAGGCCTGGCCCTTCCCCCATTCCCTCTGCCTTGTTAAAAACCATTAGATTACATTCCTAGGGCTAGCCACCATGGGTCTTTCACCTTATTTGGCCACTTCCTCCTCAGGAGACTGACTACCAAAGTCCAGCAAGCCAAGTATTGAAATCCAGCAATCAAAAGTCCCTTTGGCTTATCTAATTAAGATGCCCAATCAAAAATAAGCACTTCATCCTAACATGGGGGTTTCTCCCCTTTACCTTTATAAACCTCCATTTGCTTACAGGACAGTTCTGTCTCCTCTCTCCAGAGGCAATCCTCATTGGTCCTCTTCTCTTCCCCTCATCCTCTGTCTCCTGTCTCTGTCTCATTCCCTGCCCTTTGTCTCTCCAGATAAATCTCCTTAGTGCTGAGAACTTGCTCTGGAAGTGTTTTGTGCCAACGTAGATGACCTTTCACAAACAGTTGTGAGCTGCTGTGTAGCTTCTGCGAATCAAACTCCTGAATTCCTCTGCACACTGCAAGTTCTCTCATTTATTTGGTTTGGGCTTTGTTCTATGAGATAGGGTTTCCCTGTGCAGTTCAGAGTGAGCTCCAGGCCAGCCAAGGCTACACAGAGAAACCCTGTCTTGAAAAACCAAAATAAATAAATAAATAAATAATAAATGCCAGATAGATGGTGCATAAGGGTAACCTCCGATCTACACACACACAAACACACACACAGAGAGACTTGCACACACATGCACGCACACACACATACAGAGACGTGCACACACGTGCATGCATACACACACACACACACACACACAGAGGAGTTGGAGGTTTTGAAGCAAGTCATACCCAACTGTCCTTGGGGCCAGTGCTCAGCCTGGCATTGCACCCATACGGAAGCTCAAATGCATCTCTATTGAAATTGGAACAGGCAGTCATCGTCATCGTTATCAGAGTCACATCACTTCTTTGTCTCAAAATTTAAAAAGCCATTTCACATCCATTTTCCGATTTGACTCCCTCAAAAAGAGTGGAAGTCCAAAGATCCCAGGTGAATAACCCACTCTTTTTGCACCGTCAGCTTAGGACAGGACACAAGGCCAAAGGGGCAATACTGACATGGCAGGCCAAACACTTCCTTTCCTGGGGACACTGCTCTTACCTAAACTCCTGTCCAGCAAAGGTTGCAGGAAGGAACTGAAGACAAAGGATTCTGGGAGGGTAAATACGAGCGAGTCTGAAAAGCAATTCCCCCCAGCTAAGAAGGAACCCTGAACCTGGAAGTACACCCAGCAGGCCACGGAGTAGGGGCAGGGACAATTGGGCCACAATTTTCTCTTCCAACTCATAGAAGCTGCGAGGGAAGCGAGGGAACGGTTTAGAGGCAGCGGTCCAATGTGTTGCTGTTTTCCTGCTCTGGACAAGCAGAAGCGATGGGATGCAGTGATGCAGTAGCTTAGGTTCGTGGTTCTGCGGCCTCTGGACCCACACTGCTGGGATTGGATCCAGTCAATGTGACCTAGTTATCTAACATCCCTAGTACCTCAATTTCATCACCTGTGCAGTAGGGAGAGTAATAAAACCTACTTCAGGATTTTTATGAGAATCAAGGGGCTGGAGAGGTGGCTCAGCACTGACTGCTCTTCTACAGGTCCTGAGTTCAAATCCCAGCAACCACATGGTGGCTCACAACCATCTGTAATGAGATCCGATGCCCTCTTCTGGTGTGTCTGAAGATAGCTACAGCATATATATATATATATATATATATATATATATATACATATATATATATATATAGTTTTTTTAAAGGGAATTAAATTAATCCATTTATTTTCTTAAAATTGTCCTAAACATTGTAGATGTTCAGTGCATTTAGCTATTATTTAACATTTTATTAACTGGAATTTATAGGCTTTTTTTTTTTTTTCTTTTTGGTTTTTCAAGCAGGGTTTCTCTGTGTAGAGCAGGCTGTATAGGAACTCACTCTCTAGATTGGGGTTGTATAGGAACTCATTCTCTAGACTAGGCTGGCCTCTAAACTTAGAGATCCTCCTGCCTCTTATTTCCGAGTGCCAGACTTAAAGATGAGGGGGCACCACCACCTGGCTATAAACTGTTTCAGTAAGTATGTAAGCAGTCATTTTAAAAACTTAGTGGCATAGAACAATACATCAATTGACTTTACCCACAAAGGGTGGGCAGCCTGGGCTAAGCTCAGCCAAGCAGTTCTTTCTCTTGGATTCTCCTGACAAGGTTGCAGCTATCTGGCTAGTGGGCGGGGTCTGGGTGGTCAAAAGTAGCTTTATTTATGTGTCTACAGCTGTGGTTATAGCAACGTGACTTTTGTAGGCTTGTCACTGTGGTCTAGGATGCCAACCACAGCCCAAAGCGAGCAAGCTCTAGTGAGAAACACTTTCTAGGGCTTTTCCTGCATCGACTCAGCAACTCAGTAATGTGTGTGTGTGTGTGTGTGTGTGTGTGTGTTATACTTAAGTACATGTACTTGTTTGTGGAGGCCAGACTGCTGTCTTTTTTTTTTTTTTTTTAACAGTTATTTGTTTTGCATCGGGGGTGGACACATTGTCATTGTGTGAATGTGGAAGTCAGAGGGTAATTTGTGGCAATTGTTTATCTCTTTCCAACTTGTGGGTTCCAGAGGTCAAACTCAGGTTTCTGGGCTTGGCAGCAAGCATGTTTTACCCAGTGAACCATCTAGTCGGCCCTCCACTTTATTATTGAGATAGGGTCTCTCACTGAAATTGGACCTTGCTAAGTGGCTACTTGTCCCTGGTTCTGCCCCAGCTCTGGAGTTACAGAAGCACACCATATGGATGACTTTTTATGTAAGTGCTAGGGATCCGAATTCATGACCCCACACTTGCCCAATAACCACTCTACAACTAAGCGGTTTTCCCAGCCTCCTGCCTCTCCTTTGCCAACATCCCATTACCCAAGAAAGTCACAAGACCAGACTCATATTCAAAGGATAAAGCTGTAACTTCATGTCCTGATAAGAAGCGAGGCACCGTCAAAGGCGAAGGGGCCAGGACTAAGAGGATGTTCCTCACCATCCAATCAACACTCACACTGAACAGCTGATAGGTGAGCAGAGATCAATTGTAGAGACTGAAAGAGATGCTGGCTTGGCCCTCGAGGCTCAACGTAGAAGGAAAAGACTCAAGTCATGAACAGAACAACTTCGGTGCCCCAAGATTAGGACCAGTTAAGTGCTACGGGGGTTGGTTGGGTCAGCTCCTTTAGTCAGTGGGGAGGGTCACAGTGTTGAGAAGGCTTACATGGCTTGACCTTGAATATGGTTAGAATATGGACATGTGCAGCAGAAGGGAGTGACAGTCCCGGTGGAAAGAGGAGCAAAACTAGGGCACAATGTCTATGAGGTGCAGGGACCTCAAAGAGGCGCCATTAGGGAACAAGACAGGAAAGATAACCTGGGATTCAACAAGTGTGAACTTGACCTTGAGCTTCATTCTGTTGGCCACTGGAGCCACTGAATGGTTTTTGAATGGTGAGCAGAAAGAGTTATTTTATAAAAGCCCTGTCTTGTTAACAGTTGGATGGCTTGGGGTGGGACGTGAGAGGGGAGTGGACATTCAAAGGGTGGTGAAGGACCTAAAGGGTCTAGGTGGAAGGGTTGTGCAATCGTGAGAGCCTGAGATCCGGCCTCCAGCATCCATCCAAGCTCAGATTTTCACCTGTGATTCCAGCTCTGAGGTCCAGAGTGACTACAGGTGGATCCCGGGACTCACTGATGAGCCAGTCTAGCCAAACTGGCAAGTACCGCCTTCAGTTAAAAACCTGTCTCAAAAAACAAGGCGGAGGGACTGGGAAGATAGCGCAGAAGTTGAGAGCCCTTGCTGCTCTTACAGAGAACCCAGGTTCTATTCCCAGCACCCACATATGGCAGCTCTCAACCATCTATAATTCCAGTTCCAGGGGATCCAGTGCTCTCTTCTGATCTCTGCGGGCACCAGGCACACACACAGTACACGTACACACAAGCAGGCAAAACACTCAAGCACATAAAGTAAAATAATATAAATAAAAGATAATAATTTAATGTAAAAATAAGGTGGAGAGAAGTAGAAGACAGCTGACGTTGACCTTTGATCTCTGGCTTCCACATGCACGTGCAGGGGCCGGTGCACACTGGCACACACATGTGCACACACACATATGCATACGCTACACACCCCCAAGACACGATAAATAAAAGGAAGAACGTGTAGGAAATGTAAGGGCAAGAGAGCATGAAGAGATGTCGCAGATGACAAGTATGCCAGGCTCGGTACCGACAGGAGGGCGAAGAGGAACGGTCTCCCTTCCAAAGCAGGGAAGGCTGGAGGAAAATCAAATCTGGAAGGAACTTGAGGTGTGGGGAGTGTGGGGGACATCTGGGCAGTGTCTTTCTAGAGGTTAACACACACAGACTACAGAAGCAGACAGTGGAGTTCAGTGGTGCATCCTTGAACACAGCAAACAGGACGTCAAACTTGTCCCATGTGGCTAGGTGATTAAGGGAGAAGCCAGATGCTTGGAGGCCAGTGAGACTTGACAACGAAAAGGTCACAGGCAACTTCCAATAGAGCAGATGAAGTCAGGGTCACCTGGGGTTCAAGGGGAGGGGAGCTAGAGGCTTCTTGCCCCTGGGTTCCTGGTTGGAGAGCTCCCCTCGATTCTTTCGACCTCTTTCTGTTCCAGACCTTCCAAAGAGAAGGTGTTTAAAATGTATGTCACTCAGTCCCCAGCTCCCAAGGCAGGGCCTCGTGCTCCAAGGCTCTGTCACCGAGCTAAATGGTAGCTAAGTGCATCCCAGCCCCACGTTGTTTAAAACAAAAGGAATGCCCTTTCCCAGTCTGTCCTTCCAGAAGGGAAGCAGGTTAGACCCTCCTGACCCTGCTTCCCCTCCTCCATCCACACCATGGGCTGTGGAGACTGGGGAATCTCTTGCTGGCTGTTTACTTCCTAGCTGAGCCCCACTGTGTTTTTCATGACTAAAAATAGGCAGCCACCAGCCACAGGGCCTCCCTAACCTCTGTGTTTGTTTTCATAATAACTTGGGACCTCACCTCTTCCCTTCTCAGCGTCTATGAACTCTCAGGGTGGTGGGGTGTTAAAATTGTCCAAGACTCCTCATTTCCTATGCTTCCAGCTAGCATCCTGGAAAGAGCAGGACACGGTGTACATGGTGACACGTAAGACAGGGGTGCTTGCCTGAGACCAAAGGTTCCCAGCTAACGGAATAACTCACGAAAGATGACAAGGACAGAGTTGAAGGCACAGAAAACTCACTGTGTGTGGCAGGTGCCAAGTGTGTGTGTGGGAGGGGGGGGCTTCTGTTGAATCACGTGACCCCTCAGATCTGCGTTGGTTCCAGTAGCCTTAGTGTCTGGGTGTCCTGGGATCATTGATCATTGCCGGAAGACCGGCTTCCTTGGGCCTAAATTTAACCCTTTGTATTTTGTACTTAACTAAGTAAAAATTTTGATTTCATTTGTTTGTTTGTTTTTAAGACAGGGTTTTCTCTGTGAAGCCCTGGCTGTCTTGGAACACACTCTGTAGACCAGGCTGGCCTTGCACTTAAAGATCTGCCTGCCTCTACCTCCCAGGGGTTGGGACCAAAAGGCACACTCCACCACCGCCTGTGACTTTGTCTTTATAAATATATCTATTCATGTGTGTGGGCATGCGTGTGAAGGTCAGAGAACAACTTGCACAGTCAGGTCTCTCCTTCCACCATGTGGGTCCTGGGGATTGAACTCTGGTCCTCAGGCTTGGCCGCAGTCACCTTTACCTGCTGAGTCATCTCATCCAGAATCATTAGGATTTTGGAGGGGGGGGGGGAACACAGTTTTCTCAATTAGACAGGGCCTTGCTTTGTTACTCAGGCTGGCCCTGAACTGCTTGAGCTCAGGCAATCCACCTGCCACAGTCTCCTGAGTAGCTGGCAGTAGAGGTACAGGTCATTGCACCCAGCAGACAGTATCTCAGTTTTCAGAATAGAGCTCTACTTATCCTTTCCGTTAGCCCTGTGGCAGAGGACTTGCTGTCTAGGCACAGGGCCCTGGGTTCTAAAAGAAATGTTAGGCACTTTCTTGTGGGAAACACTTTCAGAGGGTTACATGAATGGGAAGAGAAGACCCCCTGCGGTGTGTCATCAACCAGAGGGCTAGCAGGAAGGACCACATTTGACAGAAGGAATGATTCCCTAAATACTAGAGGGTTTAGCATCACCAAAAGTTGTGTTGGGAATGAATAAAGAGCAGAGCCCGCCATCTGTCCCTGAGGGACTGGCTTGGTTGTCCTGGCAGAAACAGCTACTTCTTTGGGGGGAGGGGACTTAGGAGGAATTGGTTTTGATTTGGAGAGAAGGCAAATCCTGGGCTGGCAGGGGGAAACGGGAGAGCCGCGAGCTCTTAGGTGTTTGCAGTGGAGCAAGCTGCCTTTGGGTATTTTTCAGTGGACAAAATGTCCAGTCACTCCTGAGAGCCAGGCTTCGGCTGCCTGGTCAACAGGTGCCCAGGTCAAGGTCCTCAACCTGAACTTTCTCACCGAACAGAGATAAGTCAGCCATTCTCACCGGCTAACAATCATTAACCCACCTCCACCTGGATCCCCGACTTGTTTTTCTAGCGAATGAATTAGGTCACTCACTCTGAAGGTGACAACCGCTGAGCCAGCCTGTTTCCACAGTCTACTGTGGCCTTCCCCCATCGATTGCTTGGTCGGAGAGAGGAAAAAGAAAACAACTCAGACTTGTAAAGAAAAGAAATACTAACTTAAAAATTATATGGCTCGGTAGTGTGCTTTGCCTAGCATGCACAAGTGGGTTCCTATAAACCAGGAGTTGTGGTACAAGACAGTAATGCCAGTACTCAGAAGGGAGAGGTCATTCAAGGTTATTCTTGGCTACAGAGAGAATTTAAGGTCAGCCTGGCTAGAGACACTGTTTTAACACACACACACACACACACACACACACACACACACACAGAGAGAGAGAGAGGGGGGGGGGGTTACCTTTCCATTTCACCTAGTCCACACACTTCAGGGATACCTATCTACAGCTCAGAACCAGCTGTGCAGTGAATTCTGGTTACAATTTGTAAATAAGACTTGTTTCAGCAACACTAACTTATAAAGTTCGAGATGCCCCACTCTCCACAGAGCCGGGAGTCCCAGCCAGAATGCAGAATTGAGCTTCTGGTAAAACGAGACTTTCTTTCTGGATGTAAATGCACTTTCTGCTGCTGTGCGTAGTGAATCACACTCTCTCGGCTCATCTGCTGGCAAGGAAACCAGAAGGAATGAGTCTCGGCAGAAGGTGGCAGAAGGCGGCAGGCCGGACACTGTGCTACTTACAGGTGAACCAGACTGCACTTTCTGGCCTCCTTCCCTCATGTTCTCCCAAACTCCTGGCTGACTGTCTATGGAAAAAATGCCCGGTGTCCTTGCTGGTTAGTGTCCCTAGGCTTTATTATTTCTTAGGCTTCACTGGATCCTCCCAGCGGGCATGCATATGTCTGGAGTCTTCCCCATTGAGGACGCATAAGGGACTCACTGGCATTTGTACAAATAGAAGACAACTTCAATACAAGGAGCTCCAAATCTTGGTCACTACACCTGGTTCCCTGCCCCCCTGCCCCCAGTGCCCCGGGGATCAGTCAGTATTTAACTTGGAGTGCCTGTGGGTTCATGAAGCACTGTGCTCTGGAAATGTTGGTAAAATTGAACTGGAGATTTTTTTTTCTTCAAAACATGGTTTCTCTGTGTAGGTCCTACTGTCCTGAAACTCACTCTGTAGACCAGGCTGAGTGGAGAGGAAAAAAAAAGGCAAGACTTAGAGGGAGGGGCCTAGAGAGATGGCTCAGTGGTTGGGAGCATGTCCTGGTTCCACAGAGGACCCATGTTCAGTTCCCAGCACCCACACAGAAGCCCACAACTATTGGGAACTCCAACTTTACACTTTGTACACAACCACACACGCAATCACACACACACACAACTACATATACACAGATAACTATACACATAAACACACACAAATGCACTCACAAACACAAATAAATATTACAATAAGTCTTGGGAAAAGAATCAATCTTCTAAAAAGATTATTTAAAAAATAATGAGAGGCAGAGGGTGAGGTTTTTAATCTTTGGAAATAGATTTTTGTTATTTTATTTGCATTGGCTTTTTATTTATTTGTTTGTTTATTTCTGTAGTGCAGCTAATCAAACATAGACCACACAACTGCTATAATGCTGAGTTACCCTCCCTAAGACAATCTGTTTGTTCTTTTTGAGACAGGGTCTCACTGTGTAGCCCAAGCTAGTCTTGAACTTACAGCCTCCTGGGTTCACCTCCTGCTAGGATTACAAGTGTGCACCATCATAGCAGGTGAGGTAATTCCTTAAACACCTAGACCTTCACAATGCCTCTAGAAAACCAACTGTTTTGTGCACAGGATTTGTGTTTTGTGACCAAGAGACTAGGAGGACCCACAGCTCCTCCTGTCAGTTTCCCAACAGGCTCGGGTCCTCTGGGGTTCACCTCTTTCTGCACATGATAAAAATTTGCTAGAAGCAGCAAAGAGCTGAGAGGTCAAAGGCAAGGCCTAGCAAATAGTCTCATGATGTAATCCACACTTGACCTACAGGGCCCCCCACCCAGCAGGCAGGCTGTCACAGAGGCTCCCACAGCCTCTCCATGATCAGAAGAAGAAACCGTCAGCCCTGGTCTGAACAACCCTTATCAGCATGAGCGGGCAGTGCTCCCAGCGTTCCTCTGAAGATAGCGCGCTCGGTTCCCTCTCCGTATAACCGAGCACATGGCAGAACCTTGCCTGATACAGACAGCCCCGCTCCTCACCCTGCGCAGACCCAGACAGTGGCCTTTGGATGCTTTGTCAGAGTCTACTTTGCCCTCAACTCATCTCAAACCACAGAAGCTCCAGTCCTAGGAACTCCTGACAGTGGAGGATAGTGTCCACCGTGTGTCCCGAGACACTGAGCATTTGCCTTCTCTGTGGCCACACAGAGCCGACACCACCTCGCCCTCCCTCCACCTTAGCAACAGCCTGCGTAGAGCAACCAGAGTCTGCTTGAGACAGCGGGTAGAGACAAGCCAGGTCTCACCTCCAGGTGCAAGGCACATGTCCCGGAAGATGTACGGATGGATCATTTCCAGTGTGGGGTGCTGTCAGCTTTTTCTACAGATTTAGGAACTCTGAAGTTCTTCTCACTGGCCCCAATCTAATCTGTATGTGAGAATTAATATGAGTTTAATGCTGGGAAAAATCATGTGGGTTTTAAAGTATCTTATTCCTATTAGTTCTGTCCTTGAAAAATGCATGATCTGTCGCTGGATCCTCTTCCCTGCTGCCCTCTGAGTCCTTTGCGACCTTGGAGTGAGGTTTTTGGTCTGTCCCTTACTTGAGTGATTGTGTAAACATATATGAAAGAATAATCAAGATAATAAAGATTTTTTCTTTCCTTTCTTTTGTTCTTTTTTCTTCCTTCCTTCCTTCCTTCCTTCCTTCCTTCCTTCCTTCCTTCCTTCCTTCCTTCCTTCCTTTCAAAGCAGGGACTTTCTATGTAGTCCTGACTATCTTGGAACTCAATACATAGACCAGGCTGTTCTTAAACTCACAGAGATCCTCCTGCCTCTGCCTCACGAGTGTTTGAATTAAATGCAAGTACCACCACACCTGGTCCTAAAGCCTTTTTTCAATAATAACTGAGTTGAGGCTAAAAGGCCTAGCACACTTGTTGGAGTATATGGGAAATATGCATGGAGCCCTGGGCTGGAAACTCACACCATGGGAACAAGGACATGACTGTGGTCCAGCACCTGAGCCACCTGAGGGTCAAAAGAGCGTGGTTATCCTTTGGACAGAGTGAATTGGAGACCTGAGATGTATGAGACTGGGTGTCAAAGAGCAAAACCTTTTCAATAATTTAAAAACTAGGACAGGAGAGATGGCTTAGCAGTTAAGAGCCATCCTGAGTTCAGTTCTCAGCAACCACATGGTAGCTCACAACCATCTGTAATGGGATCCAATGTCCTCGTCTGGTGAGTCTGAAGAGAGTGGTGGTGTACTCACATACATAAAATAAATAAATAAATCTTTAAAAAAAAAATTAAAAACTGCCAGGCGTGGTGGTGCACGCCTTTAATCCCAGCACTTGGGAGGTAGAGGCAGGCAGATTTCTGAGTTCGAGGCCAGCCTAGTCTACACAGTGAGTTCCAGAAACAGCCAGGGCTATACAGAGAAACCCTGTCTCGGAAACAAAACAAAACAAAAAAAAATTAAAAACTAAAAATTTCTAACGTTTTCTCTAGAGTCTCTAGTTGCCAATTTACTACATTCTAATTTCTAGTCACATGACACCAGCTCATTTTAATGAACATAGATTCGTTGTATCAATTAAAGATATATGGAGACATAGCCCAGAGAGGACATGCTAGTCCAGCATGCTTGAGGCCCTACACTGAATTCCCAGCAACACACACCTTAAAATTCAAAATATCTTAAGTTTAAGGTAACTAAATGAATTAATCAGTGCATTAAAAAGAGACTGGTCAGGCTGGAGAGATGGCTCAGTACTTGAGAACACTGACTGCTCTTCTAGAGGACCCAGGTTCAATTCCCAGTATCCAAATGGCAGCTCACAGCTGTCTGTAACTCCAAGAGCTGACACCCTCATACAAACACTCATGCGGGTAAGACATCATTGCACATAAGAAATACATCATTTTTAAAAAGGATTGCTACTGGACTACATGAGATGACTCATGTAGTCCAATCCTCAGTACCCACATGGTGGGAGGAGAGACAAGAATGAACGTTCTCCACGACTTTAGGATCCAGGCCACTTGTTACTTCCAAGGGAATTACAAACACTCTCCAGACTGGTTCGTCTTAGTGTCTGTGACCTCAGAGACACCTTCTGTGTCCTTTTTCCTATCTGGAATCGTCCCCTAATCTATACACACATGTGTACACACTAGATGAAAAAACATTTTAAATCTTTTAAAATGTTTTTTTTTATATTTTTATCTCATGCACATTGGTGGTTATTTTGCTGCAGGTATATCTGTGTGAAGCCATTGGATCCTCTAGAACTGGGTCAGTTACTGACATTTGTCAGTTGCCATGTGGGTGCTGGAAACTGACCCCAGGACCTCTAGAAGACCAGCCAGTACTCTTAACCACTGAGCCATCTCTCCAACCCAGTGGGGAAAAAAAAAACATTTTTAAAGGATTGTTTTCTTGCTCTAAGAAGGATAAAACTCAATATTGGAGACACTGTTGGCTGCCCAAACCAGAGGTGGACCCCCATCCATGTGAACTTGGTGAAAGTCCATGAGAGTGCACATTTCCAGGACAACAAAGCCCCACTGCTGAGTATTTTGTATATTTTAAATTAATAACTTAAAAGGTCACTTCCCCGCAGTAGCAAACTTCCCTTTGTCTCCAAATAGATACAATTGCAGACTTCAAAAAGCAGACGCCCTTGCAAGAGTCATGGTTGAAACAGACTCTGCCCTGAGCCTCTGGCCTGGCTTCAAGGACCAGGAAGGAGGGCAGCCTCTAGCACTGTCAAGCAGTGTGCCCAAGTTAATAATTGGCTCTGCCAATGGCCGATCAGGCTGTTTTTGTGTGCCTGTTTTGCTATTTTACGTAAATCACCCTGAACATGTTTGCATCAACCTACTGATGATGCACCTTTGATCAATAGATTTTAGACAAAAGTGGTTTTTTGAGTCCAAAGATCAGGGCTGGGTTGACCTACAGACTGAATCCAGGGCATATAAAACAGGGGCAAGGCACAGACTGATAGCAGAGGGACCAAGGCCAACCAGGCTGGACTCACTGCACGGGCTCTGCTGGCAGCTTCCTGAGGTACCAAGGGAAGAAGGATGGAGGAAGGAATGAACATTCTCCACGACTTTGGGATCCAGTCGACTCGCTACCTCCAAGTGAATTACCAAGACTCCCAGGACTGGTTCATCTTAGTGTCTGTGATCGCTGACCTCAGGAATGCCTTCTATGTCCTCTTTCCCATCTGGTTCCATCTTAAAGAGACTGTGGGCATCAACCTCCTCTGGGTGGCAGTGGTCGGAGACTGGTTCAACCTCGTCTTTAAGTGGTAAGAACCATCCGGAGGGGTGATGGGTAGAGAAAGAGGCTGTGTTCTCTGTAGAAATGGCTGTCTTCCAGCAGGGGTACCCGGTACTGTTCCCCGAGCTACAGGTTAGTCCTCATTGGCTTGAGAGTCTCTGCAGAAAGAATGAAGGCGGTGAGAATCCCACCCGTGCCTGCCAATGAGGAATGGCTACTTTGTCAGTTCCCAGGGAAAGACAGCTGAGTTTAATGAAAAGTCTGAGTGCAGCCTTTACTTTGGTTTATTTGACTTTATTATTGAGAGTTAGGGTCTTGTGTAACCCAGGCTGGCCTCAAACTTACAACGTAAGAGACAAGGACCTTGAATTGCCCAACTGCTGAGTGCTGGGATTACAGGTGTCTGCTCCCGAGTGTAGTTTAGCATGCTAGGAATTGAACCTGGGGCTTGAAGCATGAGAGCAAGGACTCCCCCATGGGGCTACATCCCAGCTCCTGGACACGGATTTTAAAGAAACCCTTTCATTACTTTCATTGTTTCTGTGGGTTGCCATAGAAACAGAGGTGGGAAAGAATCAGGGAGGGTGTGAGGAGGGGAGAAGTGATTCCTACCCTTTGGGTTAGGTGGTGAAAAGTGATCCGGATAGCCAGGACCTTCCAATTGGTGAGTTACATAAACTCACTGAACTTCTGTTTTAGAATCTATAAGCTTTGGTTCTCTCTAGGATCTTAATAATATGCACTATCAACATTTATTGAGCAGCTACTATGTGCCAGGCTCACACTGTCTCTCCCTGTGTCTCTCTCTGTCTGTCTCAGTCTCTCTGTCTCTGTCTCTGTCCTGTCTCTGTCTGTGTGTGTGTGTGTGTGTGTGTGTGTGTGTGCACATATTCATCTGCGTACAATATGTGGCTGTGTTTGTGGAAGCCAGAGCAGCCATTCCTCAAAACTTTTTGAGATAAGGTCTCTGAACTGGAATTCCTGAGTAAATTAGACCAATGAGCCCTGGAGATCTATCTGCCTGTATTCCCATAGTTATATGCCACCCTGCCCGGGATTTCTTTTGATAGGGTGGGGATGGAATTCAGGTTTTCTGTTTCATAGCAGACACTTGACCTACTGAGCCTTCACTCAGTCCCCGATTCCCAGATTTGCTTGTGGATTTTTTGCTTCTTTGTTTCGTTTGTTTGTTTGTTCTGAGACTGAATCTCCCCCTGGTTGTCCTGAAATTTACTGTGTAGACCAGGCTAGCCTCAAACTCACAGAGATCTGCCTGCTTCTGATTCCAGAGTGTTGGGATTAAAGATGTGCACCAACAAGCCTGGCTTTTGCTTGTGCTTTTTAAGGTGGAGGATGGGGTCTCTTCTCATTCTGGAACTCAGCCTGGCCTGGAACTGATTAAATAGTCCTGTCTGGTCTCGACACATGCCTGTTCTCAAGTGCTGGGATTACAATGTGAGCCACCCTGCCTAGCATGTATGCTTGTAAGTTCTAGATCCTGAGTGTAGACCCTGTACACACTCTTCGTTACTGAACTATACCCTCCGCCCCATGGGATTTTTTTTTCTTCTTACAAGACAAGGTCTCCTGCTGTGTAACCTAGACTAGCGTCCAGTTTGTAATCCCCAAGCCTCAGACTGCAGAGGGATTAGAGGTGTGTATAACTCTCCCCAGCTCCAGGGCATTTTTGTTTTGTTTTTGAGTCAAAGACTCAGGTGACATGGGTTGGCCTGAGTGAAACTCATAAGTAGCTGATAATCACTGTGGATTTTCGATTCTCCTCTTTCATCAGATGCGGGCTAGAATTACAGGCGTGTTCCTTTCTACCAGGTGTGTGTGTGTGTGTGTGTGTGTGTGTGTGTGTGTGTGTGTGTGTGTGTGTTTACACGTGTGCACACATACAACGCATTCTCATACATATGGACCTCAGAGGTCAGCTAACAGGAATCTGTTCTCTCCTTCCACCATGTGGGTCTCAAAAACAGAACTCAGGTCATCAGGCTTGTGGGCAAGCACCTTTACATGTTAGTCATCTTGCTGCTGGCCTGATAACCTTCGGTGCTCATATTCTTTGCCCATAAATAGTAAAAATCCCGAAGAGAAGAACAAACAGGGTTCAAGACTGAATCTAAGGCCTGATACATATGAATCCAGTGATATGCCACTGAGATATAACCCCAGCCCTCTTTTCATTTATCTTTATTATGAAGTGGGTTCTTCGGGTTGAGGACGTGGCTCAGTCACTGTTTGTCTGTTGGACCGGAGCTCTTGAGCCGCTGGGCATGATGGCATGCATTTGTAACCCCAATAGTGGTAAGGTGAAGACCAGTGGATCCCTGGAGCTAATCAAATCTGATTGGTGAGCTTCAGATCAATGTGAGACCCGATGTCACAAGAGGCAGGTGGCCTTTCTGAGGTTGTCCTCTAGCCTCCCCATCACTTCTCCACGTGCACACACACATCGGATTTGGAAGGGGCATTGGCAGGTGAAGAGGGATAGTGAAAGGAAGGGGCAGGATGTAGGCTAGCCCCAAAGTCTTGGTCTCAAGTGATCTTTCTGTGTCAGCCTCCCAAATAGCTAAGACCACCACTGCATCTAATTTCTGAAGCGCTTATGTTTATGTTTGAGTAGATAGGACATTCATTCACTGTTCAAATATCAGAAATCATCTGCTTATCATACATAGCACCCCCAGACCTCTCCCCAAGCACCTCCATAGGCAATAAACACTCAAGCTTCTTTCTCGCCTTGAAAGTGTGGGTTTCCAGGAAAATCATGTACTGACTCACTCCAGACATTGGCTCTGCTCTCCACAGGATTCTGTTTGGACAGCGCCCGTATTGGTGGGTCCTGGACACCGACTACTACAGCAATGGCTCTGTGCCTCTGATAAAGCAGTTCCCTGTCACCTGTGAGACTGGTCCAGGTGAGAGTCCCAGCCCTCACTGAGGTGAGGTGGACGTTGTTCTTCATAGACTGGCACTAACGTCCTGTGTGGGTCTGCACTGACCTTGGGTGGGGAGGCTTGAGGACAGCCATTGGTTTGTTCTGTTGTCACAGTCAATTTGTCTTCCATGTGGCACAAATTCACCTTAAATCATGGCATCGGGGCCTTGCATTGCTAGTTTGGAAATCTAAGTGATGTTCCCAGAATTAAAGTTACTAGTCCAAGAGAAGCAACAGTATACCCACGGGCAATGGCTAGTCAGTGTAACTGAGCCAGAGTGCTGTATCTGGAAAGGAGACAGTGGTCAACAGAAGCCTGAGGCCTTAAGTGTCCTTCCTAGCAGCCTGGTCCAGTGAACAAATTCCTCTAAGCGGATCGTTCCATACCTAATGCTACCTGCAGTTTTCGTCTTATTTGGGGGAGTCGGTTTCTTTGTTTTGAGGGATGTCCTCATATAGACCAGACTGGTCCTAAATTCACTATGTAATTGAAGATGACCTTGGACTTCTGATACTCCTTCCTCCATAACAAATCAGTAAAGCAATATAGTAGAAGATCGCCAGGATCTACTTGGCATTTCACAGCTGTCTGTAACTCTAGTTTCAGGGGATCTAATTCTTCTATGAATACTGCATGTTTGTGATGAATAGACATATATGTAGGAAAAGCACACATACACATGATTTTTTGTTTGTTTGTTTTACAAGACAGGGTTTCTCTGTATAGCCCTGACTGTCCTGGAACTTACTCTGTAGACCAGGCTGGCCTCAAACTCAGAAATCCATCTGCCTCTGCCTCCCAAGTGCTGGGACTAAAGGTGTGCACCACCACTGCCCAGCCCACATGATTTTTTTTTAAATAGGAGAGAGAGAGAGAGAGAGAGAGAGAGAGAGAGAGAGAGAGAGAGAGAGAATTTGTCCATGAGACCTTCTGAATGATGTGTGGAGTGGAGGTGAGAGAGTGGTTGATATCCACCAGAGCCACAATTGTTTGGGGAAGGGATGTGCTAACGGGCTGATGAAGGCCAGTTGAGGCTAAACCTCACATGACCCCCACAAGGAGTGCCCAACTAGAGATTTCTCTTCAAAAATTTTTCTGAACAGGTTGAGGGCACCAGACTTTATGGCATAATATAGACCAGTCATGGGAAACAGGCTATATTTAGGTATAGGGTATAACATTGACCAAGATAGCTGTCTTCAGCCCAAAGACATGCCCATAAAAAGGCTAAGAGTTAAGAACCACCCACAACTACACTCTTACCAGCTGGGAAACTATCACTCCATCCAGGATGGGGTGTGGATGGTAGGTCAGGAGTGGGAAGCAACTGGAAGTTGGTTGGAGTAGGTCTCATTGAAAAAGTGAACCTGAGACAAGATTTGAAGAAGCCAGGGAGTTGACAAGAGGAACTTTGGGAGAAGAGCATGCTTGATACATTTAGGGGCAAGCAATGAGACAGTGTGGCTAGAGCAGAGAGAGAAGGAATATATAGGGGAGCTGAGGGTGGACGGATCAGTGTGTAACTTACACCCTCACTGTCCGGATTCCTGTGCAATCTGCAGACCATCTGCAACCTCAAGAGCTATGGAGGACCTCCCTGGTCTGAGCACAGTCCTCCCACACCCCTGCACAACACTTGGCACATGGTGTGAATTCCATTTTTTTTTTTTTTTTTTTTTTTTTTNACTTTGTAGACCAAGCTGGCCTCGAACTCAGAAATCCGCCTGCCTCTGCCTCCCAAGTGCTGGGATTAAAGGCGTGTGCCACCACTGCCCGGCTTCCATTTGTTAAATAACTGAATTACAGATAAAGGAGTGGGTAATGAGATGGGTGGATAGCTAGTTAGATAGAAGGCATGATGACTGGATGGGCTGATGGATGGATGGGGAGACGTGCGACTGATGCCTTGACAGTCTCTCAGATTAACGTCTTTGCATCGTAAGTCCATTCATCTCTTTTCCGTCATATAGGGAGTCCCTCTGGCCATGCCATGGGCGCAGCAGGTGTATACTACGTTATGGTTACTTCTACTCTCGCTATCTTTCGTGGGAAGAAAAAGCCAACATATGGATTCCGGTAAGAACTCACCACTGGGGCTGGGGGGCTGGGGTGATCAGGAAGCTGCACATTCTGTAGCTGACCCAGAGGGGTTCTTCCCACCTTGCTAGCTCATTCTCATACCTACGGTTGGCACTAGTAAGAGGTGTCACATTTCTGCTGTGAGTTAGCATCACAGGATGCTTGGGCTAGAGGGATCCACTAGGGTAGCCCTTGTTTTAGACACTTATAGGTTTGGTTCTGGGTATCAAAATTGGGGCTTTGTGTATGTTGTATAACTAGTTTATCACAGAGCTATTTGTCTAGCATTTAAAAAAATCCATTTCTGTATCATCCTGGAGTCACCTCATATAGGTTAAAATAAACAGACCTAAGTTCCTAATGTGGGGATCCGGGGTATGCAGACATAGTGTAAATCCTTAGTTATCAAATGGATAACTAATGTAGTTAAGATGCATACAAAGGGGAGCTAGAGTGATGGCTCAGTAATTAGGAACACTGGACGCTCTTCCGGAGGACTTGGACTCAGTTCCCAGCACCCACTTGGTGGTTCACAGCAGCCTAGAACCCCAGTTCCAGGAGATCTGATTCCACCCCTGTGGACTCCAGGCATACACGTGGTATACACACATCTTTGCAGGCAGACACATGTACACATAGAAATGGAAACAAATGATGCAGGTGTGATGGCTGGCACCTGAGAACTGGAGGATCAGGAGTTCAAGGCCTCCTTGGTTACCTAGTGAGTTTGAAGCCAACCTAGGCTATATAAGGTCCTCCAGAAGAAAAATAAACTATCAAAAAAGCAAAAAGACAAAAAACAAATAAACAACAACAACAAAACAACCCTCAGGGCTGGAGAGATGGCTCAGTCAGTAAGACCCTTGCTCTGCAGTCCTCATAAAGGTGAAGGAGAAAACCATCACCACAATGGTCCTCTAACTTTCATACATGTGCTGTGGCACATATGCATCCCATGCCCACCATGGCAGAGAAGCATGGGAGCGGGAACAGCTGAGAGCTCACATGTTAAACTGCAAGCACCAAGCAGAGAGAACAGACTCCGAGTCACACACTCACACACACAGAGAGAGAGAGAGAGAGAGAGAGAGAGAGAGAGAGAGAGAGAGAGAGAGAGTCTCTCTCTTTTTCTCACATACACACACACACAGAGAATCTCTCTCTCTCTCTCACACACACACACACACACTTACACACAGAGAGATACACAGAATCTCTCATACACATGTGTACACACACAGAGAATCACTCTCACACACACATACACAGATACACAAAGAATCCCTCTCACACACACACAGAATCTCTCTCTCTCTCTCACACACACACACACACACACACACACACACACACACACTCACACAAAGTCTTAAAGCTCTCAAAACCTGCAAGACCACACCTCCTAATCCTCCCCAAAAGGGACCACTAACTGGAGACCAAGTATTTAAATACCTGAGAATGGGGACTGGAGGATTTCATTCAAAACATGACAAGCACCATGAATTTTTGAGCTTTTGTGTAAGACTTCCAATTTCTAAAAGTTCCTCTGATGGAGCCTGGCAAACCCACCGGGACTTTTCTTTGCTGAAGGATCCCCATTTGGGTTCTGGAATGGTTGCCTATTGTCTTGCAGGTGTTTGAACATCATCTTGTGGTTGGGATTCTGGGCTGTGCAGCTGAACGTCTGTCTGTCCCGGATCTACCTTGCCGCTCACTTTCCCCACCAGGTCGTGGCTGGAGTCTTGTCAGGTATCAGCAGCTCTGATTCCTTCCCCACCCACTTCTTATTTCTTCTGGATCTTCCTGGCTTAGCCTTTCAGTAGTTTCAGAGTCAAAGGCCAGTGGTTGGGAGGCTAAGGGCGTGTTTTTGTCTGTAAACCAGCGTGAGGACCTGGTTTGTAGGTTTACCTGAATTTGACTCCCAGCACCCACAGCGGTGCCTGCCTGTATCCTTGGGGAGGCTGAGATGGGAGAATCCCCAGAGTCCACAAACAAGCCAACCTAGGCTAATTGGTGAGCCCCAGGTCTCAGTGACAGATCACACACACACACACACACACACACACACACACACACACACACACAGTGAATGGTCCAGAGAACAACACCTGAGGCTGACCTCTGGCTCTGCATGCACATACGTGTGCGCGCGTGCACACACACACACATGCACACACACACACACACACACACACACACACACAATTTGAAATTATTAGTTTCCACAGCATGCCCAGAATTATACAGCTAAAGTGTCCCAGGAAAGTTGCACTGCATCGAGCTAATCTCACCCAATTGAGTTTGTTTAAAGTCTCCAAGTTTCTGACAGTCTTTATTTGTCTCCGATCTTCAGTTTGAACCGGTCTCAAGCTTCTTTTCAGAGAATCTCCCAAATGTACAGTGTCTCGGGGAGAGTTCATTGTTGAAATACGTTCATTTGCAGACTTAACATGTCTGCAGCCAGTGTTGTCTCATAGAGATTTGTATGTTTGCAATTTCTGAGATCCAGTTAGGAGGAGAGAGAAAAGATTTAGGTTAAGCATTAAAAACAAGACAAACAAACAAAACCATTGTCTAGATTTGGGGCTCAGGGGAGGGAGCAGAACAGATCAGTTGCAAGCCTGAGAATCTGAGTTCGGTCCCTGGACCCCACATGACAGAAAAAAACCCACCCCAACTAATTGTCCTCTGACTCCCACGTGTGTGCTGTGGCACACTTGCCCACACACATACACACAAAGACAGAATTAAACAAAATGTGTAAGTAAATAAATATGCCTGGTGAATGAGCATACCCTTGGAGAAGCTATGTCACACAACAAATTTGGGGATGTTCTGGCTAGAAAGAATAACGTCGTCAACTGTGTGACAACTTACTAGCTTCTGTGGAAGGAACTGGGTGCAACAGGTAGCATTCAAGGACAACAGTGATGTGATCTGATGGCTCAACGGGTTACCTCATTTGTTACCAAGTCTGACAACCTGAGTTTGAGCCTGGGACCCACATGGTAGAAAGAACCAACTCCTGTCACTTGCCCTTTGACCTCCACACAGATACCGTGTCACACGTCTGCCTGCCCCCACACAGACATACTTACACACACATACCCAATAAATATATAGATGTGAGTACATTTTAAATAAATAAATAAATAAATAGGATAAGTCCATTCAATTAGGTTGTCTGGTGGGACTACTCTCTGCACCCCCCATCCTGAGAATATGCAAGATGAAACAGGATCCAGCACACGCAACAGGAAACTTAAACTCGGTGGGAAGATGTATGTGATACGATTCTTCCATCTGGAAGACACTATGCTGGGGACCCTCCACTTTGGTGTGTGATTTAGATTCATCTGTAGTATGATGGCATGTCACCCATAGCCAACCCTATTCCTCTCGGCTCTTTCTCCCACACAGGCATTGCCGTGGCTGAAACTTTCAGCCACATCCGGGGCATCTACAATGCCAGCCTCCGGAAGTACTGTCTCATCACCGTCTTCCTGTTTGGTTTCGCGCTTGGATTTTACCTGCTACTGAAAGGGCTAGGGGTGGACCTCCTGTGGACTTTGGAGAAAGCCAAGAGATGGTGTGAGCGGCCAGAATGGGTTCACCTTGACACCACACCCTTTGCCAGCCTCTTCAAAAACCTGGGGACCCTCTTGGGGTTGGGGCTGGCCCTCAACTCCACCATGTACCGGAAGAGCCTCAAGGGAGAACTCAGCAAGTCGCTCCCGTTCCGCTTCGCCTGCATTGTGGCCTCCTTGGTCCTCCTGCATCTCTTTGACTCTCTGAAGCCTCCATCCCAGATTGAGTTGATCTTCTACGTCTTGTCTTTCTGCAAGAGCGCGACAGTTCCCTTCGCATCCGTCAGTCTTATCCCGTACTGCCTAGCCCGGATCCTGGGACAGACACACAAGAAGGCTTTGTAAGGCATGCGCAGTCTTTGATATTTAAAGTCAACCGCCATGCAATGAACTAAGAGCAACCAAAGCCTTCCGCAACCCATTGTGAGGCCAGAGGTGTTGACATCGGCCCTGGTAGCCCTGTCTTTCTATGCTATCTTAACCAAAAAGGTGAATTTTTACAAAGCTAACAGGGCTGTTTGAGGAAAGCGTGAATCCTGGAAACAGTCATTCTGGATGGTTCTCTGAAGACTCGCTTTCCAGCCTCCTGTCGGATACAGAAGAGCAAGCCCAGGCTAGAGATCCCAAGCGAGAATGCTCTCGAGGTGCAGAATCTTCTGGCTGGGAAAAGGAAAAGAGCGCCGTGCACTTGCTAAGGAAGAGGAAGAAGGATCGGGAGGAAGGGATGTGTTTTATGTATCGAGCAAACCAGATGCAAGCCATGGCTAACCGGCTTCAGTTGTGCCTGCGTCTTTAGACACACTCAATAATAATAATAATAGACCAACTGGTGTTAATGAGTAGCCAGTTAAAGGCGATTAATTCTGCTTCCAGATTGTCTCCACTGTACATAAAAGTCACACTGTGTGCTGGCATTCCTGAATGGTAACGGTGACTGTCCCTCACACCACCTTCTCTATCATGTCACAGCTTTCTCCTCCTCAGCCTAGGTCTGCATACCCCCAGAATTCTCCACGGGTCCCCTGGCCCTGCTGCTGGACCCTGTGGTGTCCAGGGTGGGCTGTTTGCTGGTGCTTTTGTAGAGTTAAGTTAAACTCGGAGATCTTGGGCAAAATGGCAAGGAGACCCAGGATTCCTGTCTCCAAAGGTCACTCCGATGTTACTTTTGATTCCTGGGGCAGAAATATGACTCCTTTCCCTAGCCCAAGCCAGCCAAGAGCTCATTCATAGAGGAAAAGGCAGCCCCTCGGGACCTGTCCTCCAACCTTGGCTGATCTGCAGAGTGTGTCTTCAAAAAGAAAAAAATGGTAAAGCTATTTATTAAAAAAAATCTTTGTTTTTTGCTACGAATGATGCATATATTTTCACCCACACCAAGCACTTTGTTCCTAACATCTTTGATAAGAAAACTACATGTGCAGTATTTTATTAAAGCAACATTTTATTTAAGAATGGGAGTCTTGCTTATTACTCTTTATTTTGTTTTAATTATTTTTCTTTTTGTTTTATGTGTAGGGGTGTTTTGTCTGCACCATGTTATGTTTATGCACCATGTGCGTGCCTGGTGCTTGCAGATTCCAGATCTTCTGGGGCTGGAGTTACAGCTGTTGTGAACTGCCATGTGGGTGCTGGGAATTGAACCCCAGGTCCTCAAAACACATGTAAAAATACCAAGTCTGGTAGTGCACATTTGTAATACCAGCAATGGTGAGACAGGAGGGAGAGGGAGACACGTTGAACCTGAGCCTAACTTATGAGGTGGTATTCCGGGCCAATGTGAGATCCTGTCATAAAAGGTGGAAGGTGTTAAGAAACAGCACATAAGGTTACACACACACACACACACACACACCACACACACACACCACACACACACACACACACACACACACACGCACGAGGGGCAGGGTAGGGGGAGGATGTGTTAGGAAAAGGGCTTTATCACAAGCTAGCTGAAGGGCACTTAGAGGGCCATCTTCCTGGGAGCCTGAGTTAAGGATAGTTTACATGGAAAGTGGTGATCGAAGACTGGTGGGCACACAGCTGGAGACTTGTAATTTAATTACCAACTGAGGTGCTTTTCAATTCTGTTAAATCTCAAGGACAAAGATCATCCGAACCTAGTAGGGCAAGCCTTTATTTAATCCAGCGGTTCTTGATCTGTGATTCTTGATACCTTTGAGGGCTGCATATAAGATATCCTGCATACCAGACGTTTCACTACAAGTCTAACAGTAGCGAACTTACAGTTATGAAGTAGTAATGAAATAATTTTACGGTTTGTCACCACAACATGAGGAACTTATTAAAGGATCAAAGCATTAGGAAGTTTAAGAGCCCCTTCTTTAATCCCTGCCATTCAGGAGACTGAAGCAGGAGGATTGATAGTTCCAGATCAGCTCCAGCTGCCGTGCAAATTCAAGGCCAAGCTGAACAACTTAAAGAGACTGTCTCAAGGAGAACACACTAGAGAGCTGGGGAGACAGTTGTTAAAGTGCTCGCCCTGCACGCACCGTTGCCTGAGTCCAGTCATCAGCACCCATGTGAAAGCTGCAGCCCCGCAGGGCTCTAATCCCCTAGATGGAAAAGACTGGAGAGTCCCTGTGGCTTGGTGGCTGTCAGGTCCAAAGGGAAGTCCATTTCCCCACATTCTAAAAGGAAGAAGAGACAAATGCCTGCTGATCTGTGATGCTTGTGAGCACGCCAAAGCACACGCTGGCCTCCAGGCTCCCTCAGTATCACAAGTACACGTTTCACATCTCAGAATCCATACTAGCATCCCGGCCCTTCACAACTCCTCCCCTACCCTAAAGTCCAGCTGGCTCCTGAGCTTCCCTCCCTCCCTGAGGGTATCATCCTCATATACCCTGCTTATGTTCACTTATAACCCTCCTATGCCTATGTTCACTTTGTGTCTCCCTTCCCACCTCTGCTCCCCATACTCCCCCCCAGCTCGCTCTCTCTCTCCCTCTCCCTCTCCCTCTCCCTCTCCTCCCCCCCCCTCTCCCTCCCCCTCCCCCACAATAAAAACCCTCCCTCCCTCTGGCCAGGCATGGTGGCGCACGCCTTTAATCCCAGCAGAGGCAGACAGATTTTTGAGTTCGAGGCCAGCCTGGTCTACAGAGTGAGTTCCAGGACAGCCAAGGCTACACAGAGAAACACTGTCTCGAAAACAAAACAAAACAAAACAAAACAAAAACAACCCTCCCTCCTTTAACCAAGTCATGGAGTGACTATGTGACTGTGCCGTCACCCCTTTATACACTGCCTAGCCAGTCAAAGTTTGGTGAACTCTTTATTCAATGAGAAACCCTGCCTCAAAAAAGAAGGTGGGGAGTGATTGAGGAAGACAGCCAACATTGACCCCTGCTCTACACACACACAACACACACACTCACTCACACACTTTGGGCACCTGGTTCAGTGACCAGAGAGTGTGCAAGGTCCTAGGCTCACCCCCCCAATACCAAAGGCATTGAGAGTAAGAGTTTTTGTTTCCTCAAACTATTCTCGCGCCCATTTCCCATGTGCAGCTCCTGAGGTGTTATACAATCCACAGGCTGGGGCAGGGTGGGGGAATCTACCTGAAGGCTCTCTTGCCGATCACTAAAGTCACCCTAACAATCATTGTGAAAGGCAAGGGTCAGGAGAGGTTGAATGAGCAGGCAGACTGCAATCTGGCCTCGGTGCTGAGCGTCAGACCAAGTGGCCAAGACAGCACACTGGTTACCAGACCGCAGGTCAGCAGGCGCTGCTCTGGGATTTCATCGCAATTTGGAGGAGCATGGGGCAGAGCCACTGCCAAGTGAAGCAATGGCATGCAAGCTGGGGGTAGAAGGAGCAGGACAAGACAAGTTACCTGCTGGGTTCAGCAAGGGTTGGGGGAAAAAAAAAAAAGCCCAAGGAAGCTGGAAGCTTGAAGCACCCTGGAATGCTCAAGGAAGCTACTTCAAGCTTCTGTTAGGCAATTTATTTCATCCTGGTTCACAACCCCACCTCCAAAGCCTCCCCCCCCCCCCGCTCCCTCCTCACCATAACCCTAATTGCATGAGGCAAGAGCTGATTGATTGCCCCAGTCTCCTGGAATGTGTTTACTTCAGGGAGGGTGAGTGTTCATACCAATCTTGAGAGGTTCAGCAATGATCTAAGCCCGGCAACGACTCTCATGGTCCCATACAGGAAGAGGGGTGTTGCTTATCATCTGTCTGATTGAACCCCACAAGTCAGGGTGGGGCCCATGCTTGATGCTCCAGACTCTGGGGCCTTGACAGAGGATGCTAGGTGGATGGAAAGCATTCAGCAGCCCAGTTGTGCCACTGACAAGCCCACCCGTAACAGAAAGCACTTGTCAGTTTGCTGTATGAGTTCTCTCTATAGTTTACGCCATCCATGTTGGAGGAATTATTTAATCTCAGTTGGGGGGGGGTTCTACCCCACCTTTGATCAATCAGTTCCCAGATAAAAGACACACAACCTTTATATGTATAATAAGCCTTTAAAGCACTAGAGCTCGACAGAACCAACCCTCTATGCTATTATATCTACTCTGTCAATAACCCCGAGATATGACTTGCCATGTTCCACCTGAGCTGCTCTTACTCCGACTGGCCAGCCCTCAGAGCCAGTTCTCACAATCCCTTACCCCATGGTGTCTTCCTCTCTCTCCACTCCTCTTCTCTTCTCCCGGTTCATGGTTAGTCCTGCCTCAGACCCCAAGCCCAGGAACTGATACTCCACTTACCTATCTTCTGCCCAGCTGTAGGCTGTAGGCTGTAGGCATCTTTATTCAACCAGTAGTTTTGAATTAAGGAGCAAGGTGGTACATAGCATCACTTGGTGTAGTGAGGAGGCAGCAAGATCTTGGGGACCAGTATTTAGCATTACATTACATAGCAACAGACCAAACCTCAAAACAGCCATCCTCTCAACACCACTGTGGGGCAGTTACTGTCACTCAACTCACATGACAAATGCTTAAACATGGAGGGGCTGAGGAGCTAGTGACAATGGTGGGGCCAGTTTAACAATCAGGAAGTCAGGGCTGGACAAGCGAAGGCTCAGAGGTCAAAAGCACCAGCTGCTCTTGCAGAGGTTGGAGTTCAATTCCCAGCAACCACAAGGTGGCTCACAACCATCTGTAATGGGATCTGATGCCCTCTTCTGGTGTGTCTGAAGACAGTGACAGTGCACACACACACACACACACACACACACTATCAGGAAGTCTTGGGACTGGAGAGATGGCCCAGTGGTTAAGATGACTTACTGTTCTTCCAGAGGACTCAGGTTCAGTTGCCAGCATCCACATCAGTGGCTCATAACTGCCCGGAAATCCATTGCAGAGAACCCTGTTCTGACCTCCTTGGGTCCACACTCCACAGGCAGGGACTCATGGGTGGTACTACAGGCCCTGGGGAGTAACCCTCTCAGTGTTTTGCTAAATGGTCATTGAATGAAAGGAAGGAAACAAAAAGGGAAGCCACAACTGCTCCTGGGGATGGTGGAGGAGGAGGATTATTGTAGATAGAAGAGAGAGCCTAGCCGGCTGGAGACAGGGACATCTTCGAGAGTCCAGAGTGAACGTGGCCTGACAGAGCTGGGCCATGTGAGGACAGGGTGGAAGGGAGAGGGGAGAGACCGGGGGGGGGGTGAGGGGGGAGGAGAAAAAACAAAAAGGCCAGGTAACCAAAATGGTGAGCTTATATAGGGAAGGGTAGCTTGGAGGAAGGGCAGCCCAGCCCAATACTCAGAGCTGGAGAAGTTTAGGGGTATGCCAGCCAGAAGGACCCTTTAATAGATAGAGACTGAAGGATGCCAGGAGAACCTGGTGGCCAAGTCCCAGTTGATATTAAGTTGTCACCTTAGGGTTACAGGTTTGAGACACTAACAGTCATGTTGTCAAATTGCCTTTTAAATATTTACATCCATAGGTGTGCAGTCCTCTCAACCTCCGTCAGAGAAGTCACTTAACAGATTTATAACTGGTGAGAGCGCAGAGAATAAGGGACTGTGTGTGAACTGTCTGTATTATAAGTAAGTGGTGTCATGTAGTAATACTGGTTGGCACACAAATTGTAACTGGGACATTCATTGTCATGACCTGAATATTTGTGCTACCCCAAAACGCACACTGAAGCCCTAACCCCTCAATGTGATATCTGGAAATGAGATTAGTAACCATGATACAGGTAGGCCTTTCTGATGTGTTTATTGATAAGAGACACCAGGGAGCTTGCTCTCTTTCTGTACCATGTGAACACAGGCACACGTGTGCCAGCCAGGAAAAAACCATCACCAGGCCTGACCAGCTGGATGCCCTGACCTTGGACTTCCAACCAATGGAGGAACTACAAGAATCTAATTTCTCTTAAGTCAGCCAGTCTGTGGTATCTTGTCATAGCAGCTCAAGAAGACTAATAACACGGCAGAACTCCTAAGTTAATGTATGGGACAATTTTTTTTTTTTTTTTGAGCTGCCCAATGTGTTCAGTGCTTGTTGTTGGTTGGTTGGTTGGTTTATTTTTGGTCCCTGTTTCCAGTTTGTACAAATTACATAAGGTTCTTTTTGTGATTAAAAAGAAATACAGTTTACATAGAATGTCGTACACTCATTTAAAGTGTACAGTTTTGGGTCTAAAGTATTTGTAACTCAGTGTTAGAGCACTTGCCTAACATGCATGGGTCCTTGTGCTTAATCCCAAAGACTGAAAAAGTAAATAAAACAAAATAATTTATTTTTAATGCACAGAGCTCCAGGGGCAAAGATGCTTGCCACCTGCAAAGGGTATCTATGGTGCTTATTAACATATCAAAGCAGAAGCTGGCTGCCCTAGGGTTAGAGCTCAGGATTAGGATTAGCAAACCCCACCCCCTAAACCTGCACAGTCCAGCCAGTCCTGGCTTGGCTTCCACCCCATAGCTCCTCTGGCTCCCCTATAATTGAGCCATTCTAGCTAAGCCACTCTCTGGCCTCCCTCTCTTGGTCCCCAACTCCTCGATTGGTCTCCTGGCCTCTTGGCTGTCCCTCTCTCCCCTCCTCCCTCCCGCCTGTGGTCCTATGGAGTACAAGCAAAGTCCAGTCTGTATTCTCCCAGACACGTTTTCCTCTGTGCTTTCCCACATATCTAAAATAAACTCTCTCCATACTTTAGAAGTAGACACGACTCCCTCCCTCTCCTTCTTCTCCCTCTCCCCCTTCCCCTCCTGTCTCCCTTCCCCTCCCCTCTCTCATTTACCAGCAAGCCTAACAGCTGGAGTTCAATTCCCAGGACCCACATAGCAGAAGAGGACCCACCAGTGACCTAACAACAATCAGGTGGACCTGGCTTGCTATAAAAGAAACTGTTTGGCCGGCGGGCGGTGGTGGCGCACCCTTTAATCCCAGCACTTGGGAGGTCAAGGCAGGTGGATCTCTGAGTTCCAGGCCAGCCTGGTGTACATACCAACAAACAAAACAAACAAACAAATAAAACCAGGGACTGTTTGGCCTTTTCCTCTCTCTCTCTCTCTGTTGGGGTCTCCCACCTCCACTAATCACTCTCCCTCTAAACATTATATTGCGCCCCCTACAGGCGCATAGAATTGCTACTGAGAAGACCTCCCCAGATCTCCCAGAATGCAGCGTTGTCGGACTACCTCGATCGTCTCCGCCCACGATCCCTCAGACCACCCACTATCATTCAGATTGCCTAGATCCTTGAACCCCACCTACCATTGGACCTCTGTGGCAGCTTCAAAGGGACTCAAGGGCAGGCTGGGAATCTTTCCTTGTACTTAAGCAAGTCTGATTATTAAAATGAGAGAGCTCTGATCAGCGAGTCGACAGGGCATTCATTTTCCTTTCGAAGCCTATTCTCTTTCAGGATGTTTAAGCCCTTCAGTATGAACCCAGTCTGATGTGTTTCTGCGCACGCAGGAACACACATCTCTCTGCCTCTTTTCTCTCTGACCCCCTTCCCGGGCCTGGTACCTGGGGGTGGGGGGTGAGGGGATACCTCAGCATGGGCCTCCTGAGGTACCTCCCTCCCACCACACCATACCACACTCTATAAAACACATCACCTACCCCTCCTGCTGATTGTCCTCTGACCTCTTTAGAGGTCCATGGCTTGTGTGAGCCACCTTCCCCCAACACACACACACACACACACACTAAATAAATACATAAGTGATGTAATTTAGTTGTTATTTTTGGTTTTGGGGGTGTGACTTGGTTTTGGTTTTTGAGACAAGGTTTCACTGTGCCACCCTGGCTGTCCTAGAACTTGGTTTGTAGACCAGGCTGGCCTCGAACTCACAGAGATTTCCCTGCCTTTGCCCAAGAGCTGAGATTTAAAGGCATGCACTACCATGTTGGGCAGGTATCCATTTTGTCATGAACAATATTTCACTGTAAGAATATGCTACACTTTGTTGGTTTATGACTCAGTTGGTGGATGTTTGAGTTGTCTCCACAATGAGGTCGTTATGAATAACACTGCTATGAATATTTGCATGGCTGCATGATGTTATGTATCTTGGGAGTATCCTCAGGAGTGGAAATACTAAGTCTTACAGTGACTATATTTAACCTTGTAAGGAACTGCCAGCCTGCCTGGGGTTCTGCCTCTTCGCTGGGATCACACCCAGTCAGGACTTTTGTTCACTTCTTTGCCTTGGCTGGTCAAGGACTCAGATGTGAGCACCTCCCACCTTCACTGGCAATGGCTTTGCTGTTCCACTGTATGGGCCTAGGTCGTTTCATAGGAGGGCTCATCTGGACCTTGAAAGTCCCATCCCTCATCAACTGAGCGACTGTTTGTAACCCGTCCAGCCATGCTGACTGTCAGTTGACACCCATGACTTTGGGTGCTGAATTATTAATATTCATTGATTTTAGTCTGCAGTAATTGTGAAGTGGGCCAGATGCGTTCGAGGCCTGTGTGTATAGAGCAAATAGGCGGGCAACCTTAGTACCTAAGAGTTCTACAGGGGTGAGCCTCTTGAGATGGAGGAAAATCTTTTGGTGCTTTTTGAGAAAGAGCAGACGAGGAAAGGAGTGAAGGAACAGACAAGAGTCACTACTGTCAGAGAAGTTACTTGACTTAAAGATGGTAGCTAGCAACTTCTGAAGCCAGGGGTGGACAGCTGGAAGCCCCAAATCACATTTCAGCAGGATAGGTTAAAAAGCTACTTGCTGCTTGGCAACAAGAAAACAAGTCTAGGAATTGTTCCAATTTTCCTAAATTGCTTGTTCATTTGTTTATTTATTTATTTGTTTTTATTGGATTTTTGAGGCAGGTTTTCTCCCTGGCTGTCCTGGAACTCACTCTGTAGACCAGGCTGGCCTTGAATTCTCAAAGATCTTCCTGCCTTTGCCTCTCAAATGCTGAGATTAAAGGTATGTACCACCACTGCCTGACTTTTGTGTGTGTGTGTGTGATCATTATTAATTCAGTTAAAGGTTGTTGTGTTTTATAAAAAGAAAGAGAAGCTAGGCCGGGCAGTGGTAGCGCACGCCTTTAATCCCAGCGCTTGGGAGGCAGAGGCAGGCAGATTTCTGAGTTCAAGACCAGAATGAGTTCCAGGACAGTGAGAGCTATAGAGAGAAACCCTGTCATGGAGAGAGAGAGAGAGAGAGAGAGAGAGAGAGAGAGAGAGAGAGAGAGAGAGAGAGAGGCCGAGATATGTTTGGTGGAAGTGTGGTAAGGTGTGGGAGAAGGGGGTACCTCTGTGGGCCCATGCTGAGGCATCCCTTCCCCGTGAGAGACCAGCAACACGATGGTATAGTATAGAATAGAGTTTATTCAGGGCATGGAGAGAGGAGTTGAGGGTAGAGAGAGAGAGAATAGAGACTGACCATGAGCACATGGAGGGGGAGGGATGGAGAGAGAGAAGGGAAAGAGGGTAAGGGAGCAGGACCAAGAGGAGAAGAGCAAGAGAGTGAGGAGGGGGCAAGCAGCCCCTTTTATAGTGAGTCAGGCACACCTGGCTGTCCCCAGGTAACTGGCTGGGGATACTGAACCAGGATGACTTTGAGTTTGAAGTCAGCCTGGACTACAGAGGTAGTTCAAGCCAGCCATACAGTGAGACGCTATTCCCAAAGAAGGATGAAAGGGAGGCAGGAAAAGAGAAAGAAGGAGAGAGGATGGAAGAAAAAGGAAAGAAAAAAGAGAAAGAAACTGAGGCCAAGATTGGTGTAATGACGACCTAAATCACAACACTAAGTTGTCCTCGGGTCACCTCATTCTTAGCCCAGAGCAGCCTCCCCTCTGCCAGTCTCCTTCCTGTAATGGGTGGCTCTGTCAACACACCGCTGTTGAAATGGAAGTAAAAGGCATGAGTAAATAGAGCCAGCTTGTTAGAAGCAGGCCACAGCTAGAGTACCTGTGTGTGGGTGTGGGGAGGGTTGGTTGGTCCGTTTTTTTTGTGGGTTATTTGTTTGTTTGTTTTGTTTTGTTTTGTTTTAAGTATGAGGCTAGTTTTTCAGAGAGCAACTTTTCCATATCTTTCTGTTTTACTGTCTTCTTGCCTTCTTCTGTAAAAGGAATTATATATTCCATCTAGCCTGTATAAAAGACACACAGTCCAGATATTTTATTTACAAGCTGGAAGCGTTTTGGATATCCCAGCCACATGTCCCTTGGTACTTGTCGCTTCTCCTGGCCACGTGTGCTAGGGGTCCATCTCCCCTCAGGGTGACTTCCTCCTCTCTTGCTCTCTTCTCCTCTCTCTACCTGCAGCCCCCAGCCAGGTAACAGAAAACCCACCCACCTCTATCCTCTGCCCAATCACAGGCTTTAGCCTTTTACTGACCAGTTAACCTGGGAGCAAGGTTACTTAGCATCATTTGGAGTGAATGAGGGTCTCTACAGGGGCAGCCAGGTTTTAGAGGCCAGTATTTAGCATTTGAATGCACACAGTACAAGACCAACCACCTATATTTTTCTTTGTTCTTCTTGTCCCATAGTCACAGCCTCCAAATCAACTCAACCAAATTCTAATATTAGGAGACTGGTCAGGATTACTTCATTCTGGCTTCCCACCCACAGAATGGGCATCTGAGGTCCAGTCTATATCTGTATCTGTATCTGTATCTGTATCTGTATCTGTATCTGTATCTGTATCTGTGTCTGTGTCTGTATCTGTGTCTGTGTCTGTGTCTGTGTCTGTATCTGTATCTGTATCTGTATCTGTGTCTGTGTCTGTGTCTGTGTCTGTGTC
>NC_034603.1:68854991-68863923 GCF_900095145.1 Mus pahari
CGCTTCGCTGCTCCCCCACTCCCGCATAATAAACCTCTCCCACGTGGAACACCTTGGCCTGGTCTGCTGCTTGGTTTATCTGCCCAAAATATAAAACTAGCTGTTAAAACCACCAGAGTCACTTCATGCACATTCACTGGAGTAAATCTGCTGTGAGCTTTAGGGGCAGACCCCTGCTCCTCCCCACTCCCCACTGTTGGCTAATTACCCCCCAGGTGCTGACAGCTCTGGACTATAGATAAACTGAGCTTCTCAGCCAAAGTTCGAGTGAGCTAGGCCAAGTCTGACACAGCCAGCCATTGCAGGAGTTAGTGGGAGAGATCATGTGTCTCCCCAAAGGATTGGATGTACTTAACATTGTTGTGAAATCACCAAGGAGAAGGAGCTAAACAAAGCACATTTTTCTGTGAACCAACACGGAACTTAGTTAAGGCAAACAGTCTAACTCTGCTCGGATTTCAGAGAGAGATGGAGGAGATAAAACATGTCCCTCCCTCCCTCCCTCCCTCCCTTCACTCAGCCTAACTTGAAGCTCCCTATGTAGCCCAAGCTGGTCTAGAACTTGCAAAAAAAAAAGAAAGAAAGAAAAAAGAAAAAAAAAAAAAAACAACCCAAACCCATCAAGCTGAATAACTGTCTGACATGAAGAATTCAGTAGAAAAATGAGGTCCCTCTTGATGTGTAAACATTAACTAGCAACATTTCTTCCAGTGAACATTACTTTCTTTCTGGTTGTTAAATAGTAACTCACATTCAAGATACATTACTTCAAAAAAATGTTCTATATACAAGACTGAAGATGTAACTTAGTTGGTGGAATACTTACCCGGTAATATTGGAAACTCTGGGTTTGGTGGTCAGTGCCATAGAAAACTTAGTGATGACACTTACCTGTAACTACGCACTTGGGAGGCAGAGGCAGGAGATCACAAATTCAAGGTCACATTAGAGTGTCTGGCAAGTTTGAGGCCAGTTTAAGCTACTTGAAAGCCTGTCTTTGGATAGATAGATTGGTAGATAGATAGATAGATAGATAGATAGATAGATAGATAGATAGATAGACAGACAGATAGATAGATATCTGTGTGCCAGTGAATAGGTTATTTTCCTTGGGCCTCAGGACTGAGTTTGATTCCCAGGGCCCGCACAGTGGAAGGGAAAAGCCGATTTCCACAAATTGCCCCATGACACCCCCACCCCACATCCCATTGGAATACACACCTACCTACACATTAACCAATAAAATATAATAAAAAATTAAAATAGAGTCATGAGCAAGGGTTCAGAGATGAAGAGCACTCACTAACTACTCTTCCAGAGGATCCAAGTTCAATTCCCTACCCGCAAGGTAGATCATAACTATATGTAACGATGTCAGCTGTCCAGGGCTGCAGTGGGTACTGCAGGTCACTGCACATTCACAGAAGGCCCTGATGCCACCCCTCCCTGGTGTTTCTGCACTAACACACACATGTTCTTGTAACTTCTAGTAGTCAATGTACCAGAGACACCGAGGCTCTGAGACACCCCTGGCCCTGAGAGCCGAGTCCTGAGGCTGCCCAGGTCCTTATGCTACACTGGCCCAGACATTCCCTTATTTGGCATTGGAACTGGTTCCAGATTTCACTCATAAATAGCACATAAATATCTTTACAAAAATTACATTTCCCCCCTTTTTGGATTATTATTTCCTTGGGGTATTCTCCCAAAACTGGTAGTAGTGGGTCAAAGGTTTAAACTTGCATAGCTCTTACTACCCTCTTGCCAGAACATTTCTCAGGAAGATGGTGAGATATTTGAGCAGTTTGATTTTTTTTTTTCAATACTCTGTTTTTGAGAACCGTAATAACTCCTAACATGGCAGGATTTTTACTATCTTTCCTAGATTTCTACAAAAACACATTTAAGTATTTTGAGTGTTTGACAAGGACTTTTTTCCCCACAATATAAAATAAGATTGAGCTTCTTTTCCCTCCTCTTCCTCCTCTTCCTCCTCTTCTTCCTCTTTCTCCTTCTCCTCCTTTTTATCCTGTGTGGGGGAAAAGAAGTTGGAAAATGTCAAACAACACCAACACAGTGACATCAGATTATTCTTTCTGTGGCTGTGCAAGAACTCTTTCCAGCACACACACACACACACACACACACACACACACTTACACACCCCTTAGATATCACACATGCATCCACACCACACATACACACTCCACATACTACATACACACTCCACATACTATATACACACACCACATACACACCATACACTACACATATATACGCATACATGCACACAGACACACACACACTATAAATCACACACTGTTGCGTGTAGTTTTAAAAGCATGCTCCTGCCTTGCCCAGGAGCTGCTGCACTCTAGCCCCTCCTGGCTCCCTTTTGTCCCACCTGGCTTAGCTCCAGGATCAATCACAACCACCCCCAACCCAGCTTCCTTTTCTAACCACCTTTACTCCGACTTGGCTCTGGGAGGGGTCACATTACCAGCCCATTCCTAAGGCCCTTAAATCCACAGATAAAAGACACTTAGACAGTTTTATTACGTTAGAACTTGCCTGCTAGTACAACTGCTGGGCGCAAATACCTCCAACTAGGAAATGTATACCCTTATCAATTTATTATTTCTGTCTCTCTCTCTGCCCTAAACTTAGTAGCTTGTATCACCTAGCCCCTGCCAACCTCCTTGGCCATCTACCCATAGCAGAGGCCGCAGGCCTCAGCCGTCCCGAGGCCTTACATGATTGTAGCATCCTCTTCCCTCCAAAGCATGGCAGAAAGAAAACCCTCTCCTTACTTGCATCTGTCTTTTCCTCCTGGACTTGAAAGTCCCACCTGTACCTTCTGCCCATCAATTGGCTCCTGGCCTTCTTTACTGACAAACCAAGAACCAATTAGGGAACTAGACCTTAGTATCTGAACCTCCCCTTACAACATACCACACACACACACACACACACACTCACATTCCACACACATACACACACATCCACCCCCCACATACATACCACACATGTACACACACACACATGCTATATAGCACATATACTACATACACATACACACACCATACACATATACATATCTACCCACATACACATCATACATGTACACACATACATACTCACACTATATCCCATACACATAAACAACTACATACTACACACACACACACACACACACACACACACACACACACACGATAGATAGATAGATAGATAGATAGATAGATAGATAGATAGATAGATAGATAGACAAATCAGAAAATCCCTTGGGTATCTTAACTGGACAGTCAGGTCCTTCAGCATGCTGAGCAGTACTCAGCCACTAAGCTACATCCCCAGCCTGATTTATTTGCTTATCTTGTTTGGGTTTTAGAGGAGTGGGGTCCATTTTTCTTTATTTTTTTAAATATCAACAAAAAAATCTTAGAAATATTTTAAAATCTTGTTTACCTGTCTCGTGTGTGTATACACATTTGCAGTCAGGCATCTGTGCCACGGTCACACACAGGGGTCAGAGGGCAACTTGCTGAAGTTGGTTCTTGCCTTCTACTATCCGGGTTCCAGGGCTGGTACATGGGTCCTCAGGCTGGGCAGCAAGTGCCATCTCACCAGCCCAGTTCTTGGCATCATGGAAACTTTTACCTAAAAGAAGCATAAGCCACAAGTTCCACACATAGAGGAACTGTGTGAGTTCCTGACCCTGATGCCTGTCCGAGGACTTCATTTTCAAAAGTGGCAATGATTTCCAAAAACTGGCTCACTTTCCCTTGTACTCTCTGCCAAGGCTGCCTTCTCTAAGTCTTGTTTTATAAAGTAACTAATGCTGCCAGTTAAAAGCTACCTGGAGTCAGCCAGGTGCACACCATTGTTTGCTCCCAGCACTTGGGAGGCAGAGGCAGGTGAATGGCTGTGAGTCGAGGCCAGCCTGATCTACAGAGCAAGTTCCAAGATGGCCAGGGCTACACAGAGAAACCCTATCTGAAAAACACAAAAAGCAAAAAGAGCTAATTAGGGCCTGGCGTGGTGGCCTATGGGAGGCTTTGCCTTCACAGTGAAGGGAGTTTTGGAGTTAAATGCAAAGACGAAAGGAGGAACTGGAGAGATAAGTCAGCAGTTAAGGGCATTTGCTGCTCTTACAGAGACCCGGGTTTGGTTCCCAGCCCTGACACTGAAGCTCACAAGCATCTGACATTTCCTGGCCTCTGCAGGCACTGCATACATAGGATACACAGGCAAAGATCCTGTGGTGGTTTGAATAAAAATGGCCCCATAGGCCCATAGGAAGAGGTAGGTTAGGAGGTGTGGCCTTGTTGGGGTGGGTGTGGCTTTATTGGAAGAGGTCTGTCACTGGGGGTGGGCTTTGAGGTCTGAGAAGCTCAAGCAAGGCCCAGCGTCTTTGTAGCCTGCTGCTGCCTACAGATCCAGATGTAGAACTCTCAGCTTCTTTCCCAGCACCATGTCTGCTTGCATGCTGCCACGATTCCCACCGGGGTGACAAGGGACTGAAGTCCTGAGTTGTAAGCCAGCCCCAATTAAATGTTTCCCTGTATAAGAGTCGCCATGGTCATGTGCCTCTTCACAGCAATAGAAACTCTAAGACAGAGCCCATACCTATAAAAGAAAAGCAAATACAAAGGAGAAGGAAGAAAAGAAGCAGCCAGGCATGGTGGTGCAGGCTTTAATCCCAGCACTTAAGAGGCAGAAGCAGGGGGCTGGTGAGATGGCTCAGTGGGTAAGAGCACTGACTGATCTTCCTAAAGATCCTGAGTTCAAATCCCAGCAACCACATGGTGGCTCACAACCACTCACAATGAGATCTGACGCCCTTTTCTGGTGTGTCTGAAGACAGCTACAGTGTACTTATGTATAATAATAAATAAATCTTTGGGCCGGAGGGAGCAGGGACTGAGTGAGCAGAGGTCCTAAAATTCAATTCCCAGCAACCATGTGAAGGCTTACAACCATCTGTACAGCTACACTGTACTCATATAAATAAAATAAATGTGACAAGTGCGTGTGTGCGTGCTTCAGGACACACAATCTTACAATGAGCTCAAAGTGAACAGTTGTATAAAAATAAAGCATCCATTGATACTTAGAGACATCGAGATTGTGTGTGTGTGTGTGTGTGTGTGTGTGTGTGTGCGTCTGTGTACCTGTGAGGGAGATGCATGTGGAAATGAGAGATCAGTCTTGGGCCTTGCTCCTCCTCAGGTGCTGTTATCTTACTGTTTTTGAGTCAGGGTCTCTCACCAACCTGGAACTCAGTAGGTGGGCTTAGGTTGGTTGTCCAGAAGCCCCAGTGATGTACCTGTTGCCACCTCTTCAGCACTAGGGTCAGGAGTCTGCACTACCACATGTGCCTTTTTAGGCTGATGTTGAGGACCAAACTCTGGACTTCCTGCTTGTGTGGCAAGCACTCTATCAACAATACCATCTCCACATCCCTTACATCTAGATTCTTACGAAGAAAATTTGCGTAGAGCAAAGGATACGGGAACTAGGCAGAAACACGGACCTTTGTTGCTGCCTTTGTGTCCCAGTGAAGAGCTGGGAGGCTGTACAAAGACGAGGAGAAAATGTGATCTAGGGTCCGAGGAAGATGGAGTTTGAGAAGCTGAAAAACTAGAGACAACACTCAAACCTCACTTTAAAAAGAACATACAGAAGGGCTGGAATGATGGGCAGTGGTTAAGAGCACTGGCTGCTTTTCCAGAGAACCTGAGCTCAATTCCCAGTACCTGCATGGCGGCTCACAACCCTCTGTATCCCCTGTTCCAGGGGATCAAACACCTTTATACAGACTATATACAGTTAATGTACAGAAGATAAAGATAAATAAATAAATACAACCCAGAAGCCAGGCAGTGGTGGCACAGCCTTTAATTCCAGCACTTGGGAGATGGGGCAGGGAGTGAACAGGCAGGTGGATCTCTTGAGTTCGAAGCTAGCCTGGTCTACAGAGTGAATTCCAGGAGAGCCAGGGCTACACAGAGAAACCCTGTCTTGAAACAAACAAACACAAACAAAAAAGTATCTATCAAATGGACACAAAAAAAATCCAAAGGAGCACTGGCAACCAAGAAGACAAGTGCAGCCTCTGAATTGCTTCAGGGGCAGGGACCATTCTGAGGCCTCTAAGCTCGCTAAATGATGGAGATGCAGGAGCAAAGGCATAAAATATCTATGCATCAGCAGCGTGAGTGTGGCAGCTCCTGAGCTCAGTGTCACTGAAGCCCAGGCACCAAAAATAAAGGTTGGGGGGCTGCAGAGATGACTCAGCGGTAAAGAGCACTGACTGTACTTCCAGAGGTCCTGAGTTCAAATACCAGCAACCACATGGTGGCTCACAACCATCTGTAATGGGATCCGATGCACTCTTCTGCTGTGTGTCTGAAGACAGCTACAGTGTACTCACATTAAATAAAAATAAATAAATATAAAAAAAAATAAAAGTAAAGGTTTGGAAAAATCTAGAATGGGGTCCAATACACTCTTCTGTGTGTCTGAAGTCAGCTACAGTATACTCACATTAAATAAATAAATAAATATAAAATAAAAATAAAAATAAAGGTTGGGAAAGTCTAGAACTCCTTAAGAGGAGAAATGATGGTGCCACGCTAAGCAACACACATCTGGTGCCCTGGCTATTTGGCTTGTCCAGGCAGGAGGACAGCGGAGTCCAAAAAGTCAAAGCCAGGCTAGGTAATATAGCAAGACTCCCACTGAAAGAGGGAGGGAGAGAGGCTGGGAGATGGTTCAGTCCATAAAGCATTTGCCATGCAAGCATGAGGACCTGTGCACACACGTGTAGCAGCACACACGGAAAGTGCATGCACATGTACACATACACACTCAGAGAGGGAGAGGAGGGAGAAAAGAGGGAGGGAACATAATTTCCAGAAGGCTACAAGTCATCCCTTGTTTACCTGCTTGTGTTTTAGAACTCTCCTTATGTTCTACATCCTAGGAACCAGGAAACCATGCCTGCCTAACTGGACAAGGGCTCTTTTATCCTTGTTATTTCCCAAATTTAATTAGTTCATTAATTAACTTGGACATGGGGTCCAGGCCAGCTTCATCAGCCAGATTATGTACCAAACTGAGCTGCTTCCCAAACTTTCTTTGCCGCGGCCAGAGGCGTCAGCAAGCACAGGCTTCCAGCGCCCTCTGCTGTTCTATCTATCCAAGGGATGGATATTGGGGCCGACATTACTGAAGGATCCTGATCTGGGCAAGAGGCTGTAAAGGCAGAAAAAACTGCAAAGCTTTGTACAAAACTCTGGACGAGCTCACTCGCTTAGATCGCAACGAGGACACTGAAAGGAAGCAAAGGAGCCAAGGGCCTGACCTTTGTCACGATGATGGCTTTTCAGACTTTCTAAGCGGAGTAGAAACCTTCAAGACATCCAGAGCAAAAGCATCGAAAGAGGAATGTTAGGCTCACTTAATACTATGTGTTAACCAGGGTTACAGAAATAAGGAAGAAAAACAGGCGCAGGAAGAGGTAGAGAGAACTACGGGCTTAGCTTCAGAGCCCCAGAAAGATCAATTCCGGGAGCCCAGGAAAACAGCCTAGAAGGTAAGAGCATTTACTGCACAGACGTGAGGAACCAAGTTCGAAACCCAAACACCCATGTAAACCACGGCTGCGCATGCCTGTTTCCCCAGCAGTGGGAGGTGGAGGCAGGAGGACCTGGAGTTCACTGAGCATTGGCCTACATTAAATAGCGAGCTTCCAGTTCAGGGAGAGACCGAGACTGACAGAGAGACACAGTCTCACGGGAATAAGGTGGAGAGGGGGAGAAGACACCTGACATTGTCCGCATGTACTAAGACAGACCAGAAGAAACCTAGCTGTGGAGAGCTTCTGGGGACGCTTGGCAGGAATTTGACATTGGGCCAGGACAAGGAAGTAAGCTCAGGCAGGAGTCTGATTTTAGGCTAGAACAAAGAAGTAGGCTTCAGGCAAGAATCTGACTGTGGGCTTGGACAGGGAAGTAGTCTCAGAAATCTTGTTCATCCTGACAAGCCCGTAGAAACAGTGATCACAGGACTTTGTTTATTGTCATGCTTGTTCCTCAACCTAGAGCTGACTTTATCACTTGCGTGTAACTAAAATGATATAAAAGCAGATTTGAAAAAAATTAATTCGTCTCAGCCTCAGAACTGGCTGGGGTCATGCTACAGTGCTGTCTGATTGTCCTTTTCTTTTGAATCCTCGCTCTTGCCATCGAGAGCCTGTTGACTGAGCTGGCTTGGTCACCTGCATTCTCAGTTAGAAGCACTATGTGTGTGCCTGCCCTGAATTAGAGACCTCATGGCGACATTACACTGGAAGGTTTCACATCTATAGCTTGATGATGGAGTTATTTTTCCTGCCAGAGTTGCCCATAAGTCTCAAGGGCCCCAAAGTATTTATTTGACCAGGAGGAAGTGATGACACTTTACGGGATGGAAAGATAAGAGCCATGGTAGCTTGTGTTCCCGTAAGGTACATTATTGAGCGGTCAGACGACACAATGGCTCAGTGACAGGCTTAGGAAACAGGCAGCTGCTCAGAAATGTGCCTCAAAGCATGCTGGTACACATCTGCAGTCTCAGCATGAGGGATAAAGACAGGGGGATCACTGCAAGTTCTGGACCAGTCTGGGCTAGATATGGGATATCCTGACTCAGAAAGAAAGAAAGAAAGAAAGAAAAGGGGGGACGTTGGGGAGGTAGGGAAAGGGAGTAGACACATGTTCAGGAAAGCTCCTTGTCTCTCTCTCTCTCTCTCTCTCTCTCTCTCTCTCTCTCTCTCTCTCTCTCTCCTCCCCGTGCAATGTGGATAACAATAGGACCTATCTCCTATCTCACAGAGGTCTTATGAAGGTTTTTTTGTTTTGTTTTTTGGGGTTTTTTTTGTTTTTTT
>NC_034603.1:68864843-68867611 GCF_900095145.1 Mus pahari
CTCCCCCTCCTCCTCCCCCTCCTCCTCCTCCTCCTCCTCCTGCTCTTCTTCTTCTTCTTCTATAAGGACAACATTAAACTGGGGCTGGCTTACATACATGTTCAGAGATTCAGTTCAGTATCATCAACGTGGGAACATGGCAGCATCCAGGCAGGCCTGGTGCAGGAGGAGCTGGGAGGTCTGCATCTTCATCTGAAGGCTGCTAGCAGGATACACTCTCTACCTTCTTACAGCTGCCATGGTTGAGGGGTCATGAACAACCCAGTTTCTTCTAGGCTCTGAGCAACTTCGAGGCAAAGTGTTCGCAGCTCGAGAATTTAAAGGAAGTGCTCCTGGTGGCCATCTCACTGGAACAGGAACCAGCCAGCCTGTGTATATATTTTGGTCTCTTCAGCACTAGTGGTCCAAATCCTCCCCAGGCTTCGTGATGCACCCACAACTCTTCCCTGCCCGCTTCTCCTTAATAATGTAATCTACTTCCCTGTTCTGTTTGTTTTCCTTATTTATTTATTTATTTATTCCAAAATCACCAATGGACCAGGCAGTGGTGGCACACGCCTTTAATCCCAGCACTTGGGAGACAGAGGCAGGTGAATCTCTGAGTTCAAGGCCAGTCTGGTCTACAGAGTGAGTTCCAGAACAGCCATGGCTACACAGAGAAACCCTGCCTCGAAAACAAACAAACAAACAAACAAATATCTACAATGGGATGCACCGTTCCTGGAGGTACTGCAATACCAGGTCGATGCGTGGAGTGAACGGAGCAAGCTCCTATTCCAACTCCTACTTCCAAAAATCCATTTAATATATTGTCCTCGGATAGAGGACGTATCAGATATTAAACTGATAAGAACAGATACTACACTTGATCTTAGCCAAAAGGTCTAGAAGCAATTATTTTCCTTAAAAATTTATTTTAGATTCATTTTGTGTATGAGTGTGTATCTTGCCTGTATAAACATATGGGCACCATGTATGTTCTGGTGCCCATGGAGGTCAGAAGAGGATACTGGATCCCCTGGCAGAACAGAAGTGACAGATGGTTGTAAATGTTGGGAACCAAACCCAAGCCCCTGCAAGAGCAACAATTGCTCTTAACAGATGATCTCTCTCTCTCTCTCTCTCTCTCTCTCTCTCTCTCTCTCTCTCTCTCTCTCGTGATTCTCTTTCTTTCCCTTTCTTTCTTTGTTTCTTTGTTTCTTTCTCTCTCCCTTTCTTTCTTTCCTTCTTTCTTTCATTCAAGATTTATTTATTTTATCTATATGAGTACACTGTTGCTGTCTTCAAATGTAAGACTCTGGAGAGCTTTAACTTACCAGTGACCCCCTGAGTGGACCACTCAGGAGCTGGAATCGATGCAAAAAGCAAGAATTTATTGTCCCAGTGCACTGGGGTTGTCCCAGACCCAAAGGAGAGGCAGCGACCCCCAGAGGCCCATTCAGTGAGTTTTTACATGGTTTCCAGGGGCAGAATAGAGCATCAGCAACTAGGCACAATATGACTGGCGTAACAGTGTGCCCTTTAAACTGATTGGTCTTTAGGGAATGAGGTAGTAGGGGCTTATTCAACCTCTCCCTTCTGGCCTGTCTCTTCCAGAAAAAGGGGGCTGGGGGGTACAGTGGAATTTTCTAATGACTGAGCTGACCTCTTCACAGACACACAAAGGAGGACATCAGATTCTACTGCAGATGGTTGTGAGCCACCATGTGGTTGCTGGGAATTGAACTCAGGACCTCTGGGAGAGCAGTCAGTGCTCTTAACCACTTAGCCATCTCTCTAGCCCTGATTCTTTTTCTTTTTGACCCCACAGACTTTAGTGCATTCACTCCCTCTGTGTTGGCTGATCCTATGTCAACTCAACACATAAACTAGAGTCATCTGAAAGGAAGGAACCTTTATTAAGAAAACATCTCCACAAGGTCCAGCTGTAAGGCATTGTCTTAATTAGTGATTGACTGGGGGAGGGGAGCAATCCATTGTGAATGGTACCACTCCTTGGATGGTGGTCCTGGGTTCTGTAAGAGACAGGCTAAGCAAGCCACGGGGAACAAACTAGTAAGCAGCACCCCTCTGTAGCCTCTACATCAGCTCCTGTGTCCAGGTTCCTGCTTTGAGTTCCTGTCCTGACTTTCTTTGGTGACAAACAGCAATATAGAAGTGTAAACCAAATAAACCCTTTCATTTCCAAGTTGCTTTTTGATTGCAGCAATAGAAACCCCAAACAAGATGCCCCTTCTCTTCTTGCCTTTCTTCCTTTTTATAACGCCTTTTTTTCTCCCCAGCTACGACTGCCTGAAGAACACGGTCCACAGCTGTATGACTCATGAACTTGGGACCTTAGTACACACTTAACTCTTAATAAACATCTGAGTGAATAAGCAAACGTTTTCTGGGCTCGGTTGTTATAGACTCAAGTCAACTGCAACAGCAAAAAATATAAATTGCCTTGCTGTAAGAGGAAAAAAGGTTTGTTCTGTCCACAGGCATGTTGGTTATTTCTTTTTGAGACTCCTTAACTTTATTTATTTTAATTGGCAAAAAATTGCATATATTTACCACAAAACTGGATATTCTGAAATGTGTGTACACTGTAGAATGGCTCAGTGAGCTACTGTTTATATGAGCCAACTTGGACATTATTTGACAATTACTATCTATGTTCCTTACAAATCTTAAGAATCCAGCAGTGTTGACAGTGTGGCTCAGTGAAAAGCCCTTGCCTAGCAAGTGTTAAAGTTCTAGGATTGATCCCCAGTGTACCTTCTCTC
>NC_034603.1:68869692-68875754 GCF_900095145.1 Mus pahari
AACATACCTGGTGATCAAAGCCAAAAGAGAATTAGATCTCCTAGTACCATTACCATAACCCCTATAGTTATAACTGGTTACTACAGAGCTGCCATGTGGGTGCTGGGAATTGAACCTGGGTCTTCTAGGAGAATAGCCAGGGCTCTTAAGTGTGCCCTTCCCCCAGCCTTGAGTGGGCTAAATCAGACCTTGTTTTGCCACAGCCCCCTAGCCCACCTAGATTTGAGTCTTCAGACCTAGGTGAAGTCTATTGTCCTGCCACATCTGCAGCTTCCTGCAAGCAGTCACTACCTGATGAGCAGCTGAGCTTGTTTACCTGAGAAAATCCTGGGCAAGTGATGAGATCCTGGCAAAGTGGGGGATGGATTTCCCTCCTTTAAATTGAGACTTAAGAATTAAACGTTTAGCCTTGATCAGAAATTTTGTCTTGGCTTGTTATTTCTCTTGTCTACCCCTTCTATTCCATCCCCAGCTTTCCTTCCAGGTAAACCTGGTTATCCATGGCACTGGATGGCTACAGGTGGCACCCGAACGAGGGTACCTGGACACAGAAAGACCAACTGAGGGATGCTGTCTTTGGTGGAGCTCCACAGAAAACGATACAAGTTATTTATCCCTCACAGTGGTAAGCAACATACAGTATTAATGTTACCACTATAAATTTCATCTTTTGAAGGCAAAAAGGATACAGGCTAGACTGAGTCAGCTGGGGTGACAGTACATTGGGATGGGGAATTCTATATAGGCAATTGTACGCAGTCAAAAATTCCACCAGGTGAGAGGAGTAGGGCTTAAAATAAAATAAAACAATAAAATAAAAGAGAGTAAAACAAACAAACAAACAAACAATAAACAACAACAACTGCCACACCCACTCCAGTGAAGTCTGCATGGCAAGCCCAAAAGTTTGGACTCAGTCCCGAGGCAAAAAGTTTCACGGAATCTTAGTCTCATGGAGCCTTGGCATCCCGTAGTACAAATCCTCCAAACTTGTCCTTGTGTTAGTGAATGGAACTGTGTGCTTTCTTTCAGTATTTTTATTATAGATGCCTCCAAGAAAGGGTTTGTCAAATGCCTAAGCTAGATAGAACTTTGCTTCCTGGCCTTCACCAATGTCCTAGGCAGTGCTGGAGCTAACCCTGGGCTTGGAATTTCATAAGAATGTTACTCATTCAGACAAAATGCTCCAGTGTTGACAGTTCATCAGGCATCTCACAGTTTGCTGGATAGAAGCTAGCAATCTCAGGACTAGTTCAAAATAGTAAACTTAGAATCCTCATTACAGTCAGGTATGGCAGACTACATTGCATATTAGAAGAAAGTTGGTGAGTTCTTCTGACAAGTAGAGATTCCCTACAGACACTTAAAAGAGCAGCTAAGTTACAATACAGAGGGTTGTGATTTAAGGAGGAACTACAGTATTGCATTATTCATGAAAGGTCAGCAAGAGCAGAACCCCCCCACTGGTGCAAGCTTTCACAAGGCTCAGAGGAATAGCATAAATTGTGACTAGGGTGTGAAATCCTCACCTGGCTCCTGTCAATAGCTGACTTTAGATAGAGCTAATCTTATCTCAATTGTAAACACTGCCTGGTTCCTGTCAGTCTTTATGTATGCATTTTTCTGTTTTGTGTAAAGAACCATTCTGCATCTCGATGTACCTTGGCTGATGCATCACCTAGATTTCTTGTTTTTCTTCTGTATTATAAGTCTGATGCTCAATTTGAGAAATTACATTCAGACCAACACTCCCTTGTGTCAGACCAACACTCCCTTGTGTTCGCATCTGTTTGTCATCCCGCCGACTCCTCACCTACCTAAAACCAGGACCCTGATTCCCTGTGAGTTGAGGGACCTACTGAGTCCAGTCCAAGGCAAAGAACAAAGATGCTAAATATACATATGACATGAGAGAGAGAGAGAGAGAGAGAGAGAGAGAGAGAGAGAGAGAGAAGAGGAGAGAAGAGAGAAGAGAAGAGAAGAGAAGAGAAGAGAAGAGAAGAGAAGAGAAGAGAAGAGAAGAGAAGAGAAGAGAAGNGAGAGAAGAGAAGAGAAGAGAAGAGAAGAGAAGAGAAGAGAAGAGAAGAGAAGAGAAGAGAAGAGAAGAGAAGAGAAGAGAAGAGAAGAGAAGAGATTTCAGAATTCTCCTAGGGACAGAAGGAAATCGGGAGATATCCTGCTTCCTCTCCAGCCCCTACAGGAGACATCCTTAATTCTGGTTGCATCAAGTTCCTTTCCCTCTCTGTATTGTCAGTCCTTGGTGCACCAATCTGTCTATTTGTCAATTTGTGTCTGTTTTTGCTTCATTGTCTGAATAGACTGTTGTTCTATGTTTCATGTTAAAAAGAAAAAATGGTTAAAACTTTATCTGCGGGCTATCCATCTCTTGATTCAGTCTCAGTTTGCACAGTGGAGGCAGATTTAAGTTGTCCCGCACCCTTAGCCAGGAGTCAAGCACAGCAGAAGCCCTGCTGAAAAGCTGCTTTTAAAAGGGGTCAGCAGCTTCTTAAATTCTAAGGAAAATTAGCTGATCGTTGTTTTTTCCTAGAAAAAAATCTCTGCAATTGTGATTATTGGGTTCAGCAAATGACAAAGTACTTTTTCTCTTGAAATTATACCTAGAAAAAGTAAAAATTCTTTGATTGGTTTAAATTTATAAGATTTGTGTAGCTGCTTCATTTGTTTTCTGTCTGGTCTTAAAGGTATAAATATGATCTGCATGTCTTGGTCATAGAGTATTGTCTTATATGTTATTGGGTATGATTTAAAAAATGTAACATTGGTAACAAGAAAGTTAGCTTAAAACTGGTAACTCAGGGTTGGAGTCATTTTAAACAACAACATGGGGCATAAACCAGCCCAGGAAACCAGGCCTCTAAAGATACTTCTAAATTGGGATAATATTTTATGTAATTCTTATCCTAGAAACTAGGCTTATAAGGGATAAGATTTAAAAAAAAATGTCACTTTAATGAAGCATTAAAAGTTGCATTGTCATGCAATCACATATAAGAATTGCTAAACAAGGGGTTAGGGATTTAGTTCAGTGAAAGAGCACTTGCCTAGCAAGCACAAGGCCCTGGGTTCGGTCCTCAGCTCTGGAAAAAAAGAAGAAGAAGAAGAAGAAGAAGAAGAAGAAGAAGAAGAAGAAGAAGAAGAAGAAGAAGAAGAAGAAGAAGAAGAAGAAGAAGAAAGAATTGGGAGCCAAACTTCATAAGTGAAAGTAAGATTTTGGTATTGATTTTAAAAGATTGGATTGTTTAAAATTGGATTTTGCTTTCCAAAAATTATGATTATGCTCTAATATTGCGAAAGAAACTTTAAGGTCTGGAGTTCAAATCCCAGCAACCACATGGTGGCTCACAACCATCTGTAACAAGATCTGACACCTTCTTCTGGAGTGTCTGAAGACAGCTACACTGTACTTACATATAATAAATAAATAAATAAATCTTTAAAAAAAAAAGAACCCATCCTTGACTGCCTGGACAAGACCCCTAAAGGCAATGAGACAGAAGATTTGTATCCCAGACAAATTATAGGCCTTATAGGCCTTACACGAGAACACTTGGCCATATACTCTCATTCTTTAGAATGTCAAAATAGTAATGGCTTGAGATAATAATTTGTTTTTTTTTGTTTTTTTTGTTTTTTTTTTTTTTTGGTTTTGGTTTTGGTTTTTCGAGATAGGGTTTCTCTATATAGCCTTGGCTGTCCTGGATCTCACTCTGTAGACCAGGCTGGCCTCAAACTCAGAAATCCACCTGCCTCTGCCTCCCAAGTGCTGGGATTAAAAGCATGTGTCACCACTGCCCAGCTATAATTTGGTATTTTTAGAGACTGTGCATGTCAAATTGTAAAGACATGTTCTCAGGGTCCTCAATTTCTACCTGTTCCACATAATGCTGTTAATTCTCGAGGACTTATACTTACTCAATTATTGCAAATGGATACTCATATTTCTTTTTTTCTTTTTCCTTTTTCTTTTTCTGAGACAGGGCTACTCTGTGTAGCCCTTGCTGTACTGGAACTCACTTTATAGACCAGGCTGGCCTCGAACTCAGAAATCTGCCTGCCTCTGCCTCCCGAGTGCTGGGATTAAAGGTGTGCACCACCACCGCCCGGTTCATATTTCTGATTTTAGAAAAATAAAATATGTACATGTGACTATTGACACCTTTTCAGGCTTTCTAGTTGCAACTGCTTTAACAGGAGAAGCAACTTAAAGTGTAATTGGTCATTGCCTGCATTATTTTTCTGGACTTGGTGTTCCAAGTCAGATTAAAACAGATAATGGAACTGACTATTGCAGTCAAGCGTTTGAGATGTTTTATCAACAATTTAATGTTACCATATTACTGGGACTCGTTATAATTCTCAAGGACAAGGTATTGTGGAACGTAAAACAGTATCTTCTTTTAAAAAGGGGCGGGGGGGATTATACACTCCAAGGTCACCAAAGGCACATCTTGCCTTTGTCTTATTTGTTTTAATTTTTTGCAAACTGATGCTAAAGGTCAGCCTGCAGCGGATTACCACTGGCTCCAGTCACTCCCAGCTCATATGCCGTGGTTAAATGGTGGGACCGCCTAACTAATACGAGGAATGGTTCTGACCCTGTTTTAATATGGGGGCAAGGTTCTTTCTGTGTTTTTTTTTAGCAAAAAGAAGACAGAGCCCAATGGCTGCCTGAAAGATTGGTTCAAGTGGACACAGATCCTGAATCTTCTAGTAAGTATGATTCCCATTATGAGGTCGGCTAAAAATCCTAATCAGCCAGCTGAGTTAATTTGGAGCATAGCCTCTACTTATTACCTGAGAAGTAACAGCTGGGCGTGGTGGCGCACGCCTTTAATCCCAGCACTTGGGAGGCAGAGGCAGGCGGGTTTCTGAGTTCGAGGTCAGCCTGGTCTACAGAGTGAGTTCCAGGACAGCCAGGGCTACACAGAGAAACCCTGTCTCGAAAAACCAAAAAAAATTTTCTCTTGATTCTCAAAGCCTCTACCCCCACACCAGGAGGCCAGGCCTTGTGACTGTTGCTAATTTACAACTGAATTGAGTGCTTGGGATATTCCCCAAAGACAACTTTAATGCTTTTTGCTCTTAACTTTTGACTATGTATTTTAAGCAGATTGGTCTCTTTCCCATAGGATCCACTTTGGCAAGCTCAGTCATTCACCATGGCAGTTATTTATCACTATGAAGAAATGCATTGAGTGCATAGTGTGGCTTTGGTTCTAATGGGGAGAAGGTATGCTATGAGGGCCGGCAGTCAAAGACAGGCCACTGATGTTCTATGACTCTTATCAACCTAAGACAGAGGCATGTGCCAAGAGGCCATGTTTGTTCATAATAAACACTAAAAGGCCCTGTTTGTGCAAATAAACACAAGCAAGCTGTGCATGTCCTCTATGACAGGTAAGAGAGAGTATAGACACAGACCTAAGCCATGCATGGCTGCCAGCCTCCATAATTCCCAGGCAGGACCATGGAGCATAACTAAATCTTATACCCTGGTCTAGCTAATATTTAATAAATAAAAAAGGAGGAACTATGCCCTTCCCTCAGCCTTAAGAGGGCCAAATCAGACCTTGTTTTGCCACAGCCCCCTAGCCCACCTAGGGTGGAGTCTTCAGACCTAGGTGAAGTCTATTGTCCTGCCACATCTGCAGCTTCCTACAAGAAGCCACTACCTGCTGGGCAGCTGAGCTTGTTTTCCTGAGGAGATCCTGGCGGCAAAGCCACGAGATCTTGGCAAAGTGGGGGATAGAGTCCCCTCCCTTTAGATTGAGACTTAAGAATTAAACATAGAGCCTTGATCAGAAACCTTTGTCTTGGCCCGTTATTTCTCTCTTCCACCCATTCCATTCCATCCCCAGCTTTCCTTCCAGGTAATCCCAGTGGCTGCTGGACAGCTACACTTAAGAGCTGAGCCACCTCTCCAACACATTATAAAAATGTAAAGTTGTATTCATATCAGTCTGNTACATGTGTGCATGTGTCTGAGGAGGCCAGGCCAGGGCACCAGATCCCCTGGAACTGAAGTCACAGGTGATTGTGAG
>NC_034603.1:68877788-68878892 GCF_900095145.1 Mus pahari
GAAGAAGAAGAAGAAGAAGAAGAAGAAGAAGAAGAAGAAGAAGAAGAAGAAGAAGAAGAAGAAGAAAGAAAGAAAGAAAGAAAAGACAAGACTTAAGTGCATGGGGAGGCAAGAACAGGGATCACGGACCAGCATAGGCAACTTGGTAGGTTTCAGGGTAATAGTTCTTGCAAAAATGAATGAATATTTTAAACAGTGAATGGTATAATTTTGGAATTTTGGACTCTTAAAAAAAAAAAAAAAAACACAGGGCTGGTGAGATGGCTCAGCGGGTAAGAGCACCCAATTGCTCTTCCGAAGGTCCTGAGTTCAAATCCCAGCAACTACATGGTGGCTCACAACCATTTGTAACGAGATCTGACTCCCTCTTCTGGAATGTCTGAAGACAGCTACAGTGTACTTACATGTAATAAATAAATATTAAAAAACACACACACACACACACACACACAGAAATAAGCCAGGCAGTGGTGGTGCACGCCTTTAATTCCCAGCACTTGGGAGGCAGAGGCAGGTGGATTTCTGAGTTTGATCAAGGCCAGCCTGGTTTACAGAGTGAGTTCCAGGACAGCCAGGGCTACACAGAGTAACCCTGACTCAAAAGAAATAAAAGAACAGGGATACAGGGATATTCGCATCAGGCCTCAGCCATGTTAGCAGAGGCTTCAACAGATGAGAGCCTTTCCCTGGGAGAGAGCTTCTTCAGCTCTGAGCTAGCCCAGGACTGTCAGGGAGGACCTGTTCTTGACTCTCAGAGTGTGAAGCCTGGTGTCCTGCTGGCTGACACTGCACAGAAGGTGTAACACTTTCCTGGAGGAACAAGGGAACTNCTCCTCCNTCACTCACTCACTCCCCCTGAACAGCTAGGCTGCCCTCTGCTGAGGACACAGTAGTCAGAGTTGACTCACATTCAGGAATAGAAAACATGGGCACTTTCTCCAAGAGTTTTTCTCATCACCGTCTGTTTTCCCATCAGTGCCAACAGGGCCCCAGAGTTTATTTAAGGTCTCCCTGAGGAAAAACACCCAGGCATTCTGGCATAGTGTGGTGGACACATGGCTGTCCACCCAGGAACAAAGGGTGAGGTGGGGACGAGGGACATTT
>NC_034603.1:68879802-68898803 GCF_900095145.1 Mus pahari
CAAGCACTCTTACCTGCTGAGCATCTCCCAGGGCCCTCCAAGACGCTTCTCCAACAAATCAGTCCATACTCTATTGCTTTCTGGTGACCTTCATCAGACAATCCACCCCTTTCAGGAACACACAGTTCTTGACCCAGACATTGGATTAGGAACCCTGTGACAGACTTGAGTGATGTCGTCAGTTCACACTGCTTATTTATCCTGCTCCACACAACTAATTTCTGTTTTCATGTAATTTGCCCCAGTATTTATGTCTCCTCCTAATTGAGTAATGTCAGAAAGTTCCTTCTCTTTGAGGACACTCGGCTCATGTCCCCAAGCTCAAGTCAAGAAGCTGGAAGACAGTGAGTGCCTCAGTAGTAAGTCAGCCAGCCACGTTTGCCCAGCAAGGCGGGTTTAGGACTTGTTCTGAAGTAAGCCAAGTTTGAATGAACCATTCATGCTCCAAATAAACAGACGCCACCTGAGTGATGCTGAGCAAATGCCCAGTCTACCATTCTTATGAGTCCCATGGCCTCAGTGCTGTGTCCCCTGGGAACTCTGATCCTTGCTCCCCAGTGAGGTACCTAGGAGCTTCAGCCTTAGGGTGTGAGTATGTGATGCAGGCAGGGCACTCCTGATTGGTGCCCTGAAAGAGGTCCAGGAGGCCTGGGCTGGCTCAGTAGGCAAAAGTGTTTGCTGCAAGCCAGATGATCTGATTTCTGAGCCCTGGATCCCGCATAAAAAGTCAGGTTGGGGTAACGAAGATGGCTCTGCACATAAAGGCACGCGCCTCCAAGGCTGTCAACCTGATTTAAGTCCTTAGAACACTGATGGTAGAGACAACCGATGCACACAAAGTTGTTCTGTGCCATCCACAGACTTGGCATATACACAGACAAAAGAAATACATATTTATTTTATTTATTTTAGACAGTGTAAAACAAAAAAAACTAAACGAACAAAAAGACTAAAAACAAAACAAAGCAAAAAAACCCATTCCGTGGTAGTGGTTCACATCTTCAGTCCCCTCAGAAGGCAGAGACAAGTGGATTTCTGTGAATTCAAGGCCAGCCTGGTCTACATAGAAAGTTTTAGGACAACCACAGCTACACATAGGAACTCTGTCTCAAAAACAAACAAGCTGGGCAGTGGTGGCACACGCCTTTAATCATAGCACTTGGGAGGCAGAGGCAGGCAGGTCTCTGAGTTTGAGGCCAGCCTGGTCTACAGAGTGAGTTCCAGGACAGCCAGGGCTACACAGAGAAACTCTGTCTCGAAAACAACAACAACAACAACAAAAACAAAAAACAACCAACCAACCAACCAAAAATTATAAACAGGGAGGACACAGAAGCATGCATCTGTAATCCAAGCACTCCTACGATGAGATGAGTGGCAGAGACAGGACACGCACACACACACACACACATCATACACATGGACACTGCACACATTACATGTATACCTGCACTCACAAGTGTACCATACACAGAGTTCTGAAGAATGGAGGAAATAGTTCAGTTGACAAAGCCTCAGAGCCACGAGGACTTAACATGATTCTAAGAATCCATGTTTAAAAATCAGGCGTGGCATGGTGACTTTATGGCCAGCCTGGTCTACATAGTGAGTTCCAGGACAGTCAGGACTACACAGAAAACCTGTCTCAATAAACACAAACAAAACCAAAATGAAACAGGCATTAAGTGCAGGCTTGTAAGTTCAGGCTGGGGAGGCAAAGACAGGGCTCACTGACCTGTATAGCCTACTTGGTGAGTTCTAGGATAGTGGAGATGCTCTTGCAAAATATAAATAAATAAACATGTTAAAAGGTGAATGGCATAGTGACAATTTTGGAATTTTAGTTTCTTTAAAAAATACAAAAATAGGGCTGGAGAGATGGCTCAGCAGTTAAGAGCACTGGCTGCCCTTCCTGAGGTCCTGAGTTCAATTCCCAGCAACCTCATGGTGGCTCACAACCATCTGTAATGGGATCCGATGCTCTCTTCCATAACATAGGCGCACATGCACTTCTATACATAAAATAAAGAAAATCTTCTAGAAACAGAAGTCATATCAGACTATGTTTTTGTTTCAGTCCCAAGCGGGAGATATGGGGCTGCTTTGCGGCAGCTGACTATGACTTGCCTCAGGCTCCAGGTGAGTTTATCGGCTTCCGATAGTCTCTGCAATTGTATGACTCTGGAATTCTGGGGACTCTCCAGAGGGGTGGGTGGGTTGTCGGTGTTGGTTGTGGTTTGTTAAATAGTCATGCACAAAGAAGAAACAAGAAGAAATTAGATATCCTGACTGCAAAGATCAAACCTGCAGGAAGGAGTCTAATGATGGCATTGCCCTCTTTCCAACCCCTGACTTTCTCTTCAGGGATCTCTTTCTTTCCTCTCTATCCTTTTTCTCTCCTACCTAGTGTTAAGGGGTTCAAAGGGTGGAAGAAAGGGCATGGAGAAGGGTAGAAGGAAGAACCCACAAAGTAGCCAAAGACCAAGACCGCTCTCCATACACATGTTCACTCATGTGTGTACACACACACCGCACAAAACCAAGGTCTGAAACCTGGCAGCCTATGTCCATAGTCTCAGCACTCAAGTGATTGACACAGGACACAGCAAGACTGTATCAAAAAAACAAAACAAAAAACAAACAAACAAACAAACAACAAAAAAAGACAAAATAAAGCAAGGAGATTTAGATGAGGCTAAGCCCTAGGTGAAGTCTTGCACTAGCCATAAGCAACTATACCTCAGCATGAAGCTTTAGAAAGGACCTAGATCAGTACCTTTCCTTGATTTAATTTCCTCTCATGGAGGTTACACCTAATGGAGCCAAGTCAGAAAACCACTCACACCGGTGCTAATCGCTTTAGCACACTGGAACACACCGTGCAGATTATGCACACTGACATAAATGGCAGTACACAACCATGTTTGAGTCATGATATTTTACTGTTGGAGAGAGTGCTGTGGTCACAGGGATGATGTCCTGGCCCCTCATTCCTCAGCACTCTGGGTGCTGACATAGTCCTGCAGAAGCGCCTGCACCTCTGCCCGTCGGCTCATCTTGGTGGCTTTGCCCTGGAAGCGGCCCTTCTTCCCTGCTCCTTTGCCTTCCAAGACTTCAGCCACCCTATAGAAGGGAGAGGTGGTTATGGAGATGGTGCCACACCAAACTTCAGGCCACCTGAGGCTGCCTGTTAGGAGTTTCCATTATAAATAACTATGTTTTCCTGTGATGTTTCCAAGGAACACAGACTCTAGAGAGCCAATGATGACTGAAAATTCTAATGCCTAAAAGAACAGGAGTATATCTCTGACTGTAGTTAAAACAAGAAAATAAACCAGGCACGGTTTATTTAGTCCCAGCACTTGGGAGGCAGATCTCTGAGTTCAAGGCCAGCCTGGTCTACAGAGGGAGTTCCAGGACAGCCAGGGTTACACAGAGATACTCTATCTCAAAAGAAAACAAGAGCCAGGCAGTGGTGGCGCACGCCTTTAATCCTAGCACTTGGGAGGCAGAGACAGGTGGATTTGTGAGTCTGAGGACAGCCTGGTCTACAAAGTGTATTCCAGGACAGCCAGGGCTACACAGAGAAACCCTGTCTCGGAAAAAAAAAGAAAGAAAAGAAAAGAAAACAAGAAGAGAAAGAGAACTACAGGGCAGAACCAGCACAGTGGGCTGCGCTGCACAGAGGCAGAACCGGAAAGGGAGAACGGATGGGCTCTGCAGAGCTCAGAGCTCAGGGAAAGCAACTAAACACAGGCAAAGGCACAATACTGCATGCACATTCTTCATGCAGTGAGCTCCAGGCTCCTGGCTTTGAGACCTGTCACCCAAGCTGGGTAGGGCTTTGACAACACAGCCATCTTTAAGTAATTTTTGCTCCTATAAGTAACCCCAGTAAAACCACATGGACTTTGCTGGTGTCTGTACTTTGGTTTCAGAGAAGACCTCTTAGGGCTGCGGTTCTCAGCCTGTGGTCATGACCCTTCGGGAAATGAATGACCCTTCCATAGGGGCGGAATATCAGATATCCTGCATATCAGATATTTATTCTAAGATTCATAACAGTAGCACAATTAGTTATGAAGTAGCAACAAAATAATTTTATGGTTGGGGTCACCACAGCATGAGGAAGTATATTAAAGGGTCACAGCATTAGAGAGGTTGAGAACCACTGCTTAGGATCAAATTTTCTGTTAGAAAGAAAGAAAGAAAGAAAGAAAGAAAGAAAGAAAGAAAGAAAGAAAGAAAGAAAGAAAGAAAGAAAGAAAGAAAGAAAGAAAGAAAAAAGAANAAGAAAGAAAGAAAGAAAGAAAGAAAGAAAGAAAGAAAGAAAGAAAGAAAGAAAGAAAGAAAGAAAGAAAGAAAGAAAGAAAGAAAAAAGAAAGAAAGAAAGAAAGAAGAAAGAAAGAAAGAAAGAAAGAAAGAAAGAAAGAAAGAAAGAAAGAAAGAAAGAAAGAAAGAAAGAAAGAAAGAAAGAAAAGCAAGCCAGCCCCGGGATCTCATCTCCTTCTGCCCCTTTTACTGTGAGGCCTCAATTGCATGATATAAGGTCCCCCATCTGTCAAACTAGGTGTGCGTGTGTGAGACCACATCTGCTCAGCCTGCCTCACATGCCTCTGTGAACCCAAGCCATCACAGCGTGATGCCCTGCAGGAGCACAGGTTGTGTCAGTATGCCGGAGCACACAACCTCCCCCTCACAGCAGCCACTCACATTACCTGGGCCCCAGGATCTCCACAGCCTCTGCCGGGCCTGCCAGTAAGAAGAGTCCAGGACCCTTCTCATCCCCCACAGTCAAGAACAGGAGGGTCTCCTAGAAGGTAAGACAAGGAGATGATCACACATGGGGTTGACTCCCCTACACCCTGTGTCAAGAACAGACAGTCCTCTAAACCACAGAGATGCCACTGATGGTGATGTCACCACCTCCCACTCTGGCATGCTGGGCTGCCAAGTTCTGTGAGAATGGCAGGAGGTTAAACACTAGAAGGTCACCGAGCATACTGAATAGAAGACACCGCTCACAGTCTCACTTCCACCATCCTTTCCTGTCTGCTGAACCACATACCCTAGCCACCATTGCCTACCTGCCACACCACTGCTTTCTGCTGGCCACTCTGCTCCTTGGCTACCTGAATACCTCTAAGCAGGCTCTGTGGCCTAGCCCTAAAGCCTCTCATTCTCTTTAAGTAATGTGTTCTGCCTCCAGCATTTATCACTCTAAACTACAAATGCTGAAGTCACATGTCTCTCAGGCTAGAACAGGGCTCTGTGAGACTCAGTGCTGTGTATTGAGCAGAATTACAAAGAGACCTGAGGCTTGAGCCCAGGAGGCATTCCATAAAGAGTTTGGGGCTGGAGAGATGGCTCAGTGGTTAACAGCACTGACTGCTCTTCCAAAGGTCCTGAGTTCAATTCCCAACAACCACACAGTGGCTCACAACCATCTGTAATGGGATCCAATGCCCTCTTCTGGTGTGTCTGAAGCTAGCTACAGTGTAATCACATATATAAAATAAATAAATCTTAAAAAAAAAAAACTCCTATGCTGGACTATTAGGATCAAGAAAGGCGGGTGGCCGGGCGTGGTGGCGCATGCCTTTAATCCCAGCACTCAGGAGGCAGAGGCAGGCAGATTTCTGAGTTCGAGGCCAGCCTGGTCTACAGAGTGAGTTCCAGGTCAGCCAGGGCTATACAGAGAAACTCTGTCTCCGGAAAAAAAAAAAAGGCAGGTGAGACTTGAGGCAGAGGCCTTCAAAGGGTCTCACCAACCCGACATTCTCTAGCACACCGATTCAGGTGCCTTTCAAGCTTTCTTGACAACAGAGACTGATCTTGGCTAGTACTTGGAAAACAATTTGAATGCAACTTTTTCAGCTCTTGTGTTAACCTAAAGGGACTTTGGCTAAGCTAACTCCCTCATCCATACCTCCCAGGGCCTCTACATAGTGGAGGAGAACTCTCTCTCTCTCTCTTACCTCTGATCCAATCTCATTGGCGATGATATTCATGAATTCAGAATCGCCCTCTTTCCTACGACAAAGGACACAGACATGATGAAGCAGTGCTGTGACACTGTAGGAGGCCAGGTTCCTCCTCCTGACACTGGTCTACAAGTGACAGTCCTCATTGCTTCCTGTTTGAGTGCACAAAGTCCCAGACCCCTTAGCATAGAGAAGACGCCCTCAGCCTCATCGGCTTATACCCACGGATCCCCAAGATCCTGGCAGATCTGACAGAAGGTAAGGGAGCCAGGGAAGGAGCTAATGAGACCTACATAGTCACAGTGAAGATGCTACTATCAACCCGGGCAGTCAGTAGCACCTTTCCTGGGGTCTGCTCACTAGCAAACCAATCACTTAGCAAACCACGTCCCGCTGTGCATTGATCTGTGGGGAGAGGCTGAGACCTGGGCCCCTCATTTCTCACCTGTGGAGTGTGACCACACCTCCCCAGGCTGGGCTGCTCCTGAGGCTGTGGGCAGTGTGCACAGCCAGGTCTCTAAGGAGGTTCAGGTTGTTCTGAAATGAATATGAGAACTCAGACATGTGCAAAAGATAACAGGGCAGCACCCTCCCTCCTCCTGCGCTGCCCTCAAACCCTCTTGAGAATCCACACATGGGCTGAGGCGAGGGGCCCAGGCCCCCCAGTCCCCACAGGATCCATCACCTTCTGCAGGAGCTTGGTGGCACTCTGGAGCTTCTTTACAGCTTCGACGTGATCCTCCGCTCCACACCTATAAGACAACGGTTAGTGGAGAACGGCCAACTGCCCAGACCCTTCCGAAGCTGGGGACAGAAATCGATGACACCCTCCTTGCTGGGGTACCTTCCTCAAGATGGGGACATTCACAGAGGCCCTTACGCAACTGTAAGGTAGGGTACAGGACTAAAGCATTCTGTGGGGAGCTGAGCTGCTGTCCAGAGCACCTGACTCTTCGGAGCAGGTCACTCTGTCTCTCCAGTGGTGGAAATGCTAAGCCCAGGGGCACAGGCCTTGGGAGCAGGGGGTGTGGCAGAGGCATGGCGTGGTGTGGCAGGGCAGGACAGGGCATACTTAAGTAGTGCGGTCAAGGCCTTTTCACTTCCATGACTTCGCTCCATCCACTTCAGTACTCGGTTCCCAGCCAGAAATATCAGGTTGCTTTTGTTCTTCTTCCCTTTCTCAGTCCCCAGAATCTTAATGACCTACACCAAGGGGTAACACACACACACACACACACACACACACACACACACACCACAGTGGGTCTTAGGCCAGAAGGGCGAGAAAGACGAGACCCCCTCTTTAGCTCTGAAGTAACAAAGGGAGACTTAAGAGACTCACCCACCACCCCCAGCCCTGCTCGCCCACACGGTCCTCACACACTCCATCGCCCTTCCTCGATTACCTGAAGGTCACTGAGATTGCTCACGTGTGTCCCACAGCACATGTTGGAGTCTATACCCTCGATGGTAACGACTCGAATGGGCCCAGCATGGTCATCGGGCAAACCCCGGCCCCTCACCTGGAGCAGAGGGAAGGGAACAGGGCTGTCTGAAATTCGATGAGGAGCCCTAGAGAGTCACTCTGTGGAACCTGCTGCCAGCTCTCTCCTCACCTGCTCCACCTCAGGGTCATCCAGGCTCAGCTCTCGAACACTCACAGGCAGCCGGTCTCTGATTTTCTGATTGACACTCTGCTCGATAGCAGCTACCTGCTCAGCAGTCACAGAAGGGCTGTCCAACTCAATCACACTCTGGAGTCTCCCTAATTCCCTGCCGGAAAAAGAAGCACGGACACAGCGTGCTGGGAGTTGGTGAGGCGTGCTCACACTGAGCCCGAAGGCACATGCTCAGAATCCTAGTGCTGGGGAGATGGACGGAGGTCTGGACTTTAAGTCATCTGTGTATTCACAGTCAGTTCAGGTTCCTATAACAAAAGGGGTGGGGACCACACTTATCCCAACTCAGGAGCTAACTGCTATGAATTCAAACAAACAAAACCCCATACATAGGTAGAGACTGCCATTCCCATTTTACAAAGGAAGCATAAATAGGAACATGACCAAAGCCATGCAATGGAGGAGCCGTAGATTTAGCTCCAGGCTCTATACTTTATGTTCTCTCCCAATCAGAGGCAGATGTCTCCTCTTAAAGTTTCTCCTAAGAGACACAAGAGCATCCACGGCCCAGTCTTCAAGAGAAAGCAGGCACTGTGAACACTGTCCTAACCTGGCACTGGGACTTCTCACTACGGCCATGTGCCTCTGCTCACCATGATGTTGTCTTCAGCCCGTAGAGAAGGTCAGCAACCGCGGTGATGAGATGCTGCCCTGAGCCAAAAGCGGGACAGGAGCAACGTGAGAAGCCCAGCCACACAGCCACACAGCCACACAGCCACACAGCCACACAGCCACAGGCCTGACACGCATTTTCACTGAAAACCATAAGGGCTGAAAGCCTGTCTCAGTGACAGAGTGCTTATCTAGTAGGTCTAAGGTCCTAAGTCAATTCCTAGCACTGAGGTGGGGGGAGGGGGCAGGAGATAGATAGATGATTGATTGATAGATGATTGATTGATAGACAGATAGATCGATTGATCAGCTAGAGAATCCCCCTGCAGCCTTACAACGCTACTTCACAACAACTTGCCAAGGCAAATTATCTCCTCAGAAATGGGGTCTGAGGTGGAGTTCTGGTGTGTGCCATTCATTCATCTGACAAATGTTTACTGGACGTCTACCACGTGCAGAATGCAGAGCTCGACTTCCGTGGTGCACCTGCACTCCTGACTGACAAGAAGGAAGAAGACAGGAAGAAAAGGGAGAGGAAGAATTAAGCGGGAAGACATAAAGAACCGTCAAAGCCTTGAGGAGGGAACGGGTGTGATGTGTACCAGTAATCTGTTTAAAAAGATGGTGCAGTGGGTGTGCGGACAGCAAGCTGTGGGGGTCCTGATGAGGTCAGAACATATCAACGAGCAGCCACAGCAGGTCTGTGGTCTTGGTAATAGCTTTACACACAAGAAGATCTGAAGAGCAGGGGAATGAGGTAATCCCGTTTTCTTTTTCTTTCCTTTTTTAAGGATTGCTGAGGCTGCTCTGTGACAGAGGGCTCAGCTAGCACAAGCAAGGCCCTGGCTTCAATCGCCAGCAGTGCAAGGGAATAAAAGGACAGCTCTGTGGCATGAGGTCCTGGATTTAGTCCTTAATATGAGGAAAAGAAAAGGCTGTTTGGGCTGTTGTATAGGAACAGAGGAGCAGGAGCAAGACTGCATGTGAGGAAACCAGCCAGAGGTCCACAAGGGAGATGGTTAGGGCTGGGACTGGGCCTACTGCAGTGGGTGAAAGCAGAAAGATAATTGAGGATAAATGGAGACACTTGATGGCTGACTCAGTGTCTCCAGTGAAGAATCTGGAATGACCTGAGATACTGAGGAGATGCTGTGAGTGAATGAGATGCTGTGAGTGACTGAGAAGATGCTGTATAAGACTGGGGAGATGCTGTGAGTGACTGAGGAGATGCTGTGAGTGACTGGGGAGATGCTGTGAGTGACTGGGGAGATGCTGTGACTAGGGGATGCTGTGAGTGACTTGGGGGATGCTGTGAATGACTGAGGAGATGCTGTGAGTGACTGGGGTGATGCTGTGAGTGACTGGGGGGATGCTGTGTAAGACTGGGGAGATGCTGTGAGTGACTGAGGAGATGCTGTGAGTGACTGGGGGGATGCTGTGAGTGACTGGGGAGATGCTGTGAGTGACTGAAGGGATGCTGTGACTAGGGGATGCTGTGAGTGACTGGGGGAATGCTGTGACTGAGGAGATGCTGTGAGTGACTGAGGAGATGCTGTGAGTGACTGGGGTGGGATGGGGTGCTGAAGACCAACAGGATATTAAAGAAAGCAGAGAGAAGGCAGTGACCTTTCCACTTTATTTTGGGGCATTATGAATTTGAAAACCTACAAGACATCCAGATAGAGACTTCAAGTGAGACAGCAACTGGGTAGACATGGTATGCTTGTAATCCAGTATTCAGGAGGCAGGAGGTCAGCCTGATCTACATATTGAGTTTTGGGCCAACCAAGGCTACATGGGAAAACACTGTCCCCCAAAACCAAGAAAGTGCTGGCGAGATAGCTCAGTGACTAAGAATTTGCCTGACAACCTGACATCAACCCCAAGGATCCATGTGGCTGAAGGACAGAACTGATCCTCACAAGTTGTCCTCTGGCCCCCACAGGCATAATATGACATGTACATACTCCCTTTCCCTGTTAAATTTAACCAAATTAAAAAGGAGGAAAAAAGGGCCAACAGTTCTTCTAGAACTTTAATGTTCATATTGTTTTCACAATAGTCATATTGATTCAGTCACTGCCTGAATCAAAGCTAGTTCTAAGAGTGTCGCTCCCCAGAGAACTGAAACCCCAGCTCAGCCACTGCGACGCGGCGATTCACAGCCTGTCTTCCTGGGTGTCCCCATCCTGTGGCCCTTACCTGAATGCTGCTGCATGTGGTCAAACCTCCGCTCCCAGTCCACCCGGACCTGGACTTGACTCCCAGGTGACAGAGGTGTCTGCGTGAAGTGATCGGCCTGGGCCCCACGACGGGTCACCCTCAGCACAGAGATGTCATTGATGGTACCACGGTCATCAGGCTGGGGAAAGAAGGAGTCAACCCTGGATCAGGGCTCACCCTACCTGGATGAGAAAAGCCTCTCAGGGAGGCTCTCAGAGGCAGACCAGGGATCTGAGCTTCCTGGTGGGAAAGAAGACAATGTCAATCCCATGACCGGATCCTCTGTCCTCGCTTTCAACACCTTTGCTTTTCTTTTAGGGCAGAATAGCAGCATCAAAACAGAAGGAAATACGCACAGCACTGAAGATTTTAGTAAAACTCAAAAGATCCTAATCCTTGCTGCTGGCACCATAAATTAGTGGTTCTCAGCCAGTGGGGTCATGACCCCTTGGGGATTGTATGACTCTTTTTTTTTTTTTTTTTTTTTTTTGGTTTTTCAAAACAGGGTTTCTCTGTGTAGTCCTAGCTGTCCTGGAACTCACTCTGTAGACCAGGCTGGCCTCAAACTCAGAAATCCGCCTGCCTCTGCCTCCCAAGTGCTGGGATTAAAGGTGTGAGCCACCACACCAGGCCTGTATGACCCTTTCATAGGGGTCATATAGCAGATATTTACATCAAAATTCTTGAGCAAAATTTCATTATGAAGTAGTAAAAAAATAAATTTATGGTTGGGTGGCACCACAACATGAGGAACTGTATTAAAGGGTCACAGCGGGGCTGGTGAGATGGCTCAGTGGGTAAGAGCACCTGACTGCTCTTCCAAAGGTGCAGAGTTCAAATCCCAGCAACCACATGGTGGCTCACAACCATCCTTAACAAGATCTGACTCCCTCTTCTGGAGTGTCTGAAGACAGCTACAGTGTACTTACATATAATAGATAAATAAATCTTTTAAAAAAAAAAAAAAGGGGGGGGTCACAGCATTAGGAAGGTTGAGAACCACTGACTTGGATTCTCTTTAACAGACTAAAGTGGTCTGAGTGTTCAGGACTAGATAAGACACTATCCAATCATCATCTAGAAAAGTGCCAGCTGCTACAAGCCATCCAAATAACAACATGCAGATAGGACACACAGATCACACCACAGAAACTCCATCTAAAGAGACTTAATAGTTTGGGATATCGGGAAGTCAGAAGGAAGCAATGTCTAATAGGAAAGGCTCAGGGCTGTAGGATGGCTCACAGGTTAAAGGTAATTGCTACCAAGCCTAATGACCTGAGTTAGGTCCCTGGGACCTGAAGGAGGAAACCAACTCCCACAAGTTCTGACACACACACCCCAGCACGCGTGCACACACACACACACACACACACACACACACAAACACACAAATAAATAAATAATTAAATAAATGTAATTTTTAAAAAATAATAAAAATAAGAGGCACTTTATAGCCACTTGGGGTCAAGGGTCTTTCTCTAGCAGATCAGACGTGGGATGTGGAGAATTAGGAATTGATAATTGATAAAGGGCTGGAGAGCTGGCTCAGTGGTTAAAGGCTCGTCCAGAGTTCCTGAGTTCAAATCCCAGCAACCACATGGTGGCTTTGATATCTGACTCTCTCTTCTGGTGGGTCTGAAGAAAGCTACAATGTGTTAGCACCAAGATACTCCAAGCCCCACCTAACCATGTGACCCTTGACCTGCATTGCCAGGACAATGACCTTCAATCCCACAATCCACTTGGCTCAGTTCCCGCCCTCACTGGTGTGACGTCATTTTCTGTATAAAATAGGAAGCCACCCCCTCCTCTCTCTCTTCACTTCTCCTCCTCCTCTTTCTTCTCTCCCCCCTCTTTCTCTCTCCTCCTACCCACTTCACCACTCCCCCCCATTCCCGAATAAAAAACCTCTCATGTGGAACACCTTGGCTTGGTCTGCTGCTTGGTTTATCAGCCCAAAATATAAAACAATGTACTTATTTTCAATAATAAATAAATCTTTGGGCAGGAGCAAGCAGGGGTCCTAAATTCAATACCCAACAACCACATGAAGGCTCACAGCCAAATGTTCAACCATAGTGTACTCATATACAAAAGATAAATAAATCTTTAAAAAATCAAAAACCAAAAGAAACAAAACAAAAAGTTACAGATCCTTTCTCAAAAAAACAAAAAAACAAAACAAAAAACAGATAACCGTATTATTTTAAAAAATTAAAAAATAAAAAGCACCCCCAACACCCCCCCCACCCCCATCTGCCGAATTCTTCCTTGCCTCAGATCTTGCACAGCTCGGTGGTTTCCCGAATGGAGTCTATACCTTCCTAGACCCTCCAAAGCCCTCTGAACTAGCTAGCATCAATCGCTGTTTTAAAGCTCTCTAGCTTGTCCTCAACATGCACAAGCTCCAGCACCATCACACCGCTTTGTTTACAGTTAGGAAGATTCAGCGATTCCTTCAGGCTTCACTGCCCTGGTTTATGCTATCAACCTGGCTGCTAAGAACCCTCCTAGAGCACCCACTCTGGGTGGCACTCTCTTCTTTTTTTTTTTTTTTTGTAAACTGTAACTAGGTTCTCCATCAGAGCACTCAAAAGCTCTGCTCTGAAAGTCACCGCCCCACTTCTGATCTCTCGGAGCAGCATCTTAGTCCCTGTAAAATGCTTCGTGCTGATTTCCATCTCGGGGCCTTTGCACAGCTATTCTGCCCATCTGAACTATTCCTCTTGCCCCAGAACCACTAAATAGCTACACTGGCTCACCCCTTCCCTTCACAGACAACTACCGAGTAGTCCAGAAGGCTCTACAGAGGAGAGTATCCCACCTCTCTTTCCCTTTACCCAGCTTATTTCTAGGGACATTGTCATTACTTATACCGGGTTGTCTGCAATAAGCACTCCACGTGTATTTAGAGGCACTGTCTTGTTCAGTCTCTCTTCCGCGCCTGGAATATAACACACTGCCTGTGTCTTACCTACATAAGCATATGCTGAATGAATAATGCATGGACTAACGTCCCTGGATTCACTGAGGCTGAGAAAGGGCGAGCGCATTTTTCTGCAGGAGCGAACTGGAATGTGGGGGTTCCGGGGAGGGGATCGGGCTGAGGCTGCTCCTAGTACCTGTCCCCCGCCCTCGGGGAAAAGCAGCGTGTCTTCCAGAACCACATGGAAACCGCTCAACACTTCTTTCTTGCCGCCGCTCGCGTCCGTCTGCAGCTCGGCGGGACTGCAGGAGACCACGGTGGTGGTGAACTGCGCAGGGAGAGGGGTGCGAGCATTTACTCCTCTTACGCTGAGACTGGAGCCCGCAGCCACCCTCCCTCCCGATGGTACCCTCGGTCTCAGGACCCTCGCCCACCGGTCCGCACCTCCCGTGCGTAGCTGTCGCGCTGACACAGGAACGCCATCGCGGTCTCCTAGGCCGGAGAGACCCGCGCGCGCAGAAAAGCCGGGCGGCGGACGGAGAACGATGTGGGACAAATTTTCTTAAGCGTTACGGCGCTCGGCATGCCCAAATTTACTGAAACTAACTGTAGATGTTCTGTGTTGTTTTGCTACCGTTTTGAGACTGGAAGACCACAAAACTAAATTCACAGCTCGAACTAAGACGTTCTTCAGTTCTTGGGGCCTTGTGATTTGGCCAGCGGAGGCCCTGCGGCATGGAGGTGGAAATGAGAGGGGCTGAACAAAAATACACAAGGCATATATGTTAATATTTTATTTAAAACCAATACCCATAATATTTCATCGTGTAACTTTTTTAAAGCTGAAGGGAAGAAATTTAAATCACAAACCTCAGAAACCTATGATTTATGATAATTTGTATTTTGGGGGGGTGTTGTTTTGAGACAGGGTTTCACTGTGTAACTGTCCTGGCTGGCTGGCTTGGAACTTGCATTGTAGACCAAGGTGGCCTCGAACTCACAGAGATCCTCCTGCCTCTACCTTCAAAGTTCTGGGATTAAAGGCATTCGCCAAGACTGCCCAGCAATAATTTGGATTTTTTTAAAAAGATTTATTTATTTATATATATATGAATACACTGTAGCTGTACAGATGGTGTGAGCCTTCATGTGGTTGTTGGGAGTTGACTTTTTAGGACCTCTGCTCACTCTGATCAATCCCATAAATAGGTACACTGTAGTGTCTTCAGACACACCAGAAGAGGGCATCAGATCTCATTAGGAATGGTTGTGCTCATCGGGGCTGGTGAGATGGCTCAGCAGGTAAGAGCACCTGACTGCTCTTCCAAAGGTACAGAGTTCAAATCCCAGCAACCACATGGTGGCTCATGACCATCCTTAACAAGATCTGACACCCTCTTCTGGAGTATCTGAAGACAGCTACAGTGTACTTACATATAATAAATATATAAGTCTTTTTTAAAAAAAAAAAAAAAAAGGAATGGTTGTGCTCATCGGGCTGGTGAGATGGCTCAGCGGTTAAGAGTGCCAATTGCTCTTCCAGAGGTCCTGAGTTCAAATCCCAGCAACCACATGGTAGCTCACAACCATCTGTAACAAAATCTGATGCTCTCTTCTGGAGTGTCTGAAGACAGCTACAGTGTACTTACATATAATAAATAAATACTAAAAAAAAAAAAAAAAAAAAAGAATGGTTGTGAGCCACCATGTGGAATTTGAACTCAAAACCTTAGGAAGAGCAGTCAGTGCTCTTACCCGCTGAGCCATCTTGCCAGCCCCGTTAATTTGGATTTTTAAAATATTATTTTTACTTATGTGTATGTACACCAAGTTACAGGTGTTTGTGAGCCACCTGGTAGGGGCACTGAGGACCAGACTCTCATTTTCTAACAAAACTAAACAAAACAATACTACATACTCTTGACCACAAAGGTACAAGCAGCTAAAGGTCCAGGCGTGACAGGGACCTATCTGGGTGAGAAGTCCCACTGCAAAGTGGCCATGAGCTCTGCAGAAAGAAGGGGCTTTCCACAGGGATGGGGACACAGGAAGGGAAGGGAGGGATCATCCCTAGAATTTATTATCATCCCTTTCTTCTTTAGCCTTTGCTTTACCACATTTGAACACATGTCCCAACACCCAAGCACAGATTCTAAGTCGGGTCAGTGGGAAGTCAGCCACAGCAGTCAGCGTCCCCCTCCCTCCCCACCCCCCCACCTCATGCAGGAACACGATCAGGCGCCCAGGAGGAAGACCTAACACGGGGAGGGGGGCCCTTCAGAAAGAGCTTCTGGAAGAGTTCAGGGGTCTCTGTGGATCTTGAAGCATAACGAAGTAGTCGAAGAAGGCCCCATCCCAGCTTTTCAGCATGACAGAAGGCAGCTACCGCCTCCTCCCCGGGTCCACCATCACAGAAAGCTAGTTAGCTGTCAGAATCATCCTGGAAGGAGAAGACAGAGCACCTGTGGTTTCTATGGCGACCTTCACAGAGGCTGCTCCCTCCCTCCCGCTGTTCTCCTGAGTCACGTCTCTTAGGAGGCTCACTTTGGGGAATGAGGTGAAGCACCAGGACTCAGTGAGCAGGACTATTGTGCGCCCCTTGTGTTGAGGATTTCAAACAGTGTCACTGCTCTAAAGAGTACAAGACACTCATCAGAGCCAGGGGTGTTCGAGGATGGGAAGGAAGAAGGGGGAGGCTTAGAGAACACACAACCTTGTGTCAAACTCAGAACATGCAGAGGACCACTGTGTGCTAGAGAATGGGATGCACATTCTTCTATGTTTGTGTTTTATTTTAAATCCTGTACCTTTTTGGAGCGTGGGACTCATGCATGGTGGGAAAACTCTCTTCCATTGGGCTGTATCCAGCTCTAATGTGTTATTTGTAAAGGCTAAACGGAAGCTGAAAGATCTAGGGAAGGTATTACTTACGTCCAGATCATCCATGGCAGGGGGAGGCCTCTTAGTGCTGACCTTGTTCAGAAGCTAATAGGAAGAGAAACAAGAGAGGAGGTGTGAGGGCAGAGCAGTCTGAATCGGAGATGGGAGATGGCCCCAGCCAGAGGGCGCTAGATGTGTGGTTCAACAGTTAAGACCACTTGCTGCTCTTTAAGAGGACTGGCCTTTGGGTCCCTGAGGCCACCTGGTGGCTCACAAAAGTTAACCTCAGACAGGTTATGGATGCTGGCACTTGATTGCATATACTAGAACTTAACAAGTGGAGGCAGGAAGGTTAGGAGTTCAAGGCCAGCCTCAGCTCACTACATAGGAAGTTCTTCAAGGTCAGCCTGGGCTTCACGAGACCCTATCTCAAAAGCCCCAGGGCCAGCCAAGTGTGGTGGCACACGCTTTTAATCCCAGCAGGAGGCAGAGGCAGGCAGATCTCTGTGAGTTGGAGGCCAGCCTGGTCTATAAAGCTTGTTCCAGGACAGTCAGGGCTGTTACACAGAGAAGCCCTGTCTCAAAACAAAACAAAAAGGGGGGCGGGAGCACAGGGCCTAGAGAGATGGCTCCATGGTTAAGGGCACTTCTGCTCTTGAAGCGTAACCGAGTTCAGTTCCCAGCACCTCGATCAGGCAGTTACTGCTCTCAGACTTCCTCCATCAACTTCCTGCACGTGGTACAGAAGCTCACATGGGCACCCATACACATGATATAAAACAAGTAACAAAGCACGATGAAAATTACTTAAAAAAACAAAAAACAACCAACTAATTTAAAGTGGGTGTCACAGACCAATCATTCCAGCATTCACAAGGCTGAAGCAGGAGGATAGCAAGTTCAAGATCAGCTTGAGCTACTCAGGAAGACTAAGTTTCACAAAGAGAAAAAAAAAATCAACCAATTTAAACACACTCAGAAAGCACCTTCCAGGTCGATCAAAGTCTGGGGTCTGTATGTCCTTTTACAGTCTGAATTAAGGAGTTTCTGGTCTTCTAAAACCAAATTACAGGTGCCAGGCATTGTTTATGGGGAGCCAGTGACTTGTGAGTTTTATACTGGTTAGTATTAGATTCCTATGAACTTTTCTAGCTCAGGAAAACCACCTAGAATCATAGAAGACAACAAGAATTATAGAGTGGTGGGAGAGGTTTTGTTACATTTTTACTGAATGCAGATACTACTCTGCAAACAGTAAGTGAGGCTGTGAGAAATTTTACCAATATGGGCTGGCAAGATGGATCAATAAAAATAAGTAGCTGCTGTAAGCCAGGCAGTGGTGGCGCACGCCTTTAATCCCAGCACTCGGGAGGCAGAGGCAGGCAGATTTCTGAGTTCGAGGTCAGCCTGGTCTACAGAGTGAGTTCCAGGACAGCCAGGGCTACACAGAGAAACCCTGTCTCGAAAAATGAAAAAAAAAAAAAAAAAAAAAGAATAGGCAGCTGCTGTCAAGCCTGAGGACATGAGTTCAATTCCTGGGACTTCCATGTTGGGTATAGAAAACAGACTCCCAAAACGTGTCTTCTGATCTCCACATGGGTACTGTGGCTTGTGTGCATCTGCCCCTCCCAATTAATAAACAAACAAACAAAGAAAATGTATTAAATTGTTGGGTTTGGTTGTCCTAGAACTCACATGCGCCACTATTACTCCCACCTGGCTGGTTTTTTGTTTGTTTATTTGGTTTTTTGTTTGTTTTAAGATGGCTCAAAACTAAGAGTACTTGCTTCTCCTCCAGAGGATTCAAATTTCATTTCCAATGCTCACATCAGACAATTCACAACCACCTGTAACTCCAGGGGTCCAACACACACACACACACACACACAAATAAAAATAATCCTAGGCATGGTAAAAACACACCTTTAACCCCTGCACTAGGGAGGCAGAAGTGGATCTCTGAGTTTGAGGCCAGTCTGGGCTACAGAGTGAGTTCCAGAGCTCCATAGTTAAGATTCTGTCTCGAAAGTAAACAAATAAAATAATAAATCTCTAATTTCTCTTGTTTCTGCTAAATATACAATGAGTCAAATTTACAGTATATTAGCACCAGCACGTGGCCTGCTGAGGAAGTTCCTTGATAATTCCCCAGCTTTTATGTGCAGTCAGACACAGGATGATTAAGATTAACAGCAGGTGCTGCACTTCCTACCTCTGCATAATGTTCCACCTGAGCCAGCTCCACCTCATCATCTCCTTCCCAGTCTCTCCAGTTATCGAAGTCCACAGAGAGCCACACAGGCTGTAAGAGGAAGCGCAGATCATCACAGCAGGGAGGACAGGAGCAAGTGCAGGGAAAGGTCAGTGTGGTACAGTGCCCCCAACCTGCCCTCCAATGTGCATCCACAAATGTTCACCAGAACCAACTCAGTACCAACACCAATGCCAAAAATGCAGGGTCTGAAAAAGCAGAGTTCTACCCTCCAAGGGCTGATGACTGGGATGGGCAACACAAAGCATCCTCAGATTCAACCGAGCGAGACATCTGAGTTGCAGTGAGCTGGGAAGTGAAACTGAGTCCTCTGGAAGAGTAGCCACTGCTCTTAAAAGCTGGGTCTCGAGCCGGGCGTGGTGGCGCACGCCTTTAATCCCAGCACTCGGGAGGCAGAGGCAGGCGGATTTCTGAGTTCGAGG
>NC_034603.1:68898983-68907256 GCF_900095145.1 Mus pahari
TGGATCTCCAAGTTTGAGTCCACCCTACCCTACAAATTGTGTTCTAGGACAGACAGGGCTATTACACAGAGAAACTCTATCTTGAAAAAACAAACGCCAAAGACCGAGAGAGAGAGAGAGAGAGAGAGAGAGAGAGAGAGAGAGAGAGAGAGAGAGAAAATCCAAAAACAAAACTGGGTCATCTCTCAGGTCTCATAGTTTACAATAAAAATATTAAAATTTTTTTTATTTATTTATTTATTTATTTATTTGAAGGAGCATGTCACTCTACACACAAATGGATGTTACATTTGTGGGGGTTGGTTCTCTCCTTCCAGGATGTGGGACCAGGACCTCAAACTCAGATCTGCAGCACCTTTACCTGCTGGGTCATCTCACTTGCCCCATAATCTACATGTTTTTAATGTCAGCAACAAATAAAAAAATTACAAATGTCCATAGCCAGTCAATATAATTTTTAAGAATTATTTATTTTATCTTATGTGTATGAATGTCTTGCCTGTATGTATCTGTGTGTACCATGTGCCCATGAAGTCCGAAGAAGGTATTAGCTCTCTTCGAACTCGAGTTACAGATGGTTGTGGGCCACCATTGTGGGAACTGCCCATTGAACTTAGGTTCTACAAGAGCAACCAGTGCTCTTAACAGTCATATGTCCAGAATAATTTTTTAACTGTGAAAAAAACTACTAAATAAATGTAAAAATCAAGATTCAGTCAGCAGATGGCCAACTTTCAGCTTTTTAGAGGAGTAACTGCTATCAAAGGGTCTTAAGTGTGAGAAAGACAAAGTCAAGATTATGTTTAACAGAGCCCACTGAAAGTAATGGAAAGAGCAGCTAAGAAATGAGACAGAAGAGCTGGAGAGATGGCTCAGCAGTCAAGAGCACTGACTGCTCTTCTGAAGGTCCTGAGTTCAATTCCCAGCAACCACATGGTTGTTCACACCCATCTGTAATGAGATCAGATGCCCTCTTCTGGTGTGTCTGAAGACAGCTACAGTGTACTCATATAAATAAAATAAATCTTTAAAACAAACAAAAAAAAGGAATGAGAAAGAAAATAGTCAACAGAGTCAGGCATAGCAACGCCTGTAATGTCATACACATGCTTGTAATATCAATGTGCAGGAGGCTGAGCCAGAAGGATGGCAAGTTCAAGGCTAGCCTGAGCAACAAAGAAAGAGCCTGACTCAAAAACAAAAGCAAACAGACAAAAACCTACGTCCCCCAACAAACCCTGATGGTTGCTGTCTAGACTAGGAGGAAATAAATAGATTTCAGAATAATTAGGATATCAAATACACAAGACCCAGAGGACTCCCTCAATAGTGACGGGAAAGGGGCTGGTGAGATGGCTCAGCAGGTAAGAGCNCCCGACTGCTCTTCCGAAGGTCCTGAGTTCAAATCCCAGTGACCACATGGTGGCTCACAACCATCTGTAATGAGATCTGATGCCCTCTTCTGGAGTGTCTGAAGATTGCTACAGTGTACTTACATATAATAAATAAATCTTTAAAAAAAAAAAAAAAATAGTGACGGGAAAGAAGCCAAACACAATTCCAGATATAACTCTGATGCCTGGGTGCACAGAGAGAGCACTCAGATGAAGGGAGAGCACTCCTGCACACTCACCTTTATATCCTCCTTCGTGAGCCGAGGCCAGGCCAACTTCTCCTTCCATTTTCTCACAAAGCAAGTAACGGAGCGACCAGAGCGCTTATCCTGGGAGTCCTGTCAGACAGACAGCCTCATTTTTAGAATAAACCTCCAGTCTCCTTGCTTGGCCAGCCTTTCTTGTCCAGATATGACTATCCTTACCCTGCCCTCACCTTGGAGTTCACCTTGGCATAGAACTCAATCTCGTTATACAGTTCCACGCCATCACCATTCCTGCAGCTAAAGATATGGTAAAGAGAGATAGGAAGTGACGGGACAAGTTCTTGAGACACCAGGAGGATAGGAACAGTTCTTGAGACGCCAGACCAGTCCACAGGGGAAGGCTACTACCTGAACACGACGCGGTGGTCCTCAATGAGCACACTGACGTCGGTGCTGTCCTCAACGCAAAACTCCATGAAAACATATTTGGGTCTGTCGTACCACAGAGTCCGGGCATGCTGCCTGAAGAGGTTGGAGGTGGGGCTTGGTAGGGGTGGGCAAGACTGAAGGCAATATGGAAAGGTGGAGGGAGGAGACCGTAGAGTCGTATGTGGTGCCACTGAACCAGACAGAGGGGAATGGTGGGAGTGGGCCGAGGTGGCGAGAATAAAACCAAGGAGACAAGGGAAGTAAGGAGTTAGGAAGTACTTTCAGATCTCACCACCCCCTCTCACCCACAGTCACAGAGACCTGGAGTCTGGGGCGCTGGTGGGCAGACTCAGCAGCTTCTACAAGATGTGGGGGAGGAAATCTGCAGGAAAACGGGCAGGGGAGTATGTAGGACCTGTATGATGGCGGCCTGAAACTCACCGTTCCATGGTGACTCCAGCTGCCCGGTGGCTTTTGGAGTCCCAAGCAAAAGCCTCTCTATCTTTAGATCCTAGGAGGCTCCTAGCAGCTGCCTCTCCTTATATGGTAGGAGGAGGAAGGGTTGCGAGGGAGGGAAAGGTGGCTTGACAGCAAAAGGTTTTTTGGACTCCAGAAGGACACTGGGAGGGTTTACTACATCTCAGAGTCTCCAGAAATAAACAGATCAGGAACACAATATCTACTCTCTACCCAGGGAAAGGGCCGCTCTAGCCCCCATAGGCAGGACATTACTTGTTCGGTTTCATTCACTTGTTCCTCCTACGCCAAGTGTCTAATTCACAAAATGCGTTAACCAAGTCCCGAGGGGGCGGGCCCTCCCGAGATTGGAGGAGTGCAAGACCCGCCCACCGCTCCTCCAGGCTTCCCAGCCAGAGCCCGTTGCCATGGCAGCAAGGGGGCGCCACTGACGTGCGGGCGGCGTTTCCGGGAAGATGGCGACGGTGGAAGTGTCAACGGAGCTAGGAACTGTGGTGACCGCTGTCGGGCCTAAAGCGAAGGACGAGGAAGAAGAAGAGGAGGAGGAGGAGTCGCTGCCACCATGCGAGAGTGTGCGCTGGGCTCCCGTGGGGGCAGTGGCCGAGGCCGGTCCTGGGGCGGCGACGTTCTCAGAGGCGGCGGCGGCGGCAGCCGAAGAGCCTGGAGCGGTTCCCGGCTCTCCATCGGACGCGACTGTCCGCACGCTGCGGCGGCTGGAAGCCGAGCGGCGGCAGCTGGATTCGGCCCTGCTCGCGCTGTCCTCGCACTTCGCGCAGGTGCAGTTCCGTCTGCGCCAGGTAGTGCGCGGGGCGCCGGCGGAGCAGCAGCGTCTCCTGCGCGAGCTCGAAGACTTTGCCTTCCGCGGCTGTCCTCACGTCCTAGGTTACGAGGGGCTGGCAGACCCTTGTGGCGGTGACGAAAGCGACGTGTTGCCCGGGGACCGGCCACGGGTGCGGGGTGAGGACCAGGTGAGTGTCTGCCGCTAGTTCCGGATGCGGATGAAGGTGATGCAGGCAGGGAGTTTGTGGGTGGTGATGTCTTTCAAGTCGACAGACTTAAAAAGTGGCCAGGCTCTGTTGGGTAGTGAACGACGTGGAAGGTCCTGGGCAGAGGTGGTACTGTCTCAATTGTGGTACTGTCTCTATTTTTTATTGTCACCTTCAGAAAAAAAATGTCAAGGTAATGACATTAAAAAATTGTGCTCACTCTGCCGATTAAGCAGCTGTATTGTTAAGTGCATTCTTTGGGAAAGTGATGTACTTTTTCTGTTGGGGGGGGCAAAGGGAACAGTCTTGGGGGTGGAACCCAGGAACTTGCATGTTATAGGCAAGCACTCTGTTACCAATTAAGCTATGTCCTCGGACCGAGGTAGAAAGGGTGAGGAGCGACCGAGCTGGAAGGTATAGGTACATGTATGCAAGATAGAGAGAACAGAGTCAGGGAGATGCAGAAAGACATATGGCGAGCATTGAAAAGGAGTATTGAAAAGGCAGTTGGTAATGGAAACCGTGCTGCTTCCGTCGACTTTGCCCACTCCTTGAGGTACTTGAGTGTGTTTTTGTGTCACACTCTCTATCCTGAGGTATATACCCTGAGCACTTGTTGATAGAATGAACATTTGGGAACGGGAGAAGTGATAAGTGAAAGGGAAGTGAATTGGAATCCTTTAAATTAACCCCCCAAGCTTTTTTTTTTTTTTTTTTTTTTTTGGCATATAGATAGGCAATAATCTTTATGCTGCCTTATCTCAGTGAGAGGAGAGGTTTGGTGAACAGACACCATCCCTTGGCAGTGGAAAGAAACACACCTGATTATAAGGATGTCCTGACAGTGTCTTCTCACTGCTCTGCCATTCTGGTTAATAATGGAGTTCTCTGAACGGGGCCTTGTGACTGACAAGTTCAATCTTCAGTACACCGAAGAAGCAAGGAAATTCTGTAAAACACCACACGGGAAGGTTCCTTACAAACTTTGAATGTCTGGAAGCTGGAAGTTTTGAGACAGGCCGCCTTTCCCCTTCCTGTTGTGCAGGTTGCAGCCCACATGTGGCTTTCTTCCCACTCAAAATGGTGTAGCCAAGAAAACTTATTGGTAGAAGATATTGACTTAGACTGATCCAAACTGTTTCCAGTTCATTCCTTCTCATACCCATATACCCTTGCACAAGGAGCAGTCAACCACAAGTCAACAGACTTAAAAAGTGGCCAGGCTCAGTCGGGTAGTGAACAACGTGGAAGGTCCTGGGCAGAGGTGGTACTGTCTCTATTTTTTATTGTCACTTTCAGAAAAAATTGTCAAGGTAATGACATAAAAAAATTGTCCTTACTCTGCCATTTAAGCAGCTGTATTGCTAAGCGTATTCTTTTTTTTTGTTGTTGTTGTTGTTTTGTTTGTTTTGTTTTTCGAGACAGAGTTTCTCTGTATAGCCCTGGCTGTCCTGGAACTCACTCTGTAGACCAGGCCGGCCTCGTACTCAGAAATCCACCTGCCTCTGCCTCCCAAGTGCTGGGATTAAAGGCATGTGCCACCACGCCCGGCGCTAAGCGTATTCTTTGGGCAAAGTGATGTACTTTTTTTGTTTTGGGGGGCAAAGGGAACAGTCTTGGGTGTGGAACGCAGGAACTTGCATGTTGTAGGCAAGCACTCTATCACCAATTAAGCTGTGTCCTCAGCTCTTGAAAATTATTATTATTGATTTTTTTTAAAAGACAGGCTTTCTGACCCAGAACTTGGTATAGAATCATTTTGAAGTTTGTTTGGTTTTTAGTGTGTGTGTGTGTGTGTGTGTGTGTGTGTGTAGGAGCACAGTGTTGGCGTCATAGACTACATGTGGAGGTCTGAGGACAACTTTCAGGAGTTAGTTCTGTCCTTAGAATGTGAGTTCTAGACATCAAACACAGCCATCAGGCTTGGTGTTCCTAACCTTGAATTTCTCCTTGTCTCACCTCCATCTTCTGGATACTGAGATTATAGGCAGGTGGGCCATCCCCAGTTATTCAGTGCTTGGGTTTGAACCCAGAACCTAGTACATGTGAGGCAGGCACACTACCAAGTTAGCTATCTCCCCAGTCTCTCCTAATTACCTTCAACGTTATCTATCTCAGTGTGTACTGGACATTAAACCTACTATTTCCTGCCTTGCCCCAGAACTTATTGGTCTTGCTGATAAACTTGTTTGCATAATTCTAGCAAATATGCTATAACGATGACAGGGAGTGGCAGACTTGGCAGGTGTAGTCATGGAAACAAATCAGGACTCATAGCTGGTTTCTTTCTTCACTGGCTTTACAAAGGAATGACAAAGATAGACTATGTTTTTGTTTCTTTCTCTTTTGGGTAGTTAGACAATTTCCTCCAGTTCATTATTTGGAATTTGTTGTTCTGTACCTAATTTAGTCCAAAAACATAAAAGAAATATGCAGTGAGGTCTGGAGAGATGGCTCAGTGGTTCAGAGCAGGCTACTCTGCAGAGGACCCGGGGTTGATTCCCAGTATCTACACAGCAGCTCACAACTGTCTATAATGCTCTTCAAGTGATTGGGTACCCTCATGTAGGCTCTGTGGGCACCAGACACTCCTGTAGTGCACAGACATACATGTGGGTAAATCATCCATGAACATAAAATAAAAATGTAAAGATATTTTTTTTAAAGATTTATTTATTATATGGAAGTACACTGTAGCTGTCTTCAGACACTCCAGAAGAGGGAGTCAGATCTTGTTAAGGATGGTTGTGAATCTCCATGTGGTTGCTGGGATTTGAACTCTGCACCTTTGGAAGAGCAGTCAGGTGTTCTTACCTGCTGAGCCATCTCACCAGCCCCTAAAGATATTTTTGAAGGAAAAGAAATATATATATAGAGAGGGGGGGATCCACCCATACTGGGCACAGTTCTAGGTGTATTGGATATCAAAAGTCAAGGTCTTTGAGGAGTTTGTAGATTAGTAGAGACAGGTCCTAAACAAACACTATAATGACTAAATGTATACAATACAAAGAAAGAAATGCCTTGTTCTTCCTGGAGAAAACCAGAGAAGGCCTTCAGTGGAGGCCTAGTTAGTAGCTGAGGAAAAGAATGGGGTTATGAGAAGCGGCGGCAACACTCAGGAAGAGCTGAAGAGCATCCTGAGGCGGCGTCAACAGAGCTAAAGGAAGGGGATTGCTCTTTATGAAGCTGAACGAAAACATAATTCTTTGTTTTTTTTCTCTCTTCTCTCTCCTACCTTGCTTCTTGAGGGCTTGGTAAGTACCACTTTAAGGCTAACTTTAATACTGTGTAGATCCTAGTTTAAAATGCAACCTTACATGTATGAGTAGTTTAGTGCCTCTGCTCCTTTTATGTCTTGTTTTGTTTTTTGGTTGGTTAGTTGGTTGTTTTTCTTCATCGTGGTTGTTAAGACAGAGTCTGTATATGTAGGCCAGGCTAGCCTGAAACTCACTGAGGAGTACATGTGTACATATCACATCTGGCTTGCTTTTTGTTTTGTTTTTGTACTCAAAATGATGATGGCCCAGTATGGAAGAATATGTTAGCAAGACTTGATCCCTGTTAAGGACTTAATAACATAAAGGCAGAAGCTATGTGGTAGCTGGCAGGGAGAAAGGGGTTGGTCTCAGAAATGTTCCCCACACATAACACCCACACACCACACTGTTAACATCCCATCCCTGTGACTTGGCTTCTGTATTTCTATGCCTTAGACACTTACATTTCATTGTTTCCCGTTTTACAGTAATAGCTATAACCTTTCCAAGTAGCTGATTTCTATATATGTAAGCCTTTCTCTATAACTCAGCCCTCCGCCCCCCGCTTTGCCTTTTGAGACAGAGTCTCTTGTAGCTCCCCCTTAAACCAGCTATCTAGCTCATACTGGACATGAACCTCTGATCTCCACAAGGCACCACCCCTGGCTCATTCCCCCAGACAGCTGTGCAAAAAATGGTTTGAGTAGTGAGGAGTTCTGCTGCGTCGACTGACCATGCAAGATAACGCCTTTAACTCCTGGAGGCCATCTTTCCAAGTTTTCTCTCTCCTGACTAGACCTTTGAAAACAACAAGCCTATTAGCAAAGGCTTCATCGTGTTTGTATCATGTTCCAAATGAAAGCACAGATGCAGTCAGTTGCACTGGGGGAAGCGCTTTACTGCTAAACCTGCCTTGTCGTCTCATTGAAGCCTTATGTATTTCCCTGGTCATTATTAGCCTGAGAGGCTTAAAGTGCCTTTGGTTTCTCTTTTCTGTAAAACAGACCCAAGTATATTTCTCATTACAGAGTGAACAGGAAAAACGGGAGCGCCTGGAAACCCAGAGGGAGAAGCAGAAAGAATTGATTCTGCAGCTCAAGACCCAGCTTGATGACCTGGAAACATTTGCTTATCAGGAGGGTAGTTATGACTCCTTGCCGCAGTCCGTGGTCTTGGAAAGGCAGCGGGTGAGCAGACCTCAGAGGCAACTCTGGCATTTCTCATGCTTACTATGTCCCTGCTGGTGGTGTTCCTGCATAGCCTCTGCCCAGTGCACTTCTTACATGGCCTTACCAAGAACCCAGGGTACAAAGCAAAGGGAAAATTGACTACTTCCTGGAACCAGTCTCTCTTTCTCGCTCCCTTACTTCTAAAGTTCCTGTATCATTTGTTTACATCAGTAAAAAAAAAAAAAAAAAAATGAGAAATGAAGACATAGTGAGTGCCAGGTAGTGATGGTGCACGCCTTTAATCCCAGTTCTTGAGAGGCAGAGACAGGCAGATCTTTGAGTTCAAGGCCAG
>NC_034603.1:68908476-68910282 GCF_900095145.1 Mus pahari
ACAGAGAAACCCTGTCTCGAAAAACCAAAAAAAAAAAAAAAAAAAAAAAAGAGAATCTGTGTGTGTCCCCATCTTTCTTCTTAAATTATTGTGTGAGTGTGAGTGTGAGTGTGTGTGTGCACATGCGCATAGCACCCGTTCTCTCCTTCGACCTTTATGTGGGCTCTGAGGTCTAACTCGGGTCACGGGGTTTATATTAACAGGCTTATATCTCTCAGGCCTTAAGCAGCTGTCTTCATCAGCAGCTGCATCCGTTTCTCCTGAAGTGGCAAGTCTGTGCAGGTTTTATTTCCCTTTGAAATAAAGGGAAATAAACCTTCTAAGATTCTCCTCCTCTGCCTGAGAACTGCAAAGGGTACACTCATTGCTGTGATCTTGATAGGTGATCATCGATGAGTTAATAAAGAAACTGGACATGAATCTGAATGAGGACATCAGTTCCCTGTCCACTGAGGAGCTTCGTCAACGTGTGGACGCAGCAGTGGCTCAGATTGTCAACCCAGCTCGGGTGAAAGAGCAGCTGGTCGAGCAGCTGAAAACCCAGATCCGGGACCTCGAGATGTTCATCAGCTTCATCCAAGGTCAGAGAGCATCTCTGGGAGGAGGAGGCAAAGACAGACAGACAGTGTGGCAGTTCTGTGCGGACTGAGAACGTCTATCTCAGGGGCCAGTTCCTACTGTATCTAAGAGACTTGAAGTGGGTATGGTGGTACATGCCTTTAATCCTTGAATTCAGAGAGGCAGCGACTGGCAGAACTCAGTGTGAGTTCCAGGCTGGCCTTCAGAGTGAGACCTCTCATGTATGCCACAGTAGGACGGAAAGAACATGATCTGAAAGTGCTTCAGGCCCACTGCTGGCCTCCTGGCCTTGAGCAGATTTCTCCCCGATTAGTCTTACTGGGGATGATTCATTCCTCATTTACTTAGCAAATATTATCAAGCCAACTGTGCTGTGCCAGACACCTCTCACACAGTAAAGTGTAATAATTTATAAAATTCTGATCATGTAGTAGACACCATTAACTATTCTTTCCTTTAAAAATCTACTATGAGGGGGATAAATACATGTCTTGCTTTTGTAACTTCTGATGATAGATGAAGTGGGAAGCCCCCTGCAGACAGGTGGACACTGTGAGTGCCAAGCCAGCGGGAAGGCGGGAATCAGCTCCACCAGGGTGGGCGGCAGCACACTGCCCACAGGACCCGGCAAAGGTAAGTACAGTTCCTGGAACGCACGGGCTACAAAAGCAGAAAGTGCAAGGTGGAGGCAGGAGGATCAGAAGTTCAAGGCCAATCCGGACTACATATTGAGAGCCTGTTTGGCAAAAGGAAGGGACAGTAAGATTGCCTCAGCCGGTGTTGGCACTTGCTGCCAAGCCTGAGGACGTGAGTTGGTTCCCAGGAACTTACATGGTGGAAGGAGAGAACAGACTCCCTTGGGTTGTCCTCTGACCTTATGACCTTAGGAATATTTGCACACATGGGTGTACATACACATGCATGCTCACACTTGTGTTCTCTCTCTCTCTCTCTCTCTCACATACACACACACACAGATTGAGATTAAAAGTAATGATTGCTTGGATCTTGGGAAGAAATGGGAGAGAGGAAATGATATGGTTCAGAATGTTATGTTTTGGGGGATGATAAAGACATTCTAATGTGAATCATGGTAATGGATGGACATCTCTTTCTTTCTTTTTTTTTTTTTTTTTTTTAAGATTTATTTATTTTGCTGGGCGTGGTGGCGCACGCCTTTAATCCCAGCACTTGGGAGGCAGAGGCAGGCGAATTTCTGAGTTCGAG
>NC_034603.1:68910504-68923138 GCF_900095145.1 Mus pahari
TATATGAGTACACTGTAGCTATACAGATGATTGTAAGCCTTCATCTGGTTGTTGGGAATTTGATTTAGGACCTCTGCTCGCTCTGGCCAACCCCGCTTGCTCAGGCCCAAAAATTTATTTACTATTATAAATAAGTACACTGTAGCTGTCTTCAGACACACCAGAAGAGGGCATCAGATCTCATTACAAGTGGTTGTGAGCCACCATGTTGATGCTGGGAATTGAACTCAGGACTTCTGGAAGAGCAGTCAGTGTTCTTACCCTCTGAGCCATCTCTCCAGCCCCGGATTGGCAGCTCCTAAGTATAATTTTGAAATGGCCAGATCTAGGAGATGTGGCTAGTGCACGCCTAGTGTAGATGGGGTTCTAGAGACCTGGGTTTAATCCTGAGCTGGGAAGAAAAAAGCAGCAGCTGAGCTTGTTGGCACACAACTGTAATCCTACCACTTCAGAAATTGGGGCAGGAAGAGGCAGAAGATAGTGAGGTGAATCTGGACATGGCACGCCTGCCTGAAATCCCAGCAATAGAGAAGCTGAGGGGTAAGGACTGCCATGTAGCAAGATCCTGTTTGAAAAAAAGAAAAACAGCTGAGTTGTATATTAGAAATGGAAGAGCTACACAGTAGCTCAGTTAGAGCTAGTATTACCAGCTGAAGATAAGCCAGTCCAGTTACATCCTTCCCTTCATATGACACCTGTACGGTGGCTCAGAGGCAAGGCTTGCTTACAGCTTGTGATGTGTTGAATGTCCTGTGTCACTTTGACCTCTTTCTAATGAGTCACTGTTTCTTAAGCAGCAAAGGCAGAAGACGCCAAGAGAGCCCGGGAGACAGGGCTGCACCTGATGCGGCGAGCGCTGGCTGTGCTTCAGATCTTCACTGTTAGCCAGCTGGGCTGTGCCACAGGCCAGATCCCTCAAACCCTGTGGCAGAGGGGCCAGGCAGATAGAGACTACTCCCCCTTACTGAAAAGACTGGAAGTATCGGTCGACAGAGTCAAGCAGCTAGCCCTGAGACATCAGCCACATGACCGTGTCATCACTTCGGCCAACCTCCAGGACCTCTCTCTGGGAGGCAAGGATGAGCTGACCATGGCTGTGCGGAAGGAGCTGACAGTGGCTGTGAGAGACTTACTGGCCCATGGACTATATGCCTCCTCCTCTGGGATGAGCCTTGTCATGGCCCCCATTGCTTGCTTGTTACCAGTTTTCTCCTCAGCCCCTGAGACCATGCACCCATGGGAGCTCTTTGTAAAGTACTATCATGCCAAGAATGGCCGTGCATATGTGGAATCCCCGGCCCGGAAGCTCTCACAGTCCTTCGCTCTGCCTATAATGGGTGACACTGCTGTGACCCCCAAACAGAGCCTACTGACAGCCATCCACCTGGTGCTGACAGAGCATGACCCTTTCAAGCGCAGCGCTGACTCAGAACTGAAGGCGTTGGTATGCATGGCACTGAATGAGCAGCGCCTGGTGTCCTGGGTGAACCTCATCTGCAAGTCAGGGTCCCTCATTGAGCCCCATTACCAGCCCTGGAGCTACATGGCCCACACAGGCTTTGAGAGTGCCCTCAACCTGCTCAGCCGCCTCAGCAGCCTCAAGTTCAGCCTTCCTGTGGACCTGGCCGTGCGCCAGCTCAAGAACATCAAAGATGCCTTTTGATGAGAATGCCTAACCTTAGCCCCCCCCCACACCTTGCTCTAAAGATGTAGATGTCCTAGAATTGTAGATTAAAAGCCAGGGAGTTGGAGAAAGGGTTAGAGATAGGTTTTCTCAACCCTTTTCAGGTGGTCGGCTAATGGAGGCATAGCCTGTTCTTAGCATCTTAGAAAGATGTGCCAGAGCCTCATCAAAAATAGTGTTGGGGCTGAGAGATGGTTCGCCAGGTAAAGATGCTTGCCATCACACCGGGCAAGCTGAGCGGTACAAGCAGAGAACAGAGCTCTCTCTACCTGTCCTTTTACCTCCACACATGAACCGTGGCACAAATAAGTGTAATAGTAAAATCTAGAACAGAAACAGTATCAGGACTAGAGGTGTAGCTCAGTGGTATGGTGCATGCAAAATGTACACAGCCAGTGCTGGGGATGTTAAAAGCAAACAGAAGGAGCTGACCCTAGCCCACCACAGTGTGCCCTTCCCACTGTTGGAGCCTGTGATAACAAAATCAGTTACCACACAGCTAATACCCAACTCACCGTGCCATGTCTGAATTTTAGAAAATGCGGGTTGTGCCTACCCTTCTCTTCAAGGCAGCATCTTGCTGTATGAGGGAGTTCTGGAGGACACTGACTGACCTTGAGGCTCCTGCTAGACAAGCTGGGAACAGTCTTCCTTTACCTGAAGCAGCTTTGAGAGCCCTAGGGCCAGAACTGTAAGTGCAGTTATGAGTTCTGATTCCCGTTTATTCTGAAGGGGTTTTAAGATGAGAATGGAAGTCTCCCTGCTGAGGTAATCCTTACACTCAGTCAGCACTCCTCTAGTTAAGAATGACAGCTGATGTCCTGTGCTGTTTCTCGAAAGTCACTTTCTTCTGTGGTTCTCACAGGACTGACTCAGTCTTCAGAAGGGAAAGCACTCAGAAGAGTTCCTGTCAGACACTGGGCGTGGTGGCACACGCCTTTAATCCCAGCACTTGGGAGGCAGAGGCAGGCGGATTTCTAAATTCAAGGCCAGTCTAGGACAGCCAGGGCTATACAGAGAAACCCTGTCTCGAAAAACCAAAAAAAAAAAAAAAATCCCTGTCAGGAGCACGCTGCACTGGGGTGGGTGCCACAGCCCCTGGGGTGACTCATTGGCACCACTTGTTCTGGAGACAGGAGGTTTGGTCTTGCAGCATAGCATGCACAGTAGCAGGGCCTGCGTGACTGTGAAGGTGACTCCCTCATCGTTCAGCTTGCAGCGGGCACTTGCTCCAGGACTCACTGAAGATGAAGATGGGAGAACCAACCTGCCACCTGTGCTTTGTTCCATGAAGTACACTTTACCTTGTCTCTGCAGTGTGTCACTTAAGATGCATCATTGACTTCGTGTTTCCCAAGAAGCACGGCAGTGTTTGGGCTTTGAGTGCAGCTCAGTGGTAGAGTGCTTGCCTGATAATCCTTAGCACCAACCCCAGGGGGAAAGATAATTGTAAAATATCATGAATAATGATATATCTGTGATTGCTAATAAAGTTTCAGTATTTTGTGTAGCCTCTCTGCAAAGCCCATAGCTCCTCTGCACTCTCTAAGTCTCTCTAGTCTATCAGCCCATGTAATCTAGGTCAGCATTTATTACTGTCTACTTCCTCTCTGCCCTGGATTGGTCAGGATCTGGTGGCAGTCTAGGTTTTGTATGCATGTTGTTTTTGTCTGGTCACATTCCCTAAAAAGGCCTTGGTCATTTTCACTCACCTTGCCCAGGCTATAGCATCAGCACTGCAGTGAATGGCATACACACTGCGTCTGAAAATCGGTACTGTTAAGTCCTCTTGTGAGGCTGTCAGTGTTTGGGGTGGATGAGAACTGGAATGGCCATATAGCATGGCTTTTAACTTAAATTTGCATGTGTATGGTGGGGGCAGAGAGCATGAGTTCTATGGCTCTTATCTGGAATTAGTTCTTCCATCAATTTGTGGGTTCCAGGAACTGACCTCAAATTACTTTGGGATATGGAAGCAGCCTGCTAACATGAGTGGGAAAGCTCTCTGTACACAATAGTCCCTGGAACTGACATCATTAAGAGTGATTGCCATGGAGCTGGAGAGATGGCTCAGCGGGTAAGAGCACTGACTGCTCTTCTGAAGGTCTAAGTTCAAATCCCAGCAACCACATGGTGGCTCACAACCATCTGTAATGAGATCTGATGCCCTCTTCTGGTGTGTCTGAAGATAGCTACAGTGTAGTTACATAAATAAACATTTGGGCCTGAGCGAGCAGGGCCAGAATAGGAAAGGAAAAAAAAAAAAAGAGTGACTGCAGCTAGGTGGTGACATCCTTAATCCCAGCATTTGGGAGGCAGAGGCAGGCCTCTGAGTTCAAGGTTAGCCTGGTCTACAGAGTGAGTTCTAGGACAGCCAAGGCTACACAGAGAAACCCTGTCTCTAACAAAACAGTAAGAAAGCATGTTCTAAGTCCTCTGGAAGAGAAGTGGCTGTTCTTAACTGTAGCACTCCAGCCTTTTGGGTTTCGGGTTTTTTTGTTTTGTTTTTGATGTTTTGAGACAGAGTCTCTGTTTTCCTAGAGCTCCATACATAGACCAGGTGGCCTGGAATTCAGGGATCCTCCTGCCCCTGTGTGTAGCAGGCTTGTGCCAACAGGAGACCTTGTTTTGTTTTTGAGGCAGTCTTCAATAGCCTGTGCTGGTCTTGAACTCATATAGCCAAGGATGACCTTGAACTTCTCTGATCCTCCTTTCACTGTCTCCTGTTGGAATTATAGTCATAGGCTACCACTCTGGACACAGGTTCTTTTGTTGAGCTACGTACGTAATAGTGTGTCAAAGACATCTTTACCATTGATTTTGGCTCTCTGTAGTGCTTCACACTTGGTGTTGTCCAATGCAGTAGGCCTGGGGCAACACTTGTCAGGAGGCAGCCTTCAGGAGATGTCAGTATGAACCTGCAGGCTCACGCTGAGCACCATGGAAACCATGATGGATAGGGAAATTGATGTGCAGACAGACATCAAGCCAGGTGGAAGAGGCCAAATAGTCGTAGTCGGCTGCTCCCTGATAAAAGAGTCCATTCAAGGGGCTAGAGAGATGGCTCAGCGGTTAAGAGCACCGACTGCTCTCCCAGAGGTCCTGAGTTCAATTCCCAGCAACCACATGGTAGCTCACAAGCATCTGTAATGGGATCTGATGCCCTCTTCTGGTGTGTCTGAAGAGAACAATGGTGCACTCATATACATAAAATACTGGTGAGAGGGGGCTGGGGAGACATCACAGTGCTTAAGAGCATTGGCCACTCTTCTAGAGATTCCTGGGATCAATTCCCAGCACCCACATAGTGGCTACCAAGCATCTAGAACTGCAGTATCAGGGAATCTGATGCTCTTTTGTCTGGCTTGCATGCAGGCATGAGTGAGATACACAGGCATACATTTAGGTAAAACACCACATACGTTAAAAAACGTTTAAAAATGTTTTTAAAAACTGGTAGGGGGCTGGTGAGATGGCTCAGTGGGTAAGAGCACCCAACTGCTCTTCCAAAGGTCCGGAGTTCAAATCCCAGCAACCACATGGTGGCTCACAACAATCTGTAACAAGATCTGACGCCCTCTTCTGTAGTGTCTGAAGACAGCTACAGTGTACTTACATATAATAAATAGATAAATCTTTTTTAAAAATGTATCAATATGTTTGTTGAAAAAAAAACTGGTAGGTAGGAGAGAGCAGGTAAAATGTATTCTAGAATTGGTAGGTGAGGGAGCCTGGTCTATTCATCACTCTGGGAAATGCTTCCTCCTGCTTCAGCAGAAAATATTTTAATTGCAGCCAGGTATGGTGACCCAAGACTGGAGTCACAGATGGAAGAGGCTGAGGCAAGAGGATTGCTATGTGTTCAAGTGCAGCTTGGAGTACACAGTTTAAAAATATATATAAAACCATTTTTAGCCGAGCAGTGGTGGCACACACCTTTAATCCCAGCACTTGGGAGGCAGAGGCAGGTGGATTTCTAAGTTCAAGGCCAGCCTGGTCTACAGAGTGAGCTCCAGGACAGCCAGAGCGAGACAGGGAAACCCTGTCTCAACCCCCACCCTAAATTTATTGGATATAGAAATGTAAGTATAAGCCAGATGTAGTTCCAGGACTAACAAGGCTGAGGCAGGAGGATCACTGAAAGCTGGATTCCAGCCTAGGCTATTCTGTGACTTCCAAGCCAGTTTTAGCTACAGAAATTAGTTAGTGCCAGCAAAGTGGCTTAGAAGTGGAGAGCACTTACTGCTCTTCCAGAAAAGCACAATTCTCGTCCTAGTAGCCACATCAAATGGTTCACCACAGCCTGTAACTCCAGCTCCAGGAGATCCAATGTCTGTGGCCTATGTGGGCACCAAATTCTCACACATACCCACATATCAACATACACATAACCTAAAATAAATCGTTTAAAATGAATTGAAAAATATTGAAGTAATAATAAATAGGGGCTGGAGAGATGGTACTTAGAGCAGTTTCTGCTCTTGCAGAAGATCTGCAGAGAACCCAGGTTCAATTCCCAGCACCCACATAGTGACTCACAATCATCTGTAAAACCATTTCCAGGGCATCCAACACTTTCCTCTGTCCTCCTTGGTTAATAGGCACTCATCTTGGTGCATATACATACATGCAGGCAAAAAAGCAAAATACTCATACAAAAAAAATAATCTTGATATATATATGTGTGTATCTACATATTTTAAAATATATAGTTATATATGTCTATATACATAAATATGAAAAATATATAATATTATATATATATATATATATATATATGTATATATATATATATATATATATATTTTTTTTTTGGTTTTTCGAGACAGGGTTTCCTCTGTATAGCCCTGGCTGTCCTGGAACTCACTCTGTGGACCAGACTGGTCTCGAACTCAGAAATCCGCCTGCCTCTGCCTCTCCCAAGTGCTGGGATTAAAGGCATGTGCCACCACTGCCCTGCGTCATTTTGTTTCTTATGAATAATAATTTTAAATTATTTAATTTAAAGTAAATTTTAATTTATTTACCTATGCAAGGCAGGGTCTATGTAATCTACTTTGAACTGGAACTGGAACTCCTGTCTCAGCCCCTCAAATGATGGGATTACAGGCTTGTGCCGCATCCCCCGCCCACCCCTGACCCCCGCAAAGCCCAGGCTCTAGCTTCCTAAGCAAAACTGTGAATTTCCGACTCTGTCCCCCTCCTGGTGGCAGAGCAGGGGACTACAGCAACAAAGGCGATAGAACCGAGCTCAGACGCAAGTGTCCTCCTCGCTCCTCCCTCCACACGCCGGAACCTGAACGCTCCGTTCCTGTCTGCTGCTCGTGCTGCTAATAAAGCTTGGTTCAAACCAACGCGTTGCCCGACCCGCCCTGACGAGCTCCTTCCGCCAGCAACTTTGACCACCAACCGCGCGGCGTGGCTGGGCCTGGGAGGCGGGACAGGAAGTGAAGCCGCCTCTCCGTAAGGTGAAAGGTTAGCGGAAGTGCCCTCCTTTCCTTTCTGCTGGGTGCCGACTGCCTGCCGTCTGTGAGTAGAGGCCTGGCGAGGGTCTTGCAATCCGCCGCCATCGCGGTCCCGGGGTCGGGTGGCTGGGCTCCTTCGGACTCTGAGCCTCCGGTGGCTTCACGGCGAGTCGCATCCCTCGAGCAGAGCCTCCGGGCCTCGTGGCCGAGTCGGCAGCGGGTGATCTAGAGTCGCGGGCCTACGACCGGGGCTTGCAGGTAGACGTCGGCTCCGGGGCCTTCCGCTTGGCACCCTTGCGAGCCGCTCCTTGTCTTTGTTCTCTGCAGAGATGGGCAAGTTCATGAAACCCGGGAAAGTGGTGCTGGTCCTGGCCGGACGCTACTCCGGACGCAAAGCCGTCATCGTGAAGGTACCAAGCCTCCGGGGCTCTAGGGCCTGCCAGCATGTGCGGATTTCGGCTGCCGCATAAGATGAGCGGGATCGGAATTTAAGATCTGGCCTGACAATAGGCACTGGCGAGTGCATAGTGGGTAGTAATGGTGGCCGCTGTGTATTGAGCATGTTACAGCTGTGGTGTGTAGTTCTTGCAGTAACTTAATTTCCGGCACAAAGGTTTAGGGGTGGTGTTACTTAAGTTCAACGTAATGGTGCTGCAGGCAGCTGAGAGGATGTGGGATGGGAGACACTACTTGTGCTTTGGTAGCATCCCCTGGGTGTGTTTAAGTTCTGCTTCTTGCCCAGTTCTATACCCCTTGTGGTCCTAGTCACAAGCCCACTGGCCTCCCCAGCTTCCTGCGCCCGTCATTTAGCTAAAACGGGCTACACTGCTCGCTTTGCAGTCTGGGCTCCAGCCTTAACTAGCTTCGTGGGGCAAGGTATTAAGTCACTGTGAGTGTTATCCTTTGATGAAATTCTAAATCTCCTTATGACAGGAGTCAACACTGGCTAAGTTAGTCACTGTCCTGTTGACTCTTAGCATTAAATGACTGTCTGCTATGCTACAGTGGTCTAGAGATGTGGAGGGTGTATTTAATAAGCACAGTTTTTAAGATGGGGCCTAAGCAGTGACTTTTCTTTTTCCCTTTTCTCATCTAGAACATTGACGATGGCACCTCAGACCGCCCTTACAGCCATGCCCTGGTGGCTGGAATTGACCGTTATCCCCGAAAAGTGACAGCTGCCATGGGCAAGAAGAAAATCGCCAAGCGATCCAAGATGAAGTCCTTTGTGAAAGTTTATAACTACAACCACCTCATGCCCACAAGGTGAGCCTTCCAGTAATGGAATTGGAAGATCATATCCTGAGGACGATTGTGATTGCTGTAGTACAAGAAAGGGGCATCATATTCCCTTACCCTTTCCTCTCTCCTGCCCCTGGATCATCTTCCCTCCATCTTGAGAGTACTAAGCTTGTATAACTATAACCCAGCAGATATAAGACCCTGGGTTTGACCACAATGCTGTTGGGGGAGGGGAGTAGACTTGATACAGTCTGTAGTTCATCTTTCTGCATCTGTTTTTGTTTGTCTTTTAGTACAAGGCTATCCTCACATTTGGAATCCTGCGTTCTGGGTTTCAGGTGTGAGCATCCTCTCTCGGGTCCCTTTTGTTTTCTGTCCTCCAGCTTGACCTTACTAAGTGTAGGTTGCTGGATTTGTCTTTAAGGGGTACGCAGGACAGGGTCTGGTCTGCCTTCTCTCACCTTTGTACGAGATGATTTTCTTTTGGGCTTTGAGCAGCGGAGGGCCTGCTGTTGGTGACTGGAGTTCAATCCCCAGAACCCGTATAAGGGTGAAAGGAGAGGGCTCTGTGCAGCTTTGTTTTGAACCAGGATAGACAGCTTAGTCCTTAGGATTTATTGCTATTTTTGTGGAGCTACTGAGTTTAATTTCCACAACCTGATGTTTAAAGGCTCCAAGCTGCCTATACCCCATCTCCAGGAAATCGGACCGGACATCCTTTTCTGGTCTCCAGAGAGAACCTGTACTCAGGTGCACAGAAACACATAGTTAAGGTTTTTTTTTTCCCCTCACATAAATTCTAGGGTAGCCAAGGCTAGCTTGAACTAGCTAACCCATCTGCCTATGTCGAGTGCTGGGATTAAAGGGATTCAGCACCACTACCCAGTTTTGTTTTTCTTCGGTTTTGGTGTTTGTTTTGGTAGTGGTGTTTTATGTATGTAGATGTTTTGCCTGTGTAGGGCCACAACATAAGTGCTGAGAAATCCTAGGTGCTGACAGTTGACCGCTGTACTATCTAGGCACACCCCCACCCCACCTCCAATCTCTGTGGTAAAGCAGTTAGGATCCCAGCATTTAACAGGCTGCAGCGGGTGGGTCTTCCAGCCAGAGCTATATAGAGAAAGGTCTTTATTACCAAGGGCACTAAAGAATGTGAAAATTGAGGGGTGCTGAGCTACATTTGTTGCCGGGACTGTCTGACTCTTAGTCTTATGTTAGTTCACTCAGCTCAGGCTAATCTGAGGTCTCAGCTCAGCCCCTGGGGTGCTGGTGTTACAGGTGTGTGCCATACCTGGCTAAGGAAAACCCAGCTGGAGAGACAGCCAGCTGTTGCATGGAGGGTGTCATCTGATGTGATAAAGCTCACCTCTTAGGAGGAGTTTCAGGAATTTGAGGACAAAATGAGAATTTCCAGGGAATTGCATGAAGATGTAGCATAGCTTCAGTGGACATTCCTGGCTATGCTGCCGAGGGTTGTATCCTGACCACACTAGGTGATTAAGGAATTATCTTCGTGGTGTCCCTAGCTGATCTTGCCTCTGCACTGTTAAACCAGGTACTCTGTGGATATCCCCTTGGACAAGACTGTTGTCAACAAGGATGTGTTCAGGGACCCAGCTTTGAAACGCAAGGCCAGGCGGGAGGCCAAGGTCAAGTTTGAGGAGCGGTAAGTGGGTCCTGTGTTTGTTGAATAGTTTCTGCTTCCTGTCAAAGAATTTGTTTTCCTGTTTACTTTTTTCCTGTGTGTCATTTGTTTATTTTTTCCTTTCTAGATACAAGACAGGGAAGAACAAATGGTTTTTCCAGAAGCTTCGCTTTTAGGTATATTCTTGTTTTCGTCATTAAAATTTAAAAAAAAAATACAAGTGTCTGCCTATTGTATTTGTGTGGGAAGAGACTGGGGTAATAAAACAGGTGTGCTATTGTGAGTCTCGAACCTGGGCTTGGTAACCATCTGATGGCTTGACAGCCTTCTAGAGGCAAGTGAACATTTGCTTATGAGCTGTTCCTGACATTCTTAATGTCTCCCAAGCATCCTCAGAAGCAGGTGCAGCACTGCCTCCCACTAGGAACCTCATTCTGGGCTTGACTTGACTACACAACACAGGGTCCTTGACTACAGGAGAAGGAGGTTGGACTTACAGCCGCACTACTGGGCAGTGGTGGTGCTTTCCTTTAATTCCAGCACTCTAGAGGCAGGGGCTAGCAGATCTTTGTGAGTTTGCAGCCAGCCTGGTCTACTGGAGTTGGTAGACAGAGCCAATCTATATTACCCAGAGAGCCAGGGTCACAGTGAGACCTTGTTTTGAAGCCACTCCCACCCCTGACCACATGCACACACTCAGAAAATACAGGTATGTGGACAGTACTCAGGCAGGCAGGTGGATCTCAGGCTGAGGCCAGCCAGTGTTACATTGTGGCACCATCTCTGAAGCATAAGGGAACAACTTCCAAGTGCTGGCTAGTGCAGGGTTAAGCAGCTTTGTCCAGGGTTCTTTCTGCACTGCTGAAAGTGCTGACTCAGAGAAAGTCCCATTAAGAGACTACACAGAAACCCTATCTCAAAAACCTGAGGGTGGAAGCACCGATGGTTTAGCAGGGTGGTTCTTGGGATTGTTTCCCAGCACCGATGTCACATAAACAAGCCCATGCTCTGTTCTGGTTTTATAAGTAAGGGAGGGCAGAGTTAAAATAGTTGGGGGGGAGGGGCACTGGAGAGATGGCTCAACAGTTAAGAGCACTGACTGCTCTTCCAGAGTTCAATTCCTAACAACCACATAGTGGCTCACAACCATCTATAATGGGGTCTGATGTTACTACTCTGGTGTGTTTCTGAAGACAGCTACTGTGCACATATAAGTCCTTTAAAAAAAAAAAAAAAAGTTGAGCTGGTGAGATGGCTCAGTGGTTAAAAGCACTGACTGTGCCAGGCAGTGGTTGCACATGCCTTTAATCCCAGCACTTAGTGGGCAGAGGCAGGTGGATTTCGTGAGTTCGAGGCCAGTCTAGTCTACAGAGTTCCAGGACAGCTAGGGCTACATACAGAAACCCTGTCTCAAAAACAAAACAGAAAAAAGCACTGACTGTTCTTCCAAAGGTCTTGAGTTCAATTTCCAGCAACTGTATAGTGGCTCACAACCATCTGCAATGTGATCTGATGCCCTTTTCTGGTGTGTCTGTAGACAACTACAGTGTACTTATTATATACATAAAATAAATCTTTAAAAAAAAAATTACCAACGGCCATGTGGATAATGGGAGTTGAACCTGGGTCCTCTGAAATAACAGTGCTCAACAGCTGAGCCCTTTATATTTTGGGTTTTGGAGGTAGGGTTTCTCTGTGTACCTGTGGCTGCTCTGAAAAAAATCACTGTAGACTAGGCTTGACTGGAACTGGTCACAGAGATCCACCTGCCTCTTTGAATGCTAGCATCGAAGACGTGCCACCACCACTTGACTCACAATTCTTTAATCACAGCTTTTTGGAGTCAAAGGAAGACAGATCTCAAGGTCTCAAGAGTTTGAAGCCAGCTAGAGCTGCGTTACTGAGAGTCTGTCTGTCTTAAAGTCTTAAGAATCCTACCAATTGGTTTATGCTAGAATTGGCCGCCTGGGAAAGTCTTCCCTTTGCAGTCCCAGGAGCACATGCCTGACTGACTGGGTAGTTAGATTTGATGACTTGGAAGGCTCCGCCCAAGGGTGGGGCTGTACGCTCCCAGGCAGAATTTACAGAAATGAAAGTGGAAGTGAGGCCCGCAAGCAAGCAACAACAGTGGGAGTGTGTTTCAGTCACTGCTGGAGGCCGAGGAGACCAGAGCCACCTCTGAGGGGTCAAAGAGTTTAGTCCTTCAGAATTTTCCACTGCCAACCCTGCTCTGAAGCCCCAGCTTCTGTCAGTCAGACGTGAGAGCCATGTCTGTGACCCTGCAAGCTGTAAGTAAGGGAGCAGGGGAGCATTTGCCGCATACAGGGAGGGGTGGGAACACAGTGTTCTAGGCTTAGACCTGCTCAGCTCAGGTAGAGAGCTTAGGGTACCTTGGCCTGTGGAGCTTGTCATTTACCTATTGCCTCAAAACCAGGACTCTGACACCTCAAGTCAGGACCTTGATCATTCTTTTCGGTTTTTCGAGACAGGGTTTCTCTGTGTAGCCCTGGCCGTCCTGGAACTCACTCTGTAGACCAGGCTGGCCTCGAACTCAGAAATCCACCTGCCTCTGCCTCCCAAGTGCTGGGATTAAAGGCG
>NC_034603.1:68923973-68936039 GCF_900095145.1 Mus pahari
AGGGCTATATGGAGAAACCCTGTCTCAAAAAACCAAAAAAAAAAAATTAAAAAAAAAAAAGTGTGAGGAGAAATTCAGTACTTAAAAACTGAGATAACAAAACAACAAAAAAATAGCACAGTGGGCTGGCAAGATGGCTCAGAGGGTAAGAGCACTGACTGCTCTTCTGAAGGTCCTGGGTTCAAACCCCAGCAACCACATGTTGGCTCACAACCACCCATAATGAGATCTGATGCCCTTTTCTGGTACATCAGAAGTCAGCTACAGTGTACTTATGTATAATAATAAATGAAGCTTTGGGCTGGAGTGATCAGGGGCTGAGCGTGCGGAGTTAACTGGAGCAAGCAGAGGTCCTAAAATTCAATCCCCAACAACCACATGAAGGCTCACAACCATCTGTACAGCTGCAGTGTGCTCACACACATATCCAAGCACACCCCTGGGGTTTGTTGGTGAGCCACCCAGCCCTACTGGACAGCTCCAGGTTAGTTCTTGAAAGGTAAAGTAACACCCTGGAGAGATGGCTCAGCAGTTCAGAGTATGTGCTGCTCTTGCAGAGAACCCGGCTTCAGTTCCCACCACCAGCCTGTTGGCTAAGGACCATCCACAACACTAGTTCTAGTTCCTGGGGACCTGGTGCCCTCTTCTGGCCTCATGTGGTACACTGACATACATGCCAGCAATGTATTTACCCATAAATGTAAACAATTTAAAAATATACTTTTTTTTTTTTTTTAATCCTGGCAACTCCGCTAGAGAGATGGCTCAGTGGTTAACAGCACTGATTGTTCTTCCAGAAGAACAGAGTTCCATTCCTAGCACTCACCTGGATAGAGTCCAACAGCCTTCTGTAACTCCATTCTTAGAGGATCTGGTACCCTCTTCTGGCCCCCTCTGGTACTGTATGCACATGGTACTCAGACATACGGGCAAAACACACATATGCATTAAAAAAAAAAAAATCTCAAAAAAAAAACCCCAAAAAAGATTCTGGTCACTGACATAGGTCCTCTGCAAGAACAGCAGGGTTTGTAACAGTGGAGCCATCTCTGCAGTCCCTTGTCTTTTTTAAAAATTTGCTTTAGAGCTGGGCAGTGGTGGTGCACACCTTTAACCCCAGCACTTGGGAGGCAGAGGCAGGTAGATCTCTGAGTTCTAGGCCAACCTGGTCTACAGAGTGAGTTCCAGGACAGCCAGGGCTGCACAGAGAAACCCTGTCTCAACCAAAAAAAAACAAAAACAAAAACCAATAACAATAAATTTGTTTTAGATTAACTTATCTTTTCTGAAAGATTTATTTTTGTTTATTTGTTTGGTTTTTGTTGTTGTTGGTTTTTTTTTGTTTTGTTTTGTTTTTTTTGGGTCAGGCATGCGTTGACTGTGGAAACTGAGGCCACTTTGATAGGCACATTTCCGAGGGGGCCTTGGAGGCTGAGCTGCCACGCGCCGATAAGTTGGAGAGCCACAGCTCCATTTTAGCATAAGCTGTTGGATCCATGTTTTCCTTTGCCCTGAGTTCCTGACTGTTTACAAATATGTTGGGAGTTCGCCATAGCCCCTAAGTTATTAACCAGCTTGCTTCCATTCAGCCCCACATATGGCTCATTTCCTTAGGTCTTGACTGACAGATACCTGACATCATGCGGCGCTCCATTCAGCATGTTGTTGTTGTTTTTTGTTTTCTTTTTTTGGCTTTTCGAGACAGGGTTTCTCTGTCTAGCCCTGGCTGACTTGGAACTCACTCTGTAGACCAGGCTGGCCTCGAACTCAGAAATCCACCTGCCTCTGCCTCTGCCTCTGCCTCTGCCTGCTGGGATTAAAGGCGTGTGCCACCACTGCCCGGCGAAAGATTTGTTTTTATCCTTTATTATTGTATGGGTGTCTTGATTGGGTGTCTGTCTGTGGGCCACCTGCATGCCCTGTAGCGATGGAGGATAGAAGAGGGTGTTCGATTACCTGGATCTGGAGTTCCATTAGATGATTGTGAGTCACCACATGAGTACTGGGAATTAAACTCATGTTTAATTCGCTACATTTAAACTGTCTACAAGATCAGCCAGTGTTCTTTACTGCTGAGCCATGTCTCCAGCCTCAGATTTATTTATCTTATGTGTATGAGTGTTTTGCCTACATGTATGTATTGCACCATGTGCCTGACTGGAATCCTCAGAGGTCACAAGAGGGTATTGGATTACTCCAGGGAAGTTAAGGATGGTCATGAGTCAACATGTGGGGTGGCGGGAACCAAACCTGAGTTCTCTTAACTGCTGAGTCATCTCTCCAACCCTGCCAATAATGTGTCTTTTAATCAATTCATAATCTTTATTACTATTGTTAGTGTGTGTATTTGTGTGTGTGTGTGTGTGTGTGTGTGTGTGTGTGTGTGTGTGTGTGTGCGCGCGCGCGCGCGCGCGCACGCGCGGGCCATAGTAAACACGTGCCAGTCACAGGAAACTTTCCGGAAGTCCTCTCCTCCCACCATGGGATCTGGGGTCAAACTCAAGTCATCAGTCCTGTGTGTCTTGTGCATTTATCACTGAGCCATCTCACCAGCAGCCTCCCCACCCCAGAAATTTTAGCCTAATGCCATTTACCCAGCAGGGGAGGGGGAAGTGGATCAGTGACTCCTGAGGACCTACTTCTGTGACAGGTATAGATGGAACTCTCAATCAAGTATCACAAAATCACCCTGTAGGCTGGGGTGTAGCTCTGGGATAGAGCATGTGCTTAACATAAGTCCCTGCTTCTGTCCCCAACACGGGAATTGGGGTGGAAGGATGGCATGAGAGGGACAGTAAATCACAGAAGTTTAGCAACTTGAGCATTTGGATTAAGCAATTAACAGTTATTCTTTTTTTTTAAAAAAAAGAAAAGATTTATTTATTATATGTAAGTACACTGTAGCTATCTTCAGACACTCTAAGAGGGCACCAGATCTTGTTACGGATGGTTGTGAGCCACTATGTGGTTGCTGGGAATTGAACTCAGGACCTATCAGAAGAGCAGTCAGTGCTCTTAACCACTGAGCCATCTCCCCAGCCCCCTTAACAGTTATTCTTATCATAAAGACAACGATCAGAAGTTCATGTTCACACACTCAGTAGGGAGTGTCTTCTTTCACTGTCTGCTTTTGTTTTGCTTTGAGGCAGAGTCTCACCGTGTAGACTTGTTTGGCTTGGAAGTGTCCATGTGGACGAGACGGGGCTCAAACCCTCTGAGTTCCACCTGCCTTGCCAGTGCTGGGGTTAAAGGCGTGCTCCACCACACCTAGCCAGGAAGTGCTCTTTGAATTTTGATCTTTTCCATTTGAGATAGGATGTTATCTCTGTGTGTGGCACGGAGTCATGTGGATGGCAGCTGATGTCTGCCATGCTGAACCACGGCAAGTCAATTCAGAGTACTTCCTCTGTGTGGTGCTCGCCGTTCTCCCTTCCTACTTATTTACTGGGAACAGGGTCTGGAGATGTAACCCAAGCTGGCCTCAGATTCAGTTTTCCTGCTTCAGCCTCCCTAGTGCTGGGACTGTAGGCTTACACAACTACCACAACTGGTTCATGCAATGCATTTCTTGCAAGTATAATTTAATTTAATGATTCTCAGAAGATGTTTGGTTTTCTTATGAAGCAAGCTTTTTTTTTTTTTTTTTTTTTTTTTCACATGGGCTTTGGTAGCAAATCTGAATCAGGTGGAGGTGTTCAGTCAGTCCTTCCAGGCTTCAGGAAAAATGATTCCTGACCACCTTGCTATGAATGGAACAGCTCATGCAGTCATGAGCTCCACCTAAAGTCTGGCAAACACCGGACCACCAAAGACACTTTTTTCCGAAATGGTCCCGGTGGCAGCAACCTCTACAGTGTTCCAAATAGCAAACTTCTTAGTGGCTTGTTGTTGTGCACACATCCAGTGTAGTTAGCACAGGGAATCAGCTGCAGGTGGTTCTGATCCTTTGGGGCTCCAGTGTTGGTTCTCGTGGTTTTGGTCATCCCAGATCCAGGACCCAAATGTTAATGCATTTTGGATTAACAGTGGTTTCCACTCACAATGGGCTTATCCCACTGTGAACAGAGACCATCAGTGCAAGGATTACTCTTTTTTAAAAAAGATTTAGGCTGGGCGTGGAGGTGCATTCCTTTAATCCCAGCACTTGGGAGGCAGAGGCAGGTGGATTTCTGAGTTCCAGGCCAGCCTGGTCTACAGAGTGAGTTCCAGGACAACCAGGGCTACACAGAGAAACCCTGTCTCGAAAAACAAAACAAAAAAAAAGATTTATTTATTTATTTATTTATTTATTTATTTATTTATTTATTTCATGTCTATGAGTTCACTGTAGCTGTCTTCAGACACACCAGAAAAGGGCATCAGATCCCCATTACAGATGGTTGTGAGCCCCCATGTGGTTGCTAGGAATCAAACTCAGGACCTCTTGAAAAGCAGTCAGTGCTCTTAACCACTAAGCCATCTCTCCAACCCGAAAGGATTACTCTTGTAGCATCTTCTCTAACAGGGGAAAGTCAGGAACATGGTGCATTCCTGTGATTCCAGTCACTGCTTTGGAGGCTGAGGCAGGAGGATTACTTGTGTTTAGGGTTAGCTGGGCTATCTAGAGACCTTGTATCCAAAACACCAATACAAAAAAGAGAAAAATGAAAATGTACATGGCCAATAATAGGTTTAAAAAGATAAAAATGTTACATAGTAGGGGATATGGCTCAGTGGGCAAGGTCCCTGCTGTGCAAGTGTGAATCCCTAGAACCCAAGTAAAGCTGGGCATAGTATCTTGCATCTATAATCCCAGTACTCCAATATCACGGTGATAGTGACAGACAGGGAAGTCCCCAGAAGTCTAGTGCTAGCCTGGCCTGTGAGTGGTGACATCTGAGAGACCTTGTCTTAAACAGGGTAGAAGGAGAGAACTGACATGTGCCTTGTTCTTAGACTTGCACTTGTGTGGATGTGTATGTGCACACTTACACACCAGATCAATGGGTGGTGCACACCTTTAATCCCAGAACTCAGGAGGCAGAGGCAGGGAAAAATCTCTGAGTTCGAGGCCAGCCTGGTCTACAGAGTGAGTTCTAGGACAGCCAGGGCTACACAGAGAAACCCTGTCTCAAACAAACAAACAAACAAACAAACAAAAAACCAACCCTCCCCCCCCAAAAAAAACCAAAAACCCAAAACAAAGCAACAACAAAAAAGTATTTCTAAAAAGAAAAAAAATACATAGACATTATTGGAACCAGATCTTCTTGGGGAAATATAAAAACCACTCCTCATCGTCCCACAGAGATCCTGACTCCCTGGTGTCATCATACTGGCCCTCAAACACACCGTTTGTAACCTCTGAGTCACAGATATAAACACGGACCTTTCACCTGTAACCTCTGAGTCACAGATACAAACAGGGACCTTTCGCCATTCCTGAGCGGACATAATGTGATTCAAGCTCTAGTTTTCCTCTGCTCCAAACAGAACAAACCCACACAAGGTGTCTTCAGTGACACCTGTGACGGGCTCTTGCCCTGTCACGCGCTTCATTTGTCGAACATTCACTGATGCCTGTTTTGTTCCAGAGACTTCTCGAGACATTAGGGATACAGAGGAGATCAAGTCAGGTTGGATCATTTCAAGTAAAGGTGACATTCTCTGGGTCCGTCTTAATTATCAGGTTTCCTCATGCCCTCCTGAGCTCTGCCAGCCAATGTCTGCGCTCTTCCACAAACAAAGGTGCATTCATGGGCATTCCTCCCTCTCTGTTCTGTTGCTGTTCTGTTTGGACTCGCTCCAACGCACACCAGCCTGAAAGGCTGCTTGGTGTGTGGCAAGAGGAAAGCTGGGATATGCAAATTCCTTCTCCACTCTGGACTTCATTTCTTCACTAGGAAGCACTGATTGACAGAGAGCCTTCAGGCATCATTCGGCCTGGTCGAATGACTTTTGACAAATCCTTTAACCTTTTTCAGTTCATCCCTTCATCTATAAAGTCGGGACAAGACAGTTACATCCATAGCGTTGTAACAAGAATTGAGTGGTACAGTTGTTTTGAAAGGTTTAGTTTATGGGTCGGGTGGCTCATGCCTGTAATACCTGAACCCTGCACGCTGATGTAGGATTGCCGTGAGGTTGAGGCCAGCCTGAGCTATGTGGTGAGTAGAAGTCCAATTGGGACCTGTACATGACTACTCTGCCTCGAGACGTAGCTTAGTTGGACAGAATATGTACTTCGAGAGGTCCTGAGTTCAATCCTTGTATTGCGTAAATCAGACATGGTGGTACGTGCCTGGCATTTCAGTTCTGAGGAGGTGGAAACTGGAGTTCAAGATCACCCATGGCTTCATAAAAAGTATGAGGCTAGCCTGGGCTACCTGAGGTTTTTTTGTTTGTTTGTTTGTTTGTTTTTTCCTTTTTGAGACGGTGTTTCTCTGTGTAGCCCTAGGTGTTAGGACTAAGGGCATGTGCTACCATGCCCAGCCTGCTACTTGAGACTTTTATCATGAAAAGAAGGAGGAAGAAGAGGAGGTGGAGAAGAGAGGGGTAAAAGCTGCTTGCTGAGCAGGGCTGGCAACCTGAGTATAGTCCTCAGAAGCCTTGGGGAGGGAGGAAAGAGCGGACTGCACAATGTTGGAGTCCTCAGGTCTCCTCACCCAAATAACTGTAGAAAGAAAGCAAACAGATCTAGCTCAGTAAATATTAACTAATATTCCGGGGCGCGGAGCTCAGTGATAGTGTGCACCCTGAATGCTGGGTTGAAAGACCAGGGTTCAATCCCCAGAACAATAAAAAGTTAAGCCGGGCGTGGTGACGCACGCCTTTAATCCCAGCACTCGGGAGGCAGAGGCAGGCAGATTTCTGAGGCCAGCCTGGTCTACAGAGTGAGTTCCAGGACAGCTAGGGCTACACAGAGAAACCCTTTCTCAAAAAAAAAAAAAAAAACAAAAACAAAAAACAAAAACAAAAACAATAAAAAGTTGACAAAATGATATGAAGCCTTGCTACTTTAAGCCTTGGCTCCTTCTAGAGGACTCAGTTGCTTTCAGATCTCTTTGCGCCAGAATTGTCCTACCCAGGGCCTTGTAGCAAGAGCTAGGCTCTGGACCTGGCTTGTGAATCAGTTGTAGCTGCTGCAGGTCCTCTGGGTAGACTGGGTGAGAACCAGGCCAGGGAAAAGGGGTTGGGAGTGTTGAGAGATTTGGACATCATGTCTGCTCTGGAGAGTCCAGCCCAGCCCCCACTCCCTCCTCCAGGTTCTAGAAAGGCTGATGGCTATCTTCTTATTCCCTTCTGCTCCCACAGGTCCTCTACAGTCTTCAGGAGGAGCAAGCCAGGCTCAAGATGAGGCTGCAGGAGCTGCAGCAGCTCAAAAGGGAGTGCATAGGCTCTTCCAGAGCTGAGGTCAGATGGGAACGGAGGTATTCCTGGTAGAAAGGGGTTGAAGAGATGGCTCAGTGGTGAAAAGCACTTTGCAGCTCTGGCAGAGAACCGAAGTTTAATTCCTGGCCCCTGCATGGGGCAGCTCATAACTACCTGTAACTCCAGTTGCAAGAGAGACAGCACCCTCTCCTGGCCTGGATGGGTACCTGGAGACACACACACACACACACACACACACACACACACACACACACAGGCACGCACGCATGCACATGCATATATTTAATTACTTATTTCCTTGCTATGTGAGCTCAAGAACATCGTTTGAGCTCTTTGATCTCAGTTTTCTCATCTGTGAGGTGAAGTTACCTCCCTCCCAGGCTTGGTGAGGACAAGCCAAGAGTTTGTATGAAAAGTGGCTGGTGTGACATGCCTGTAGGTCTATGAAGGCCTTCTGCACTACATCTCAATCAAACAGAATTGGGGGACACATTCTGCCCAGAAGGGAGTGGTGGGGACCTCTCCTACTTTCCAATGTTATTACGTACCTCCCTCTCCCAACCTCCAGATTCCATTCCCGGTGCCTGAAGTTCCTCTGGTATTCCAAGGCCACACTAAGCAGGGCAGGCAAGTGCCCAAGTTTCTAGTTTCTAACTTAAAGGTCTGCTGTCCTCTGCCTGAAGGTTCTGCTCTGGTCACCTTTGAGGACCCCAAAGGTTAGCCTTGGTGTGTGGGAAGGTCTGAGGGAGGCTCTGAGGGGAGGTCATAAGGTTTCCCAATACTGACCCTCTCTCTCCACCCCCAGTGGTTGATCGGTTGCTACAACAAAAGGAGCACAGAATTGACATAGAGGACTGCCGACTGCGGGTGCAGATCCAGCCCTTGGAGCTGCCCGTGGTGACCAACATCCAGGTGACAGAGTGGCAGGGTCCTCCATGCAATCGGTGGGATCCAACGTTTGGGTCCTATGGATGAGTGGGTCAGCTGAGCCTGCCCTGTCCCCTGCTAGGTGTCCAGCCAGCCAGACAGCCACAGGGTGCTTGTTAGTGGCTTTCCTGCTGGGCTTAGGCTAAGTGAGGAGGAACTCCTGGACAAGCTGGAGATCTTCTTTGGCAAGGCCAAGAACGGAGGTGGGGATGTAGAGACCCGGGAGATGCTGCAAGGGACCGTCATGCTGGGGTTTGCTGATGAAAAAGGTAAGGGTCCTACAGAAGAGGTAGGGGGCCAGGGTGCACGAGACTCGGGAAGAGAAGCCCCCAAGACCACCCTTCTCTGTCTCTCACAGTGGCCCAGCACTTAAGCCAGATTGGCCAGTTCAGAGTCCCACTGGGCCGGCAGCAGGTCCTCCTGAGGGTCTCGCCCTATGTGAGTGGGGAGATCCAGGAAGCTGAGGTATGTGAAGGTGGGGCCGGGGAAGCGTCTCCTTGTCGGGGAGAGCTCAGGGCCCCCCCCAACCTCTCCGGCCTACACAGGAGCCTGAGCTTCCAGACCCATCCCATGTTTTTGTGGGATGGTCCTTGTTCCAGCCTCTGCTCCCCAATGCCCTGCATTCCCATGAACCCTTGCCAATCATTTCCTGTCTCTTTTTCTAGATTAAGTTCCAGCAAGCACCTCACTCAGTGCTGGTGACAAATATTCCCGATGTCCTGGATGCCCAGGAACTGCATGACATCCTTGAGATCCACTTCCAGAAGCCCACCCGTGGGGGTGGGGAGGTGGAGGCCCTGGCAGTTGTGCCTTCGGGGCAGCAGGGCCTGGCTGTCTTCACGTCCGAGTCAAGCTAGGTCTAGCATGTCCACCTGCTGGGGACTGGGACCACTTACTGCCTAATGCTACCAAGAACGGTCAAAGTGCCAACCTGGTGTGGTCTTCTTTATTTCAAGATAGCTGAGGGAGAGGGCCGAAGGCAGACCTTGACACTGGCTTTCTGATGGCTGGCTCTCTCTCTCGCACGCTCTCTCTTTTCATTTGAGAGCAGATTTCTCTGTATATCCCCGACATTCTCTCTGTAGACCAGGCTGGCCTGGAACTCCAAGCTGCCCGTCTCTGCCTCCAACTGCTGAGATTAAAGGTGCGCGCTATCATCACCACCCTCTCTCCAGCAACTCTCAGATACAACCTCTGGTCAGGACTCAGGGTTTGGCTTTTTATTGACACAGACACAAAGGCAGCTGTGGTAATGGGGTGGGGTGGGGGGGACACGAAAGCAGAAATCACACTTCCTACCTGGAGGCTGGGTCCCTCCCTCCACACGCCCTCTGACAGTGGCTGAACTAAGAGCTCTCTCTAATCCAAGCTTGGAAGCAGCAGGCGACCCCCACCTAGCCTCAAGGATCCCCACTTTGGCTCCAGTAGCCCTGACCCTTTTAACCAGCCTAGTTATTCCCTTGCTGGAGCTCCTCCTTTCCCGACCAGTGTAAACTGAGTTTGGGGCTGAACAGCAGAGCTGCCTCCAGGCTCTGGGAAGGCAGCAGCCCCCTACATAGCAAAGGAAAGAAATGTGCTTGGATTCTCACTTCGGTCCCAGAATGAGACCCAGCGGTGTCTCCCAGAAGTCTGGCTGATCCAGCTTACCGCCTTGCTTCTCCACCACTGACAGAGACAGGCTAGGCCACAGGCCACAGTAAAAGCAATTGATCCCCAGAGGCTGGAGCCGTCCCCTATCCCCCCGACCCCTGGCACATACACAGATTTTTGGCAGTGTTGGACTGGGGAGGAGTAGGCCTCAGCTCCACCAGGATGAGAAAGGCACTGGGGAGAAGGGTGGAAAAGGAGCCAGAGATAGGGCTGCCCCTACACACATACACACACATACAAGCACAGGTTTTCAGATGCTAAGGCACTGAGACAAATCCAAAGACCTCAGTGAAGGGTGGGGTACTGGTGGGGTACCAGTACCCCTCCCAGAGCCTAAGCTAGGGAGTTGGCCTGGTTCCTGCCCTTGCTGTAGGAGGCAGCAAACTGGAGCTGGAAGAAGTCTAATCGTGCTTAGGACATGGGGGACAGGAGACAAGGTTGAATACTGATCAAGTCCAGGGGTGGGCCTCGTCGGCCTGGGCTGCGTGGATACCAAGGAGACACAGAGACATGCTGGACTCACACAGATTGGCCCCACATCCTGAGCTGACGCACAGATTCTTTGGGTGGGGGTGGGGCAGGAGGGACGACGATGAGGCTGAGGTGGAAGCACACAGGATAGGGCAGGGAGGGGCTGGCTAACCTTGGCACAAAAGCAGCATGGTAGGCCCAGGGAGACAGGGAGGGCAGGAAGCAGCCAGCCTCCTGCTGACACCCCCTGTCCCCTTGGCAGGGCCCAGACATCCAAGTGGTCACTTCCCAACCTCTCCTGAGGGCAGGAAGGGGGTGGGGGAGAGCCCCATGCCAAGGGCAAGCTCAGAGCAGGGAAGCAGTCATCAGCAGAGACCTGCTCCGGGGGAGGGAGGGAGGGTAGAGCATCGCGACAGGATGAAATGTGAGAGGCTGGTGGACAACACGACAGGGCTTCCCATCTTCTCCCTTCCCTCAGCCGCTGGCCCTAGGTCTCCTTCTCAGGCCCAGGGACCAGGAGGACTTTGCCTATGTTTTTCTTCTCCTGCATCTGCTTCATGGCATCAGCCACCTGGAGAGAAAGAGAAGACCGTCCCTGATGCCGCCCGCCTCACCTCATAGAGCCCCGGCTAAGAAGATGGGTACCATCTGCCCCTGGGTCCTCCCTTGAGGACTGAGTCTGACTCAGACCCTCCCATTGTCCTCACACTCACCTTCTCGAAGGGCCAGACTGAGTCAATTCGAGGTTTGATGTGGCCCTGATTGTACAGAGCCACGAGGCGGGTGACCACGCTATTGACAAGCTCCACCTCTCCATCCAGGTAGCCCAGGTGGAAGCCACACACAGCTCGGTTGGCCTGCAGCAGCTGCAGAGCTGTCACACTGAACTGATTCCACCAGGTGCGAGCCATGGCCATCAGGTTCCGCTTGGGGCCCGTCAGCAGGTTAGCCATTCCTAAGGGACAGAGTGACATGTCCAGTGACCCAGCTGCCAGGTACATCCCGGTGTGTCTGAATCCAAGTCTGCCTGGCTCCTTGAACTTGTTAACACTCAACACACAGACAATCCTGGATCTTAAGATTAGCCCAAACTAATTCTTTGTACACACACACACACACACACACACACACACAGACAGACACGACTTTGAGATGGCTTTGGCTTTATGCCAAGCTTGGCAACCAAAGTTGCCTTTGGAGCCACATGATAGAAGAAGAGAACGGGACTGTTTCATGCCAGTTGTCCTCTGAATTCCACATGTGCACCTTTATGTGCACACACAATAAACATACATTAAAAAACAATGCATGAGCTGGGCGGTGGTGGCACTCGCCTTTAATCCCAGCACTCGGGAGGCAGAGGCAGGTGGATTTCTTTTTTTTTGCTTTTTTTAGGTTTTTCTGAGACAGGGTTTCTCTGTGTAACCCTGGCTGTCCTGGAACTCACTTTGTAGTCCAGGCTGGCCTTAAACTCAGAAATCAGCCTGCCTCTGCCTCCCGAGTGCTGGGATTAAAGGCATGTGCCACCACGCCAGGCTAGGCAGGCGGATTCTTTCTTTCTTTCTTTCTTTCTTTCTTTCTTTCTTTCTTTCTTTCTTTCTTTCTTTCTTTCTTTCTTTCTTTCCTTTTTTTTTTTTAAAGATTTAT
>NC_034603.1:68936049-68949889 GCF_900095145.1 Mus pahari
TTTTTTTTTTTTAAAGATTTATTTATTTATTATATGTAAGTACACTGTAGCTGTCTTCAGACACTCCAGAAGAGGGAGTGTCGTTGCGGATGGTTGTGAGCCAACATGTGGTTGCTGGGATTTGAACTCTGGACCTTTGGAAGAGCAGTCAGGTGCTCTTACCCACTGAGCCATCTCACCAGCCCGGCAGGTGGATTTCTGAGTTCGAGGCCAGCCTGGTCTACAGATTATGTTCCAGCACAGCCAAGACTACACAGAGAAACCCTGTCTCAAGAACAGAAAACAAAGCAAAACAACCACCAACAAAATTACACACACAAGGGTTGGGGACGGAGCTCGGTTGGGATGGTTGTCTACCCTGAACTGTGTAAGTCACGTGGATGTGTGGTGTGAGCCTGAATCTCAGCATTCAGGAACCGGAGACAAGATGAGAAATTTGAGCTCATCCTCGACTATACAGAGGGTTTGAAGCCAGCATTCTATACTGAAGCCTTACCTCAACAAACAAACAAATAAACAAACAAACCTAGAGACCCAGATATAGTCGTAACACACAATTTAAATTCTAGTACCCGGGAGAGAGAGGGAGGTGGATCTCTATGAGTTCCAGGCCAGCTAGAGCTACGTAGTGAGATCCTGTCTCCCTCGTCCCCAAAAGGAGAAGAAAAGGGGAGGGAAGAGTGCACCCTCCAGATGCGGCACCGCATCCCTGTCACCTCAGCACCCAGAACATGAAGGCTGGAGAGGGAAGAATCAGGAGACCTTGGCAGAGAAAGAGAGGGCACGTGCTCTCCCAAAATTGCTCTCATATTTCTATGTACATTTTTTGTGTGTATAAAGTAGGTTTTAAAATAAACATCCAGCTTGCCCAAGAAGCCCAGGTGGTGCTGCAGGAAGCAGGCAGACTGGTTGGTTTTGCATCAGGAATAATCCCCAAATAGGAACACCGATTTATGATGACTCACATGAGATTTATGAAAGAGAAGTGAGTGGCTGTCAATCTCGTTCAAGTATCCAGGACCCTTCCAAACCCCAGCCTCCCTGTAGAGCTCTGGACTCCCCTTTCCTCCCTTATTCAAAAGCTCAGGCCCCTGTATCCCACCTCATTGGTGGGATTCTCTACCTGTTCATTATTATGAATTAGTCCCATCCTCCTGCCCTAGGCAACTTCTCTGCGTTTGGTACAACTAACAACTCACCGTAAGTGACAACTTTGCCCATGGGTTTGAGGAGGTGGTAGCCCTTGGCCGTGTCTGACCCACCCAGAGGGTCCATGACGATGTCTACTCCTGTCAAAGAGTAAGATCCAGGGGGACAACCCATTAATATCCACAGATCTGGAGACCCCCTCGCCCCATCTCCCTGTGCTGTGCCAACCTCCCTGCTTCCAGACCCTGCCCCCACCTTTGGGGGAGATCTTTTTGATCTCGTCCACATAGTCAGTCGTGTGGTAGTCGATGGGGTGTGTGACCCCGTTCTCCTTCAGCACCTCGTGCTTGCTGGCTGAGGCTGTTCCAAACACTGTCACGTTCTCCACGGTGCGGCACAACTGCAGGGCTGCCATGCCCACGCCACCTGCAGCAAGAAGCGGGCACAGAGTCACTTAGGCATTTGTCAGTCCATCACTTTCACTGTGCCTTAGCTCCTTTTGGGACCCATGTTCAAATTCCATAATTGAGAACTGGAGGGACAGAGACTGGACAAGAGATGGTGTGTGGTGTGGGGGTGAGGGCATGCTGCTAAGAACAGCAGGCTGGACCTGGTGCCTAAATGTTACCACAGCAACTATGCTGCAGAGGCCTCTGGGCTCCACAGGCCAGGCAGTCTGCTGTTGCTATGACAACAGACCAGATAGGCTACAGAGAGGGGCCTGGAAGGGAAATCAGGTCGGGTGAAAAAAAAAAAAAAAAAGGAAGGGCCCGGTCACCTGCAGCCATGTGTACCAAGACGCTGTGGCCCGGTCTCAGGTTGCCGAAGTCGAAGAGAACCATGTAGGCAGTGATATAATTGACCAGCAGAGCGGCAGCTTCCTCAAAGGTCATGGCCTCAGGCATCAGGAAAGTCTGGGCTGATGGCACGGTTACTTCCTCCTGCCACATCCCTGACCGGTTCAATACCATCACCCGATCCCCTGCCTAAAAAAAAAAAAAAAAAAAAGGAAGAATGTCCGGTGATTACTCATTCATTTACCCACAGATGCCTTACTGATCTTTGCCATGTCCAGGTCCCTTGGAGGTGAAGTAGCAGACACAGCAGGTTGTAGCATTAACAGCACCATCTCCTGAGTGTTTACCTAGTGCTTCATAGGGAAACGTTCAGTCAGTACTCGTATCAGCTCTGGGCTGCTCTTATCTCCACATAACAGATCATATACTTCATTATTGCATAAGATTCCTGACTTCGAGAAACTTACAGTTGGGACAAGCGTAACTATTGTTCAAGAGATCAAGCTGCCTTGATTACAAAAGTGGGCTCCACCGTTTTAATGACAGGGCAGCCCCGAGTAAATAAAAATTATTTAACCAGTTTTCTCATCTGCAGGAGGGGAACTTTAAGATCTCTAATTGGGAAAAACAACAACAACAACAACATTCAGTGATAGCGTGATGTATATCATATAGTTAATACTTAGCAATGTTAGCTAACAACAATGACAATAATAATAACGGCAAGGAGAGGAAGTCAGGAAATAACTGTAGAGAGAGGACTGCACAGAGCAAGGGCCACACCGAAGCGCAGGTAAATGTGCCCCAGTCGTAAACAGTAAACGGTTGGGTGTGACCAGCCCAGGAGTCTTCTTCAGTTGTATATAGGCTTACAATGGCAGCCCTAGAAAAACCATGCACCCAGACATGGTACAAAAGCCTGATGCTCACGAAGGGCAACCCATTCCAGCCACAGGGAAAAGGCATTGTCTTTCATTCCTAGCCACTTGCAAGAGGGTCTCTCTGCAGGAGACAAGGGACAAAGACAGAAGACTCTCTCCAGTTTAACCACTAGCTGGGCAGGAGGAGGGGGCAGTCCGGTCAGCAATGAGTCCTCCTGGCTTTCTGAAGACCATGCAGAGAGAAGTGTGGTTGCTGTCCTAGACAATCAGGGCTTATCTTAGCTCCTTACAGGACATTTAGGAGCCACAGGGTAGGAGAATGAGGCCCCTTTACATGTAATCAAGTCCCCATATTCCATGGAAGAGGACACCTTTTTTGGTGAGTTCTGGCCTGGGGAAGGAACCTCAAAACTCAAGTCCAGGAGACACAGTAGCAACCCAAGAGAGCTGGCAACAGAGCAATAAGTCAGTGGGACAGCTAGCCAGTCCCAGATGTAACCTAGAACAGGTATCACTTAATCTGACTCATACCTAACCTTTAGCCCTCCCAACCCAGGGCCATGACCCCTCCCCAACTCAGCCACCAGGAGGGTGGGAAAGCCCTCCCCAAAGAATCCAGGCTCTTACAGCAGATTCTTGCCCCAGGCAGGAAATCCTGTATTTACCAGGCGGAAAGTGTGGGGAGGAGTGGATAGATGGGTGGCCTTCAGCTGTAACACGAGAACTATTAACTTCCCCTTCCACCCCCTACCCTCCAAAGTCCTTTTAGCACCATCCAAGAGTAAGATTATTTCTAAGTCAGGGCGAGGGTGTGACCACAGCTGGATTCATAAAGAACTACTTTAAGGAGGAGCTGTTTTCATGTTCAACAAACGCAGCAACCCCAGCAGGTTAGCAAAGGCAAGGCTCAGGCGCTTTGGGGCAGCTTCTCCTGAAGGTGCTGGATTTGAAAAGAAACTCCTGAACACATGATATAAAAAGGCCTCAATCGAGATCTCTCAGAAAGCTGGTCTTCTGTAAGTCTCATGTGGCCAAGGTTATGGCTGTGATTAATGATAAACGAGAAACAGACCGGCAAAGCTGGGCCAACCTGCTCAAGGTGCCACACCTCCCTACCCTAGTCCAAATGGGCTCCGCCTGGATTTCGGGGGCTAGGGTCCTCTGAAAGGGAGGAGGAGCGGTTAGGGCCGGAAGTTCCCAAGGGTAGTCCTGGGTCGTGGCCTGCTCGCTGAGTCACTGAAGAAGGGATGGAGTTGCAGTCACGAGAAAGCAAGCCCAAGACAAAGATGGGAGACTGATCCCGCCTCCCCCACGGCAAATACCCGAGTAGTAGCGTAAGGCCCGAGTCGGTGGGGGAAGCCAGTCTCTCTGGGCTCCATGATGGGTGTGTCCCTTTTGGCCCAGCTCGGGGAGGGGCCGTCATACACCCCCATACACCACGGGGCTGCATGTGACTAGCGCTCTGGCACGGCCTCTGAGCCTCCGCCTAACCCCATCTACATAGCTTCTTGAAGCTCCCTCGGGGGGGAAAGGGGGAGTTAGCCACCACTCAGAGTCACAAACCACAACTGCCCCGGGAGTGTTTAGTGGGCAGGGGTACAGGTGTGGTTTTACTAGGGGAGGGGGGCGAGCAGGTCATCCTGCGCATGCGCCTGGGCGCCTTATTGTTTTCCCCCCAACTCCGCTTGGGGCGGCGGCCACTGGTAAAAAAAATGCTTTGGGAAGGGGCAATAACACTGTTGCCAGTTCCCAGTAAATGCTTTCCCCAGAAGCCTCAAGACATAAATTGGTTTCCATGTGTTCCACGTTTAGTCCACCCGCGTCCGTGCTGGCTTCCCGGCCCGGCCACACCCCCGGCACGCGCCCACTCCTGCCCTGCAGCCGCTCACCTTACGGTCGCCGACGCCCTCGCCCACTGCCACTACGACGCCCGCGCCCTCCATGCCGGGGACGACCGGCAGAGGCGGCAGTCGGTCGTACAGTCCTTGGCGGCCCATGAGGTCGGCGAAGTTGAGCCCACAGGCTCGCACGCGCAGCGTCAATAGACCCGGACCCGGGGCCGGGGGCACCGCCGGCCGGCTCTGCAGCTTCACCTTATCGTAGCCACCGAAGCCGGTGAGTACCAGGCAGCGCAGTGGCGGTGCCGAAGCGGATGCTGACGCTTCGGGGGCCGGGGGTGGCTGCGGGTCGCTTGCCACCTCGACTGTCGGGGGCTGCGAAGGCGCACCCTCCCCGGCTCCGGTCCCGGTCCCCGCCCCGGCCTCGGTCGCCGCCGCCACAGTGGCCGCCTCGGTTGCCTCCCTCTCCGCGGACATGGCTAGACTCCCGACGTGCGTTCCCAGCTGTACAGAACCGGTGCACAGCTGGGGAGGGCGGGACACGCGTCAGGAAGAGCGCAGGCTGCGGACACCAGTGGGTGGGGCGGGGCCTTGCTCGGGGGGGGGGTGGAGCTTCGCGGGCGGACTTAAAGGGCTAGGCCCTCTGCTGACCGAGCTGCCAGGGCGCGAAAAGACTAGCGGTGCAGGTGGAGGGTGGTGGTGTATGTGCGTGTGACTTATAAGCATGAGGAGATTCTGGGGCATGCGGAGTCTAAGACTTGATTTATTCGTAGAAAGCCGTATACGAATTAAAAGTTGTCGTGGCACAGTTTGAAGGATAATTTAAAATCTGAATTTATAATCAGATACAGGGAGCCAGCCACCTGTGGATCAGACTCCGGTGAAACTGTGCCTCAGGTTGAACTCTACCGTTTAGTAATAAGCAGACTTTGTTCACTGTGTTCTTGCAGTGGCAAACTACAAGCATGTGAACCTCTGAGACAGGGTCTCACCATGTAGCCCTGTCTGGCCTGGAGCCTAGAAAGTGCCATGAATACAAGGATGGCCTTGAACTTGCAGACATCTGCCTGTCTCTGCCTCCCGAGTTCTGTGGTTAAAGGCATGTGCCACCACCTCCCTTTTCTTTCACACTCTTTTCCTTTTGTTGGTATGAAGGATAGAACCCAGAGCCTCATGAATGTAGCTCTACTCCTGAGTTACACTTCTAACTTAAACTTAACAGTTTTGGGTGTTAATGCTGTGTGTCTGTTTACTTTTTGTAAAACAGTGATGAAATTGCGTTACACGGTTATTCAAAACGAGATAACATTAAAACGAACAGCTTAGACTGAAGGAAGGGTTTTGTTCATTTTGAGACAGGATTTCTCTGTTTAGACCTGGCTGTCCTGGAACTCATTATGTAGACTAGGTTGGCCTCAAATTCAAGCAGATCTGCCTGCTTCTGCCTCATGAGTGCTAAGACTGAAGGCGTGCAGCACCATGCCCGGCTAAGGAAGGATTTTTTTCACGTATGTATGTATGTATGTGTATTTATTTATTCATTCATTCATTCACTTTACATCCCGATCACAGCTCTCCTCTCAGCCCTCCAAGCCCCTTTCTCCGTCCTCTTCTAGGCAAAAGATGTCATGCAAATGGCGGTTTGATTATTGCTAGTCTGAGGTGAGGCTGAAATTGGCTTTGGGGGCTTAGCTCTGGCCCCAGCTTAGCTGTCAATCTAGCTTCCTTAGCCTTCCCTTTGCTCTTTCTACCAAAACATCCACCAGAGGACGCAAAAGCTCCCCTAAAACTTTCCACTCAGTACTTGGCTAGAGGAACTTAGTCCATGCTTCTAGGTTGGTCACAGGCCTAGATCCCGCCACCCGTCGTTATGGAGATGGAAAGCTATGATGTCACTAATGTAGGGTGGGAGTGCTAGGGTCTGTACTTTGTCTGGACCCGAGAGTGGAGGAGGGTGACAAAAATCAAAAATCCTCCCTTTCCTTACATCTCACGCCCCCCTGTGTTCGGGAAATAGATTGCTGCCGCCGCGCGTGTCCGACGCACTAGCACACCTGCGTGCACGCGTGGGCACACAGAAGGCTCAGGCCTTGCGCTCGTGTATGTAGCTTCGCAGCTGACCCTTCAGAACTTCGCCCTCGGTCAGCCCAGCCTCCACGCCCGAGGAACTCAAATAAACGGGGCTCGCTGGCCACAAACCCTCAGGCGCTCCTGGGGTCACAGCTGCGCGCTACAGTCTGACTCGCGTCCCCCTCCCCTCCTCCAAGGCCCCGCCCCATCCCGGGCCCCGCCCCTCGGCTGTGCGGGTGGGAGGCGGGGCCAGAGGTGCGGCCCGCGGGCTAGGGGCGGGGCGGAGGGGGCCCGCAGCCCCGGGCGGGGGCTCGGCGCGGGCCCGCGAGATGCCGGTGTCGGCGGCCCGAGAGGCTGCAGCTGCAGCGGCGGGGGAGGAGGCGGCAGAGGCGGCGGCTGTGCCCGGGAGGGGGGCGGCGTGGGGGGCCGGCGCGTAGCCGGGACCATGGAGGGGCAGAGTGGCCGCTGCAAGATCGTAGTGGTGGGGGACGCGGAGTGCGGCAAGACAGCGCTGCTGCAGGTGTTCGCCAAGGACGCCTACCCCGGGGTGAGGAATTGGCGTCTGGAGAGAGGGGCACCGAGGCTGCGGGGAGTGGGTTATAGGGGCCCCGGGGGCCGCTGGAAACCGGTACCAGGGTAACCAGGGAGGAGAGAAAGAGGCTCAGAGGAAGGGAAGGAGGCGTTGGGGGCTCTGAAAGGACTGCAGAGGATTGGAGTGGAAGGAATCAAGGAACGCGGTGAAATGGATGGGGCTTAGGAGCATCAGAGGATCCGGGAGGGCGCTCTGGGAGAATGTCTGAGGTCCGGGGCATCAGAGAGAGAAAAAAACTAGGGGCTAAAGGGACCCCGTGGGGAGGGGGGGTGTCTGAGAGTCTAGTTAGGATTCTGTGGAGGTGGAGGCATTAGCTCTCCTGATCTTCCCTTAGCCCAGCCTCAAACCAACTTCTGTCTAGGGACTGAGCTGGACCGGGTGTCGAGGGAGGAGGGCAGTTGTCAGGGTGAGTGAGTACTGGAGAGAAGCTCTCTCATTTTGACCCATCCGTGTCTGCAGAGTTATGTCCCCACAGTGTTTGAGAACTACACTGCCAGCTTCGAGATCGACAAGCGCCGCATTGAGCTCAACATGTGGGATACTTCAGGTAGCCAAGTCCCTCGGGGTCACCCTGACGGCCAAGGTCCCTTCCTCTAGCCCCTCCTTTGGCTAGAACCTGAGACTCCAGGTCAGCTCAGACATCCATCCAGTTTTAGAACAGAACATCGGTTTCTGTTTTGAGCCAGGGAAACTGAGGCAGAGTTTCTTAGGCCTGACAGAAACCATGTAGGAAGTCTAATATCGGCCCTGCAGCTGGGTTCTGCTTACCCAAGGAACTTGGAAAGAAATGACTTATTTTGGAACATGTTTCTTAGGAAATAGGACTGGGTTTAGGAAAGCTATTTAGAATTTCTGGGGTGGTTTTTTTTTTTTTTTTTTTTTCCCTCTAGACTGAACTAGAGTCCCAGGAGAATAGGAGCACTGGCTCCCTGTCCTTGCTCCAACCTCATGAGAAGGGTTTTTATTTTTACTCGGTTCCCTGGAGGACTTTAGAAGATGTGTCATCAAAGCCCAGAGAGCACGCACAAAATTTGTCAGAATGGTGGTAGAGTTTCTGAGATTCTTAAAGGGATTCCAAACTCCAAAAGATTACAGATTATCGTGTTAGATCAGAGGAACCTGTAAGCCGTTTCCCACTGGTTCTGCTCCTCTCTGCCTGCTCTCGAGACACGCTTGGTGTTGGGTATTTACTTTTGACCACCAGCATCCCTTGACCACGGTCACCTGAGTCCCTTACCCCCTTCTAGGCCAGATGCCTCCTCAGATTGCCTTATTCCCTTCCCTTCTTTCTTCTTCCAGGTTCCTCTTACTATGACAATGTCCGGCCTCTGGCCTACCCGGATTCTGACGCTGTGCTCATCTGCTTCGACATTAGCCGGCCAGAAACACTGGACAGTGTCCTCAAGAAGGTGGGAGTCTGGGGGAAACTACAAAGGAGAAGGGCACGAACCCGGAGGAGGGAGTAACAGTAGTGGAGGAAGCTGTCATCCCTCCGCTCCAGCCCCTTGCCTTTCACCTGCAAGTCTGTCTCTGAGCTGGAAGTGGTCCTGGGGCCTTGGGGTTTGCTTCCTTGCCTTCCCTATCTTCCTTGGCGGTGGCAGGGCTGTGGATTCCGGGGCTTTAGAAAGCCCTGTGGCTGGCTGTCTAGGCTATTGTTTCCATAAGGAAAGTCCCCGGTTAAAGCAGGAGAGTCCATCAGGGAGTCCTTGATCCCCAGGGAGGGGAGGGTGTGGCTGGTCTGGTCTCGGGACAAAGTAAGGGAAAGGGGAGTGAGAGGGTGCAGACTGCAGGCTGACAGAGAACCCCGGGAGTCCTCACCAAAACCCTCTTCTCCTCGACTTCCACACTGCCCTGGTCCCTACCCGAGACCAGCTTTCCACATCACTTCTTACCGAGGGGGGTTTAGAAGGGTACGTGATTTCTGTATGCACGGAGCAAAGCTTTTCCCTCTGTCCCTCTCCACCCCTCCATAACTCTTATTTTCCACCTCCAACCAGTGGCAAGGAGAGACTCAGGAGTTTTGCCCCAACGCCAAGGTGGTGCTGGTTGGCTGTAAGCTGGACATGCGGACTGACCTGGCCACACTGAGGGAGCTATCCAAGCAGAGACTTATCCCAGTCACACATGAGCAGGTGAGACCCCTTCACCTCCAACTGAATTCCAGCCTAGACCTCACTCACACCCATGCCTGTTTTTTTTTTTTTTTTTTTGGTTCCTGACTTTTGCTCTAACCTCTGACCCTAACCTTTAATTCATCCCCATCTCCGTCTGACCTTCAACCTTAGCCCACAGCCCTGATGCTCCTTCCCAAACAAAGGCCTATAATTTCCACCCGTCTGCTGCTTTTCCAGGGTACTGTGCTGGCCAAGCAGGTGGGAGCTGTGTCCTACGTGGAATGCTCCTCCCGATCTTCCGAGCGCAGTGTCAGGGATGTCTTCCATGTGGCCACAGTGGCTTCTCTCGGCCGTGGCCATAGGCAGCTACGCCGTACTGACTCTCGCCGGGGACTGCAGCGATCCACTCAACTGTCAGGACGGCCAGAGCGGGGAAACGAGGGCGAGATGCATAAGGATCGAGCCAAGAGCTGTAACCTCATGTGAGGGGTTGCGGTGGGGCAGAGAGGGAGGAGGGCTGGGTGAGAGACACGGTTGTTCCCGTGTATGCTCCTGGACCTTTTGACCTCCTGACCCTGGCTGGAAGGGCAGGGCAGGCAGAGGAGCAATTCTGGTTGGAGGAGCTAGAGGATAGAAGGATGTCACCCCTCACCCCCATTCTCCACATCCTTATCCCTTCTCTGCTGCCAGCTGAGAGAGCTAACAGGGTGGCATCTGGTACATGAACGTGGATAGGGCAGGTGAATGACTTTGGTTGAGTCTCCTATATGAAGTGTATCTTCCTTGCACACCCTGGTCCCCATATCCCGTCTGCCTTCCCTAAGGAAAGTGTCCATTTGATGACCTTCTCTGTCTCTCCCCTCACTTCCACATCTGCTCTTGTCCATGCTAACCTTCAGGCAACATGCACTAAATTTTAAAGCAAGAAGCTCTTTCCTCCTATCCACCCGCCGACCAGTTCTAGCTTGCCCTTTCTCCAGCAGTCCGCAAATAAAGCCCATGACCATGGAAAACAGCTATGGACTTAGTTTCGTTCCTTCCTTCCCTCCCCCAGCCCAAAGAAAAGCAGTCTACCAATGTCCTCTCCCCCAGAGAAAACACAGGAAAAAAGCCAAAAAGCCATGTACTGAAGGATAAAGTTTAAGAGCCCCGAGGGTGGGGGGTGGGAGTGTAAAATACCTCAGGACTCTTCAGTCTAGTTAATGTGAGTGGACAGCCCTGGGGGAGGGGGACTTGGAGTGAACTGAGGATGCCCAACTGCTCAGCATGACTGAGCCTGGCTGGGTGTCCTGCTAGTGAGGCAGAGGGCCTGCTGAAGTGGCACAAGCCCCTTGTTCACCATCTCCGCCCTGGCTTGGAGCCCTGGATGCTCTAGAGATTAGGAAGACAGGAAGGTATTGAGAGCCTCCACATCATTGAATCTGAACCCCGTATAAGGTGATGTTTCCTAAGGGGATGGTAATCCCTGGGGTCTCCTCAGAGGTCCAGACTGAGAGCTGAGGCTTGCCCTCCCACCCCACCCCATCCCCCGCAGTTCTGTCTTGAGCACCGTCGTCGGGTGATTGGTGGGGGAACATCCTCTGTAATTGGGAGTCATCCCCACCCCAGCCCCTGGTGAGGGAAAGCTGGTGGAGGGAATGGCCGGAGTACTTGTCAGCAAAAGCACAGTGCTGGTCTGTTTTCTTGGGAGTCTGGTTTCAGATTGTCCTGTATTCCCTCCCTGGCTCTGGTCCCACTGGCCTCTTTTTGGTGACATTCTCCCCCAGGAACCATCACTGGCTCTCCCCTCCCCCAACTCCGCCCAGTCCAGTTCTCCCAGACAGGAGAGAAGGAAGGCGGGCCTTTCCCTCCCATCTGCTGGGGACCCTTGCACACCTCTTCCCTCCCTGCACTGAGTATGCTATGCGCTGTGCTAACGGAGCCATAATACTGAATTGAGAGACGAAGGCAGTCTCTGAGCTTCTGGAGGCAAGGGAATGAGGCACCCTAAATGCGGACCAGTCGTTCTCAACCTTCCTAACGCTGCAACCCTTTCATTCATGTGGTGGGTGGGAACCTCCCCAACCATAAAATAATTTTCGTTGCTACTTCATAACTGTCAGCTTGCTACTGTTGTGAATGGTAATGTCAGTATTGTCTGAATGTCTGAATGACCCCTATGAAAACAGCATGGTGACCCACAGGTTAAGAACTGGTACAGATGGCACCTTGGCTGAGGGACCCTATACACACACACACACACACACACACACACACACACACACACACACACACACACACGTGCGCGCGCGCAGGCTGCTGTGGGGCTCCCTGACTCAGTCCCAAGGGAGTTGGCTGGGGGTTGGGGAAAGAAAGGTTCCATTGGCTTAGGTGCAGCACGAGCAGGTGATATACACAGAAAAGAGTAAAGTGTGACCTGGGACGGCTCCACAGCAGGGATCGGGAGGACAGGGCTGCAAAGGTCCTGGGAGGCTGCCGAGGCCACAGAGAGTCAGAACCTCTTTGTGAGGAACCATCAAGGAGTTTAGGCAGACGCGGATGGATTTGGTGTTTTGGATAGATGAGGAGGTGGAGATGAAGGCTTTGGCTCTTATGAAATATGTCAGATATCTCCTTTCCCTCTGCCAGACCCCATTCTCTAGGGAGGAACTTTCCCCCCCATTTTCTGGCTTACTGAACCCCCTCCTTCTCCCCACTCTGGGATTCCTGTCCCAAAGCCATTGCTGCCAATCTAAGGGAATCTAGAGACCAGACATCAGCACATTATCCCCTCCACTGTTTTGGGGCTACCCTGAGACCTTCCTCAGGGACCCCCAAGTCCTGAGCCAAGAGGTGCTGGAGTGGGTGGGGTTCTATCTCTCTCAGAAGACTGATTTTTTTTTTCCCCAGTAGGAATTCACCATAAAAAAAATGGAAGTGAGCCTGGTGGTTAGTGCCTGTAATCACAGTACTAGGGACGCTGAGGCAGGGAGACTACCGAGAGTTCAAAGCCAGCCTGGGTTATGGAATGAGACTCTCCCCCACCTTCAAAACAATTGAGAACTTTGGCAGGGCTCTTCTGATACAAAGCAGGTTCAAGCCTGTAGCTACCACACTGCAAGGTTTGCACCCCTTCAGTTCCCCAATCTTTCTCCTGTGCCATTTGTGCTTAGAGAATGCAAAAGCATTTCAATAACTGCCTGAAGCAAACATAATTAGGAAGATAAATCAGTGGGAGGAACCCCCAAAGTTTAATATAAACCTGTGGGGAGGGAATTCAGTTCCCTCTTCAGGCCTGTGTTGCCAGACCTATTTCTGGGGAGGAGGATGGGTTTCAGGACCTAGGATCCCGAAGGGTGGGAGGGGGCAGTGGGGCTGTCCATAGGTCCAGAAAAGTCCTTGCAGGCTAGAGGGGACCAGTGTGCTAGAGTTAGCTTCTTCCTCTGCAGCTGTTCCCTGCCCCCCAATGTATACACCAATGTAGCATCGATAACCATCTAATGAAATAACCAACTGTGCTGTGGTACTGACCCTGTATTATTTAACCTTGGCCATCAGCCAGGGGTGGGTGAGAGACTCCTGGGCTAATCTCGCCAGCACTTCAGCTTATAAAGCCCTAAACCTAACAGTGACTCCAGCCCTTCCTGGAAAGAGCCCTAGGGCTTGTGTCCAGGCCTGTAGCTGCCCCCCCCCCCCCGGGGAGCATTGGGCAAGGCCCCAACCACGGCACCTGCTTGACCCCTCGATTTCATACCTAGGAAAGGGGATGACCATAGCTATCTCCTTGAGAGGAAGCTCCTGAGAGCTGGAAGACAATAAGAACCCTGTTTGACTCTTTGACAGGGTCTGTTGTTGTTTTGTTTTGAGAAAAGGTTTCTGTCTGTAACAACTCTGGCTGTTCTGGAACTAATGTAGTTGACTAGGCTGGCCTTGAACTCACAGAGATCTGTCTACCTCTGCCTCCCAAGTGCTAGAACTAAAGGCATGTGCTACCATGCCCTGCCTGGTGTCAGTATTTATAACCAACATGGCTATAGACTTAAGTGCTTTTGAATTGGGTCTGAAGAATCAGGTTTTTCCATTCTTCCTTCCTTCCTTCCTTCCTTCCTTCCTTCCTTCCTTCCTTCCTTCCTTCCTCCCTCCCTCCCTCTCTCCCTCTCTCTTTCTCTTTCTTTCTTTCTTTCTTTCTTTCTTTCTTTCTTTCTTTCTTTCTTTCTCTTTCTTCTTTTCTTTCCTTTCTTGGGATTGATCCTAAGGTTTCACGTTTGCTGTGATACATATATCCATGCCCCCTTTTATGTTGTAATTTTTTTGAGATGATAATTCCATAATGTCCCTCCTTCCCTTTCTCTTCTCAGCATTTCCCATGTACTCTCCCACCCTGCTCTCAGTCGACTTCATGGCCTCTTTTTTTTTTTTT
>NC_034603.1:68950194-68958057 GCF_900095145.1 Mus pahari
TATATATATATATATATATATATATATATATATATATATATATATCATGATATATCATGTCGCAGTCTACATCACCCTGCCCAGCTCCTAAGAACAGGCTTAGGACACAATGCCCAACTTTTTTTTTTTTTTCAGTCAGGGTCTTACTATATAACTCAAGATTGGCCTTGAACTTGTAATCCTCCTGCCTCAACCATAACAGTACTGGGATTACAGGCATATGCTATCATGCCCAGCTCTCTGAAGTCTCTAAGGACCCACGTTGCCAGAGCAACCTGCTCAGCTCCACTCGGATTTGTCCAGTGGCCTGAAGAGGAGGGCAAGTTGTCATGTCTCTAATTTCCCAGTGGACGTCAGGACCCTGGCAGGCCGTCCTACTGCTGCTCTCCCTCTCCCCCCTCTTCCCTGAGAAGAGCTCAGCTCTTTGTTCTAGTAGTTTCCTCTATAATTTTGGTTCCCCTCTGCCTCCCTCCCTTCAGCTGAGCTCCAGGTTGCCCTCCAACCCCCACTTTCCTTCCTCAAGGCGAAGTTAGAGAGATGGGGTGCTCCAGGTTCTGGGGGGGTGGGGCTAGGGTGAGTCCCAAGCAGCTATCCCACAGTAGCCAGAGATGAGGGATGTACATAAGTACCCCTCCCCCCCAAGAAAATGCCTCTGCTGTTGACTCCTAAATAACAGATGTCTGTCTGCATATTAATGAAATTGGACGAATAATTGGCGAGTTTTTCATTCAGTGTCAGAATGAACCCGGAGGCCTTATGTTCATGCACATAGACACCCCGTCACCCTGATTCTCCCAGCCCCCCAGAGCATAATGAAGCAGATTCAGAAGCTGGCAGCTCTGACCCACAAAAGGGAGGGGCAGATGGGAGTAGGGAAGGGTGTTAGCAGGAGGGAGACCCCCATGGTCTGCATTGCCAGGTTGCTCTGTCTGGATCACTGCCTCTCTGTCACCCCCCCGGGGGGGGGGGAGGGTAAAAGCCTTGCATCTGTGCTGTTCCACCATCCTGCAAAGGGGGCCCAGAGAAAGGTGGGAGTGGGCTTAGGTCCTCAAGGAGGCTATCACTGGAGAACAGAGCCATCGGTGGGTGGCTGCCTTCTGTGAGGCTGGGCATGGAATGAGCCTCTTACCACTCGGTGTTAGCCTCTGTGAGGGGAATGGGAAGAACAGAGGGGTTTTCTTTTGCTTTTTTGTTTGTGTTTGTTTGTTAAGACAGGGCCTCTTTATATAGCTCTGGTTGTTCTGAAACTCAATGAAGACCAAGCTGGCCTCAAACTTAGAGTTTGAATGGCCTCTGCCTCCTAAGTGCCAGAATTAAGTGTATGCCACCACACCCGGCTAGGTTTTTTTTTTTTAAATCAAATAACTATCACTCAGCCCGGCAGTGGTGGTGTATGCCTTTAATCCCAGGCAGAGTTCGAGGTCAGTCTTGGTCTACAGAGTGAGTTTCAGGACCAGTGAGTTTCAGGACAGTCAGAGCTATATAGAGAAATCCTGTCTCAGAAAAACAAAACAAAACAAAACAAAAACAAACAACAACAAAAACCCAACTATCACTGGCCAGCTGTGTATTCCTGCCCAAGTTCCTCAACCTCTCTGAGCTGTGCTCTACCTTGAAAGATGGTAAGAAATAAAACATGGCTGTCTTCATGTCTGGTTTATAGTAGGCTCCAAGCTGGGTTTGGTAGTGCATGCCTGTAACCCGACACTCACCCATCAGTTAGAGGAGGAGAGAAAACAACAAAACAAACAAAAAAATGACACCTTGACGTGACGTGTTCTGTCCTCACCTGTCCCCAAAAAACACAGACTAGTTTCCACATCACAAATTTCCACCCCACTCCTGCCAGGTCCACCCTTATAAGGGTTAGAGGTAAGGCAGGGTGAGGAGATGAGATAGGAGACACATAGAGGAACGTGCACACCCGACACCAAAGACCAGAACAGGAGACGGAGCCCCAGGTGAGAAAGAGGAAGGGCTGAAGTGGGCTGAGCCCAGAACAAGAATCTGGACTCTGCTCCTGGTACCGGAAGCCCCAGCTCTAGCTCTTTGACTGCAAGTCTCATCCTCTCAGCCCCTCTGCCAAAGGAGGGGATTGGTTGGAGTTGGAAGGTCCACTCTCAGCGTGCAAACAAAAGTTCCCGTGGCTGATGGAACGCAGGGGTGGAAGGTTGCTGCGCGCCCCCAACACCACAGCCTATCAGTCACTTGTCCCCTCTCTCCCTTGGTAAATGATCTGCTGCGCCAGCAAACAACTGTCCATTGTGTCCTAATGAGGGACGAGCAGGGAAAGCCAATCGCTTATGATGCAAATGAGCCGACGGCTGTGGCCCGCGCATTCACTGGGTGACTCTTTTCTCGGCTATAGCCCTGCGTGGCCCAGTTGGGCCTTTCTCCCCGAGTCCCAATTCCCATCTGGTGGAGGAGTAGGCGGGGGACGGGGGTAGGGGGAGGCCCAACCTAGCCCTCACATTGTCTGGTATTGCCACTCCCTGCAAGGAGCCCTGACCCTTTCAAAGCCTCAGAGCTGGGGGCTCAGCTCTCCCTGCCCTTAATGTGGAATTTTGTTTTGTTTTGTTTGATTGAGGGTGTACATGAAATTCATAGCACAAACAACTTCTCTTTGTAAGGCGTACAATTCTGTGGCATTTAGTACATTCCCAAGGTGGTATAACAACCACCTTTCTGTTCTTAGGCACTTTATCCCCCTGCCTGGGGACCGGAGCCTTTGTGGAATAGCGCTGACACCTCAGCACAATGGAGGAGTTGTGGAGCCCGGTGTTGGAGAAAACCCTAAAGCTCTATAGGAGCTGAGGACCTAGTCCTCGTGCTTGGTCTTTGGTGGGGGAGTGCTCGATGTATGGGTTGCACAATTCCTTCTGATTTTTAAGCTTTTGGTGAGGAACCAGAGTCGGTTCCTGCACAGATCTTGGTTTTGTGGTTTTCTGATCCTCTACCTGTTTGGGATGACACCACCAGGAGTCTTAGAAGTCTCAGGAGACTTCAAAGACAGTCCCTGAAAATCCTTAGTTCCAGGAAACCCTCCCTTCACCAGCTTCCAGGGGCAAGGCTTGCCAAGGCAATCCTTTCTAACTTAGTCCATAGTCTGTTTTATTCTAGAGACCAGGAGTTGGGAGGACCCCCAGCTGTCCCTGGAGTGTCATTTGCTGATAGTCATTTTGTCCTATGCAGTTTTCAAGGGAAATGGCAAGACACCAGCTTACCTGCAGTCTTTGTATTTACCCAGTTCCTTTCCTCCTCCAGGACCTTGGGAAGGATTTAAAGAAAGGGAGGGGCTGAGGAGATAGATGGCTTGGTTGGTGAAAGACTTACCTGCAAACTTGTGGACCTGAGTTAACCCCCAGTAGTCATGAAAAAGTGGTGTGAGTGTGTGGTGGTACAAAGAGGAATTGTAGGGCTTACTGGCAAGTCTATAAAGGTCCCAAGTGAGAGACCCTGTCACAAAAAGGTATCCATCAGGTATAGTGATATACACCTTTAATCCCTGCATTTGTATTTTTGTTTGTTTGTTTTTGTTTTTGTTTTTTTTTTTTTTGAGACAGGGTTTCTCTGTGTAGCCCTGGCTGTCCTGGAACTCACTCTGTAAACCAGGCTGGCCCCGAACTCAGAAATCCGCCTGCCTCTGCCTCCCAAGTTGTGGGATGAAAGGCATGCACTACCACGCCTGGCTAATCCCAGCACTTGTGAGGCAGAGGCAGGCAGATCTGTGTCATTTTGAGGCCAGCCTAGTGTGCATGATGGGTTCCAGGCCAGCCAGCAAAGGAGTGAGGCCCTGTCTCAACCTAACCAAACCAAACCAAACCAAACCAAACCAAACCAAACCAAACCAAACCAAACCAAACCAAACCAGAAACAACAAGCCAAGGTGTTTGGCTTCTGAGAAAGGCCACCTGAATTTGACCTGTGGCCTCCACATGCCCAGCCCACATGCACACACAGGAACGCATACCTTTTCCCTGCCAAAAGCAGTTCTGGAATTAACTCATGGTAGTAGCAGGGATTCCACCAGAGGTGGGTGGTGGGGAAGCCTTTAGTTGCAAACTTTCCCTGACCTTCACCAGCCTCCAGATTCCATCCAAATCTCCCTTCCCCAGACACAGGCCAGACAACTTAATGAAGGTATTCTATCTGTGCCCTAATGAATAGGGACACTCCTGAGTTGGCTGGGTCCAGTTCTGCCACCAACTCATAACGTGACCTTTGACAAGTGCCTGGACTTCTGCTGTCTTTATCTATGAAGGAGAGATAATGGCAGGGCTAGTGCTTTGAACTTGCAAAGGCATTCCTAGGAATATTGTAATTATTTCCGCGGGTCAGGACAGCAGCAGGCTCTCTGGTGAGCAGGGCAGGCCGATGGGTAGGTGTCATTCTGACTGATGACAAAGGGATACGCTTCTCTATGATGGGCACAGGAGAATCAAAGAAGTTCTGGAAAGGGAGTCAGCCGTGTAGATGCCTCAGATCGTCGAGTAAATGGCTAGGAGGGAATAGGCCTGTTGAGGGGCAGTATGTGACTTGCTTTCTGATGTTCTGAAAGGTGGGGCTAACAGCAGGATACACACTTGAGTTCATGGGTCCCATGGAAGTAATTTAGTAAATATTCACTGGATGCTTAACAAGGCAGCTGCCAGGGCAAACTGTGTAACAATAACAATGAAAACAAACAAACAAACAAACAAAACACTAACCAACCCATCGGAGAGCATAGGCACTTTCTAAGCAAATGGAAGACAGGAGGTACACATGGCAGCTGACAGAAGGAAACGTTACTATCTAATACTTTGGAGGTAGAGGCAGGAGGCTCAGGAATTCAAGGTCACCCTTGGTCTCAGTGAGTTTGACATCAGCCTGGGTCACATGAAATCCTGTCACCAAACTCAGAACAAAACAAAAAGCAAATGACACAAGCTGGGCTGGAGAGATGGGGTCAGTGGTAACTATCGCTTCTGCTCCTGTACAACTCAAGCACAGTTCCCAGCACTGATGGCTAAGCAGCTCACCACTGCCTGTAATTCCCACTCCGGGGGACATGCACTCATACGCACACACATACAGGGCACTAAGAATGATAAAGATGAACTACATTAAAAAACAAACCAACGGCTGGGTGTGGTGGCTTATGCTTTCAATTCCAGCATGTAGGAGGGAGGGACAGGTGGATCTCTGAATTCAATTTGAGGCCAACCTGATCTACATAAGTGAGTCCCAGGCCATGCAGGGCTATATAAGAAACTAAGTCAAATACAAACAAAGCAGAATGGGTATTCTAAGCTTTTTTTTAAAAAAATTATTGTATGGGTGTTTTGTTTGCATATATATTATTTGCACCATGTGGATTCAGTAGAGGCCAAAAGAGAATATCAGATTTCTTAGAACTGGAGTTACAAACAGTTGGGAGCTGCCAGGTGAATGCTGGGAACTGAACCTGAGTCCTCTGGAAGAACAGACAGTGCTCTTAACCACTGAGCCATCTCTCCAGTCCCAGGATGGGTATTATAACTGGGGAGTGGTTCTTGTCTGGGAAATCAGGGGAAAGGGTTTGTGAAGGATGTGTTGAAAAAGATTTGGGCCTTGCAGAGGTAGTGGATCGGTATTCAATATAGCTTGAGTAAAGTCTATGAGTTCCTGCAGATGCTAAGCCAGGGCATCTGAAAGGGATCTCTGGATGACACATTAAAGAGTTGGTTTTAAGACGTAAATGGCCAAAGACATTTCTGTCATGTCTCCTCTACATTAGTGCTTCAGGCTCTAATTCTAGAGTTCCCTTCCAGAAACTCTTGGCTTCCTCTTTTCTTTTTCTTTCTTTCTTTCTTTCTTTCTTTCTTTCTTTCTTTCTTTCTTTCTTTCTTTCTTTCTTTCTTTCTTTCTTTTTTTAGATTTATTTATTATTATATATAAATACTCTGTAGCTGTCTTCAGACACCCCAGAAGAGGGCATCAGATCTCATCACAGATGGTGTCAGCCACCATGAGGTTGCTGGGATTTGAACTTAGGACCTCTGGAAGAGCAGTCAGTGCTCTTAACCGCTGAGCCATCTCTCCAGACCCCTTGGCTTCCTCTTGGCTAAATGGTGCCTAAATCCCAAGCTGAGATTTCTCTCTTATAAGTCCTTCTGAGTCCTGGGCCCACCACATGATTTCTAAAGAACCTCTGAATTAGAATTCTTCTATGATTTGTCTCCCCTAGATGGTAAGCAACCTGAAGGCCAGAAGGACCTGTCACCTGCTTTCACGACTATAGGCTCGCCTCAATTGCTAATTTTGTTTATTTGAGACAGGGTTTTTCTGTGCAGCCTTGGTTGTCCAGGAACTCCCTCTGTAGACCAGGCTGGCTTTGAACTCACAGAGATCCTGTGAGGTCTGTTTCTGCCTCTTGAGTGCTGGGATTAAAGGCGTGTGCCACCATATCTGGCTTCGATCACTAATCTTATTGTTCACTGCCTGTTGGTCCCCAGAGAAATGCACTGGAAAATGTATGGGCTGTTTAGCCTGACACACCTTTTTTTTTTTTTTTTTTTTTTTTGGTTTTTTCGAGACAGGGTTTCTCTGTGTAGTCCTGGCCGTCCTGGAACTCACTCTGTAGATCAGGCTGGCCTCGAACTCAGATATTCCACCTGCCTCTGCCTCCCAAGTGCTGGGATCAAAGGCGTGCGCCACCACGCCTGGCTCCTGACACACCTTTGAATCTGAGTTTTGTCACTTTTTTCCGTAGTGACCGAGGGCGGGTGACTGGACCTCTCAAAACTTCATTTTATTTGTCGGCAGTGAAGGATGCATGGCACTGTGGCATGTGGCAAACAGTAGTAATGGATGCTTATTGCTTTTGCTCCCATGAGCTGGCAGGATCAAATGGTTCACAGAACCCAAGACTGGGTCTCTGAATTTCCCCATTCGACTGTAGTCATCTCTTCCTCCCAGAAGCCCCTTGTTCTCCTTGGGTCTTCTCTGTTACCCGTCTACTATGGGGCTGTTTGCATTCTCCCTCCAGGCAGCCTTTCTCTGGTCCCCTTAGAGAGCAAGTGGTTGCTGACTCTCAGGGCTGTCCAGGCCTTGCACTCCATCAGTCAATAGAGATAAATTACAAAATCATTTGTTTTATTTGTTCTTGTTACCTTGAGGGCTGTGTGAAATTGCCCGGCTTTTGAAAGCCACATTTGCATATCTCTATGCTGGAGTCAAAGGCTGCAGCTGTGGTTACACTGCTGCGATTTAAATATTAATAAAAACCCTAAACCTCTAGCTGTTTTTTTTTTTTAAACTAGTCTGGCCCTTCTGTTCCTAGGTTGCTAATATAATCTTTGTCCTTGGCTTTGTTTAATTTTTAAAGAGCCATTGTGGAGTTAACTCAAGGCAGCTGCAGCAACCTTGGAGATAAGAACCTCTTACAAGCCCCCAACCTTGTTTACTCTTTTCGGCCTCAAAGATTTACCTTTCTTGGAGACAAAAGGAGATACAGGAATATTTTACAGGATCTTATGCCCCCTATCTCACTTAACGCTTCTTAGACTTGAGTCTGCTTTAGCGTTCCAGGTCACTGGGTGGGTCCTATCTGCCAGTTGCTGGTTCAGTGGGTGTAGGACAGGTCTAGGAATCTAGAATGGCATTGCTCCACACCAAGGCCTCCATCAAGGGAACATGCTTTGAAACCATGTTACTAAGGTGCATGTCATATGCTTTTGGTCTCTGAAACCAGGTGTTCAAAGGTTATACACCCTTCAGCCACACTAGGGACTCTATAACACTGACGATATTGTTCCAGAATCTGCTGTTTCTACTTGTTTTGTGTCTCTACAAGTACACAAGTGGGCCTTAGGGCTCGAGTGATCAGAAGACAACTTTTTT